>NC_054468.1:145026844-145365202 GCF_017639515.1 Carcharodon carcharias
ATGTGTATAAAAGGCCTTGGGATTTTCCTTAATCCTGGTTGCCAATGACTTTTCATGACCCCTTTTAGCCCTCCTGACTCCTTGCTTAAGTTTCTTCCTACTTTCTTTATATTCACCCCTGTTTTTCCAGGGGTGAATACAGCAGGAGCTAGGGTTGGGGTGTGGATGGGGGGAGAATGGATGAAGACTGAGGATACCAGCAAGTGATCAGAAATGACTATCTGTGATTAGCGCGAGACCAGGTGAGATGGCAAGGTCAAGGGGGCAAAAACAGAAATACCTGGAAAAACTCAGCAGGTCTGGCAGCATCGGCAGAGAAGAGTACAGTTGACATTTCGAGTCCTCATGACCCTTCAACAGAACTAAGTAAAAATAGGAAAGGGGTGAAATATAAGCTGGTTTGGGCTGGGGGGCGGGAGGGCGCGCAAGCAAGCAGTGATAGTTGGAGATAACCAAAAGACATCACAGACAAAAGAACAAAGAGGTGTTGAAGGTGGTGAAATTATCTAAAAGAATGTGCTAATTAAGAGTGGATAACAGGACAAGCAAGATACACATAGCTCTAGTGGGGATGGGGTGAAATAAGACTAAAAGGGCATAAAAGGTATAGATAAATGATGGGTGGAATACATTTAAAAATAATGGAAATAGGTGGGAAAAGAAAAATCTATATAAATTATTGGAAAAAAAAAAGGAGGGGAAGAAACGGAAAGGGGGTGGGGATGGAGGAGGGAGTTTAAGATCTAAAATTGTTGAACTCAATATTCAGTCCGGAAGGCTGTAACGTGCCTAGTCGGAAGATGAGGTGCTGTTCCTCCAGTTTGCATTGAGCTTCACTGGAACAATGTAGCAAGCCAAGGACAGACATGTGGGCAAGAGAGCAGGGTGGAGTGTTAAAATGGCAAATGACAGGGAGGTCTGGGTGATGCTTGCGGACAGACCGAAGGTGTTCTGCAAAGCAGTCATCCAGTCTGCATTTGGTCTCTCCAATGTAGAGGAAACTGCATTGGGAGCAACAAATGCAGCAGACCAAGTTGAAGGAAGTGCAAGTGAAATGCTGCTTCACTTGAACGGAGTGTTTGGGCCCTTGGACAGTGAGGAGAGAGGAAGTGAACTGGAGGAACAGCACCTCGTCATCCGACTAGGCACTTTACAGCCTTCCGGACTGAATACTGAGTTCAACAATTTTAGATCTTAAACTCCCTCCTACATCCCCACCCCCTTTCTGTTTTTTTCCAATAATTTATATAGATTTTTCTTTTCCCACCTATTTCCATTATTTTTAAATGTATTCCACCCATAATTTATCTATACCTTTTATGCCCTTTTAGTCTTATTTCACCTCACCCCCACTGGAGCCATCTGTACCTTGCTTTTCCTGCTATCCACTCTTAATTGGCACATTCTTTTAGATAATATCACCACCTTCAACACCTCTTTGTTCTTTTGTCTGTGACATCTTTTAGTTATCTCCTCCTGTCACTGCTTGCTTGTCCCAACAACCACCCCACCCCACTTAAACCAGCTTATATTTCACCCCTCTCCTATTTTTACTTAGTTCTGTTGAAGGGTCATGAGGACGCGAAAAGTCAACTGTACTCTTCTCCGCTGATGCTGCCAGATCTGTTGAGTTTTTCCAGGTATTTCTGTTTCTGTTTTGGATTTCCAGCATCTGCAGCTTTTTGGTTTTAGGTCGAGGGGGCAGCTGTGAATTAGGGTTGGGAGTTTACACAGAGGGAGAGGTTTAGGAAAGCAAGAAGGCAGTGAACTCAAAGCAGATAGAGACCATAATGAGTTGACATGGAGATTGAAATCGCCGTGAATGAGAAGTGGTAAGGTGGAGAGGCTGAGGGGCAAAAAAGTGAACACATCTTGATAAGAATTTTTTTTTAAATCATACTTGGGAGGGTGGTACAGAACATTAATTCTGAATGAGAGATATGAGGGCTGGGACAAGGTGAGATGATCAAAAGAGGTGTCAGAGGAGTTTTGGGTTTTTGTTTTGAGGGTGGGGGGGTTGCAGTCAGGCCAAGGTGTGATTTGGCAGGGTAAATGGTAGCAGATATAGTCAAGAGGGAATGGTTCATTGAGGGGAAAGGTGCCATCAACTCAGCTAGAAGTTTACGACTTATAAAAACTTTGTTCAAAAGTGAACAGACAGATGAATAAAGGGGAACCTGCAGATGTGGTATACTTGAATTTCCAAAAGGCATTTGATAAGGTGCCACATCAAAGGTTACTTCCCAAATTAAGAGTTCATAGTGTTGACAGTAACACATTAGAATGGATAGAGGATTGGTTAGCTAACAGGAATTAGAGTAGGGTTAAATGGGTCATTTTTAGGTTGGCAAGCTGTAACAAGTGGAGTGCCTCAGGGATAAGTGCTGGGACCTGTGTAACTGTCACACAGATTTGCAGGCTATATTGATGGCTTGAATGAAGGGACCAAACGTATGGTTGCTAAATTTGCTGATGACACAAAGATAGGTAGGAAAGTAAGTTGCCAAGAGGACAAAAGAGACTGCAAAGGGATATAGACAGGTTGAGTGAGTGGGCAAAAATTTGGCAGATGGGAGTATAATGTGAGAAAATGTAAACTTTTTTATTTTGGCAGGAAGAATAGAAAAGCAATATATTATTTAAATGGAGAGAGTCTGCAGTAGAGAGGGATCTGTGTTCTGATACAAAAAGTTAGTATGCAGGTACAGCAAGTAATTAGAAAAGCAAATGGAATGATTCACTAATGTCTTTTAGGAAAGGAAATCTGCTGTCCTCACCTGGTCTGGCCTACATGTGGCTCCAGACCCACAAAAATGTGGTTGACTCTTTCAAAAAAAAAAATGCCCTCTGAACAAGGGCAATTAGGGATGGACAATAAATGTTGGCCTAGCCAGCAAGGCGCTCATCCCACGAATGAATTAAAAAAAAAAAAGAGGGGTCCACCTTGGATTTATATTACCCTGTAATTTGTTGGACAACTGACTGGGAAAATGTAATTATATGAATGAATGATGTAAGGTATCCATGCTCCCCTGAAATAAGTATATAAATGGCAGCTGAGAAGGTAAGGAAGGCAGATGGAGGCGAGCTCCCCGAAGTGAATCCATGCTAACTTCAGCTTAACATTTTGGTAAACTTAACCTACAGGTAGATTTGTGCTAGCTTCTGCTTAACACCTCAATCAGCTTGAGGCACAACAGAACAGGAGCTGGCTGTGAAGATCAAATTATTCCAGCTCATTTTCCCTCTGATCCAAGGCTGGTAAACAGTTCTCATCTATAAAAGGATTATATGTCCATTAGATCTATTCAGGTTATGTATTGCATTTAAATTGTCACTCTTCAATAAAACAAGTTGTGAACCCTCAACCCTTATGAATGTTCTATAGTTCTATGATCAAATCTTACAATGGGGTCAAGACTGGGATCACAGAAATAGGAGTCATATGAGCCTCCTTAGTTTGTGAGAATCGACAAACTTGTGATTATCTCTAGGACTAGGCAGGAAATCTTAGGAGAGAGAGGGACGGTGTTTTGAATAAGCGAAGCCAGAAGGACAATGGCATTGGCATTTACAGGGAAGAGTTGATAGATAGCTTGATGTAGAAAACAGGCACAACGGGCTGACAAATATCCTAAGGATTTTAAAATCCTTACGATGGGGGTTATGATAACATTCTTTGCCGGCTCACTGAAGACATCAAGAAACACAAACTTATTTCAAAAAAGGCCGCGTTAGCCAACGGAACATACATATGCATCTCAAACTGAAATAGGAATAAAAATTTGAAGGAAAAGGTAGAGAAGTTACAAAAGGAAAGCAAAAGTTAGCAAAAAAAAAAGCATTACTATCCTACAGTTGCAGTGGAAACAGAAAGCACACAACAGGACGTGTTATGTGCAGAGAAAGCTGGAACAGATACTGGAACAAAGTAAGAGTTACAGACAGAACATACCACAGTAGCTGAGGAGTCAGAAATCACAAAGGGGGATTTGACAGAAATCAGCACAAAACCATTACCACCTCCTAAGCAGGCTATGCCCCAAGTTTAGCTAAAATCTGACAGCCTCAGGCACAAAACGGTGTCCAGAACGAATCCCTCAGCATCAGACCAGAGCAGAAATAGGGTTAAGATAATCCAGCAACCACCCCTGCCCACTTCAAAGACTGCCCTGTGTTGTTTTCTTGAACTCATGGAGTATCAGTGGACCTTCATTCCTCAATTTGCAGAGTCTGTTGGCTCTGAACCACTTGAAATTGATGGAGACCATTGGACTGAAATGTGCACGGAAGCAATGGTTCGTTCAGGCCATGTGTTTTTGCTCATCTAATTCTAACAAGCTCTTCCACATGGAAGTGAGGTCCACAAAGAAAAGCCTAGCTGTTGTTCTATGCTAAGAAAACCAGGCAGACAACTACCCATTACAAATGCTTTCAAAATCCTAAGGGGCAGAAGTTTGGGGGTGGGGGGGCGGCGAGAGGCAGGAGCTGAACTGACTTAACCCTGCCTGAGATGGACACTTGTTAGCCACAACCATCAACCACATCACTGACAGAGGTTCAACAGAGTGATACCGCATTGGTGTCATCAAGCTCAGATGAGTCATTGGAACTCACCCAATGTGACCTGGAAGTCACTTGCAGACTACTTCGCTGTCTCAGCCGCCCCTGTACAACAGACCACGTGTCCCTCTCCCTCCCCCTGCCATCCCAAACTGGATTTGCACATCCCTTCATTCTGGACAGAACTGATCAAAGAGGTATCATCAACAGATCATCAATCACAGGGTCAGCAAACCAAAAACTGAGTTTGTCAATATCACACAGAACAAGTTTATCCAGTGCAGGTACATTCCTCACTGCAAAAATGGTGGCTGCACTCACTGTCATCCAAATTAACAATTCTGAAAGCATTAAAATATAGTCTGACAGCACCTACATGGTAAACCTTGCTTCCTGCCAGCTTAATTTGAATCCGAGATGCTGTGCTGAGAGAATGAACAAGGCCCATCTACACGGGCAAAGTTAGAGCACATTTCCTTTCCACAGAACCCGCTCATCAACAGTAATTCAATGGCAGACAAGGCCACTATAGATGTCCACATGAGAAAGGCCCCAGGAACCTGTTACCTGCAATATCCGTAAATGTAGCCAGAGACCATGCACACCACATACAACCCTTATTCAACTGTCATTGCATGGCATCAGCAGACTTGGTCTTTTCTGACTCCAATTCCTTGGGCTTAACTCACCTCTTGTTATCAGAATGTAACTGGCACCCTGGCATCTATCCTTATGTATGGTATGGTTTTGCATCGCACCCTGCAGTGATCCCCCAGCTTTGAGAAACAAATTATTTGAATTATTGCATAGTCACCCCACCGGGGATCTCCATGTAACACATATATCTTATATTTTCTACCGATCCTATTCCAGCTTATGGATATAATAGGAACATAGAAAATAGAAGCAAGAGTAGGTCATTAGGCCCTTCGAGCCTAATCCGTCATTCAACATGATCATGGCTGATCCTCTATCCCAACGCCATACTCCCATTCTCTCCCCATACCCCTTGGCACCTTTAGAGTCTAGAAATCTATTTCCTTCTTAACTATATTCATTGAATTTGCCTCCACAGCCTTCTATGGTAGAGAATTCCACAGGTTCATCACCCTCTGAGTGAAGAAGTTTCTCCTCATCTCAGTCCTAAATGGCCTACCCCATATCCTGAGATTGTGACTGCTTGTTCCAAACTCTCCAGCCAGAGGAGACATCATCCCTGCATCCAGTCTGTCCAGCCCTGTCAAGAATTCATAAGGTTCAACAAGATCCACTTTCATTCTTCTAAACTTCAATTTAGAATACAGGCCAAGTCGGCCCAATCTCTCCTTATACGGCAATCCTGCCATCCTAGGGATAGTCCAGTGAACATTCACTGCATTCCCTCTATGACAAGTCTATCCTTTCTTGGGTAAGGAGACCAAAACTGCACACAATACTCTAGGTGTGGTCTCACCAAGACCCTGTAAAGCTGCAGTAAAACATCCTTGTCCCTGTACTCAAGTCCTCTCGCAATGAAGGCCAACATACCATTCGCCTTCTTAATTGCTTGCTGCACCTGCATGCTTGCTTTATCACTCTGGATAAAGTAGTTCTGTTCTAACTTTATTTCTTAACCTTCTCCATCTGCACCTTGATCCTACTCAAGCTGTTGTGAAGTATAAATCTGGATTTATCATTTACTTAATACTTAAATATTATTTAATATTCTTAACCTTTTCTTTCCAAGTTTTTGTAACCTTCCCTTGTAACTTATCCCCTTTACACTGGGGATCAGTCTACTTGCTTTTCTCTAATCTTTGTATCGACTGAACGTAGTATTCCAAGTGTAGTCTGACTGCTTTGTAAAGACTCAGCATAACTGTGGCAGCCTCTGGTGCTCTGTACATTTCACAATGTCTAGCCTTTCTTATTCAGTTGCTTGGTTTCCCGTTGTCTCATCTTGTCTTTTTGTACAAAGTTTTGTTTCTGCCCTCCAGTAAGCTTTCTCCTTTCCTTTCCACTCACTAGTTAGTTCTCCTGAGAAACATCCAATCTATTGAGCTGGACAATCCACTGCCCAATTTTTCTTTCAGGTTACTTTGTACCCAACTGACTGCAAGCCCTGCTGTTTCATCTTAAACTAGGAAGTATTCACTTCCATAGTTCCTCTGCTGTCTAATTTCCATTGGGTTTCATAGACTGTTATGATTATAAAGGCAAATTTGTACTAATTTACATTAAACTGCAAATATCACAATGTCAAGTTATTTTATATTCTGACCTTCCCAATTTACTTTCGCTCAGTACTTCTGGGTTCCTTCATCACTGATGGTGTCCTGACTGAGACAACAAATACCCAAGTGGGTTCAAATCCAGCCCCAACGTCTTTTTATTAGACGTACAATCATAGGGTACAAGTGCAGGACAAAACATGGTGTTATTTAGCACTAACTGACACCCTTAGTCAGACAGGCTCCCGATTGTAAACTCTGTTCCCTAGCCACTGACTCAATTCCTCTTCCTGGCAACTGTCTGGCTGAACCAGACTGTTTGCAAACTTGGTGCCATATTTGACCCCAGATGAGCCTATTTCCACCTCCATAACATTTCCCACCTTCACCTCTGGCTCAGCTCATCTGCTTCTGAAACTCTCACTGTTGTCTCCAGGCTTGACAAGTTCAACCACACTCCTTGCAGCCTCCCACATTCTGTCTTAAAATTAAACTCATTCAAAACTTTGCCTACGTTTTAACTCACACCAAGCCCCATCGCCCATGACCCACACTGGCTCCTGGTTAAGCAATTCTGCAATTTTAAAATCCTCACCCTTTTCAGATTCTCATGTTCTCACTCCTCCCACCCCATAACTCAGATACCGGCACCCATCTAATCCTGGCCTTTTGAGCATCTCCAATTTTAATCACTCCATCGTTGGTGGCCATCCATTCAGCTGCCAAGGTCCTAAGCTCTGGAATTTATTGCTGAAATTTTCCACCTCTCTTTCCTCCTTTACAATGCTGCTTAAAACCTACCTCTTTGGCCAAGCTTTTGACCTTGTGTTTTCCCATGCGGTTTGATGTCAAACATGGTCTGATAATGTTCCTCTGCAGCACCTTGGAAAGTTTAATGATGTTAAAGACACTAAACAAATGCTACTTGCTCTTGTTTTTCAGAATTTGTGAAGGAGGGAAGGTTAAGTGGGCTGGAGGATGAAATAAGTCAAAGATCAGGGTGAGCAACATATTGAGTCTACTGGTTTTCTCTTGTCCTAAATTTATAAATGAGTCCCTTGAAAAATGACCTCTATCAGATCTCCACCCAAATCCAATAATTTGGTTGTTTCTGTCTGTCCACTCATCCCGCCCTCCCTCAACCTCATAATACTTTTAACATAACAAATAAGATAACCTAAGTACAAATTGTTGTATTTGACAATGGGGCAGCAGAGGAATGACTCAGCCTAATTTGGTCTTCTGGCCACATCCTATTGTTTACACTGTTAATGCTAGCTCCCTCAATCTGTTGTCAGAATTATGGACTCAATATTTTGTTTTGAGGTAGGAGTCTGCCACAAGGATACTGGATTGCAAACAGCAGGAGTTGGCCCCAAATGTCAAGCTTCTGGAGTATGTAGGACATGGAACCTATAGAAAGAAGAACTGTAACTTAGGTCGTGACTTATGTAGGTTTTCCAACCATGATGGTTGGTGGTTCCTAGGCTGCAGTTTGTTGGATCCTGTTCACACGCTTGTTGTTAGTGGTGGCCGATTTGGTACTAAGGATAGAGTTGAGTAGCAGACACTTCATTGTAAATAAACTAAGAGTTTTCACCTAAGATACTCAGTAGCAACTAACCATGTGCTTACACTTCAAACTCTATACCTATGCTCTGCTCAACTACTAGCTACGGATTACAGACTACTAACTACAGAAGTAGCTGCTCTACTCTGCTATTGGATACTATGTGATCTTCCATTATAACATTCTTCTTAAAGGTATATTGCACATCAGATTACCACAATGGTATATACACATATAAAATTGTTTTAAGCTTGACCACCCTATCCACTATGCTTTGAGGCATTGAGAACAGCATGACTGGTGGGAAACGGCTAATTTTTCTCAAAACTGAACTGTGACTTCTCTTCAAAAGTAACTTGTTCCCATACAAAGGCAGACAGTCTTATCAGGACTAAGACAAAGGAGACTTATTAAAAGAACTTCAAATTTGGCTACGGAAGTCTGGAAAGGCAGATGTGTGTATGCGTGTCCCTCAATATTCCTGAGACTTAATGAGCACGATTAACTAGCAACTAACAATCAAGCACACTAGACAAATACCCACTTAGTTGATCTGACCCAAATCTCTGAACCAAGTCCTGCTTAAGACCACAAAAATACGAAGATCTATCCCCAATTTCGCAAATACTGATTTTAACTGGATAAAAGATACTGACTTTTGAATTTAGTTACTCGATTGGGGGATGGGGGTGATCCGATCAATCACCGGGGCCTACATCCAACAAAGTCCTGACCAGTCATTGGTGGTTTGTAGATATAAGATCCTTATAACTCCATATTTTTGTGTTTTGTTGCTTGACTGACAGTGTATTAGATGTGTTTGCATGCAAAATAGTAAAGGCTTTTTGATGGTTAACTGAACATTTGAGCATGATCTCATTATTTCTGTAATTCAGAACACAAGAACCAAGGCCATACAAACCTGAATTAAAAATAGTGCCAACAGAAAAGGGACTTAAATGTAAACGGAATCGCAATGGTTACAGCACGGTCCATTCAGTCTGTCGCTTTTAAGTTGGCTCTCTGACTGAGCAAATTACCGAGTTCCATTCCCTGGTTTTCTCCCCATAGCTCGACACATTCTTCCTTTTCTGATAATCTAATGTTCTCTTGAATTGAATTGAATCTGCCTCCAACATACTCTCAGGTGGTGCATTCCAGGTCCCAACCACTGCATGAAAAACTTTTTCCTCATGTCTACATTGCTTCTTTTGCCAATTACCTTAAATCTATGCCCACCAATTGGAACAGTTTTTCCCTATACACTCTGTCCAGGCCCTCATGATTTTGTATCCCTCTATCAAATCTCCTCTCAACCTTCACCCTTTCAAGGAAAACAGTCACAGCCTCTCCAATCTACGTAACTGAAATTCTTCACTCCTGGATGTATTTTCATGAATCCTTTCTACACTCTGTCTAATGCCTTCACATCTTTCCTAGTGTGGTGCCCAGAACTGGACACAACACTTTAACGAGGCTTTAATTTGACAAACTGAACTCACTTGAGCCAACTTTTTTTCAACCAGGTTGTGTAAAAAATTCAAAATTGGTTGTACTAATTTTAAAACAAATTAAGAAAGTGTGCTTTAAAATTGAGATTAGAACCTTATCTTTTACAGGAAAATCTAATTTTTGATCAATGACTTCACTGGGAAAAAATAGATATTGACATCACCCATTATTAAATGGGTGGACTTAGATATAGGTCAATATTTTATTTATAATCAGACTAAGCAAAGCTGTTAACAAAAACAGAATTACCTGGAAAAACTCAGCAGGTCTGGCAGCATCAGCGGAGAAGAAAAGAGTTGACGTTTCGAGTCCTCATGACCCTTCGACAGCATGGCTTTGTCAGGGGGAGGTCATGCCTAACAAATTTGATTGAATTTTTTGAGGAGGTGGCCAGGTGTGTAGATGAGGGTAGTGCTGTTGATGTTGTTAATATGGATTTCAGCAAAGCCTTTGACAAGGTCACACATGGGAGACTTATAAAAGGTGGCAAATGCACATGGGATACAGGGTAATTTGATAAGGTGGATTCAAAATTGGCTTAGTTGTAGGAGGCAGAGGGTGATGACAAAAGGATGTTTTAGTGACTGGAAGCTAGTGTCCAGTGGCGTACCACAGGGATCTGTGCTGGGTCCTCTATTTTTTGATATAAACGACATAGATGACTACGTGGAGGGTAGGATTAGTAAGTTTGTGGATGACACAAAAATTGGCCAGGTGGTTAACAGTGAGGTTGAGTGTCTTGGGATACAGGAAGATATAGACGGAATGGTCAAATGGGCAGCTAAGTGGCAGATGGAATTTAACCCTGAAAAGTGAGGTGATACACTTTGGAAGGAGTAATTTGACAAGGAAGTATTCAATGAACGGCATGGCACTAGGAAGTTCTGAGGAACAAAGGGACCTTGGCGTGTGTGTCCATAGATCTCTGAAGACGGAGGGACACTTTAGTCGGGCGGTGAAAAAGGTATATGGGACACCTGCCTTTATCAATCAAGGCATTGATTACAAAAGTAGGGAGGTCATGTTGGAGTTGTATAGAACCTTAGTGAGGCCACAGCTGGAGTGCTGTGTGCAGTTCCAGTCGCCACATTACAGGAAGGATGTGATTGCACTGGAGGGGGTGCAGAGAAGATTCACCTGGATGTTGCCTGGGTTGAAACATTTAAGTTATGAAGAGATGTTGGATAGACTTGGGTTGCTTTCGTTGGAGCAGAGAAGACTGAGGGGCGACCTGATCGAGGTGTACAAGATTATGAGGGGCATGGACAGAGTGGATAGGAAGCAGCTGTTCCCCTTGGTTGAAGGGTCAGTCACAAGGGGGGAAAAGTTCAAGGTGAGGGGCAGGAGGTTTTGGGGGGATGTGAGGACAAACATTTTTACCCAGAGGGTGGTGGATGCACGATCTGGAATGTACTGCCCGAGAGGCTGGTGGAGGCGGGTTGCCTCACATCCTTTAAAAAGTACCTGGATGAGCACTTGGCATGTCATAACATTCAAGGCTATGGGCCAAGTGCTGGTAAATGGGATTAGGTAGGTAGGTAGGTCAGGTGTTTCTCACATGTCAGTGCAGATTCGATGGGCCAAATTACAATCACCAGGGAAATGATATTGAGCAAATTGTTGGGGCTGCGGGCTGACAAATCCCCAGTTCCAGATGGACTTCACACTAAGGTGTTTAAATAAGTGACTAGTGAAATAGTTGATGTTTTAATTTTCCAAAATTCTCTAGGTTCGGGGAAGGTTCAATTCGGCTGGAAAATAGCAAATGTAACTCCTTTATTCGAAAAGGGAGGGAGATAGAAGGCAGGAAACTACAGGCCAGTAAGCTTAACATCCATCACAGGAAAAATGTTAGAATCAATATTTAAAGATGTTATAACAGGGCACTTAGAAAAATTCAAGGCAATCAGGCAGGGACAACATGGTTTAGGGAAAGGGAAATAATGTTTAATCAATTTATTGGAGTTCTTTGAAGGAGTCACATGTGCTGTGGGTAGAGAGGAACCGGTGGATGTACTATACTTAAATGTCCAGAAGGTATTTGATAAGTGCCACATCAAAGATCATTGCAGAAAATAAAAGCTAATGGCGTAGGGGCAACATATTGACATGGAAAGGAGATTGGCTAGCTAACAGGAAGCAGGGAGTTGGCATAAATGGGTCTTTTTCTGACTGGCGAGCAGTGTGCTACAGGGTCTGTTTCTGGTTGGCAAGTGGTGTGCTACAGGGATCAGTGCTGGGGCCTCAACTTTTTACAATTTATATAATTGGCTTGGATGAAGGAACCAAAGGAATGGTTGCTAAATTTACTCATGACACAAAGATAGGTAGGAAATTAAATTGTAAAAGAGCGTAAGAAGACTACAAAGTGACAAATAGGTTAAGTGAGTGGGCAAAGATCTGGCAAATGGGGTATAACATGGGCAAATGTGAAATCGTTCATTTTGGCATGAAAATTTAAAAAGATGATCTAAATGGTGAGTGATTGCAGAGCTCTGAGATTCAGAGGGACCTGGGTGTCCTAGGGCATGAATCACAAAAGGTTAATATACAGGTACAGCAGGAATTTGAGGGGTTAATAGAATGTTATCATTTATTGAGGGGAATTGATTACAAAAGTAGGGAGGTTATGCTTCAGTTGTACAGGGTATTGGCAAGACCACATCTGGAGTATTGTGTACAGTAATGGTCTCTTTATTTAAAGAAAGATGTAAATGCGTAAGAAACAGTTCAGAGAAGGTTCACAAGACTATAATAAGGGGCCGCTCATTTAAGAGAGAAGAGAATTTCTTTTCTCTGAGGGTTGAGTGTCTTTGGAACTCTCTCCCCCAAAGGGCAGTGGAAGCAGAGCCTTTGCATATGTTTAAGACAGAGCTAAACAGATTCTTGATTAACAAGGGGGTGAAAGGTTATCGAGATAGGCAGGAATGTGGGGTTGAGTTACATTCAGATCAGCCATGGTCTTATTGAATGGCGGAGCAGGCTCAAGGGACCAAGTGGCCTACTCCTGCTTCTAATTATAATGTTCATATGCAAGGGTGTTATACTTCAGTTATACAAGGCATTGGTGAGACCACATCTTGAATACTGTATTTTGGTCTCCTTATTCAAGGAAGAATATAAATGCATTGGAGGCGGTTCAGAAAAAGGCATTTGCCATTGATATGGATTAGGATTGGGGAGTCATTCTTCTTGAAACAGAAGTTATTTGGATGAGGCGATACTTTGAAAAAATGTAGATTTGCATATAGCTAGGAGTGAAATAAAAGCACAAAATGGTATTAGATTAGTTAGATGAGACAGAATTAAAAGAGATCGGCCAGCTGATCCCCTCAATCTTGAACCTGTGATGTGGTGAATTTTTCAGTACGGTGTATAGCAAGTGTGGCCCTAAGTTTGTGCATAATTGAGTCACAATTGTGGGAACAGAGTGCCGATCTTTTTTCTACTATTCACATTCTGCTTTCTTACTTTCATGCCACTATCAGCACCCTTCCTTAGTCTTCATCACTACCATCAACACTCCCTTTGTCTTGTGTCCATGACATCTTTGTCAATCTCTCCTTAGTCCCCACCTATCGCTTAGCTTTTAAGCTTTACCTGCTCCACTCCAACCTCGCCCCCCCCCCTTTTAAACAATATAAATTCCATTACTCTCTACCTTTCTTTAGCTCTGAAGAAGTCATATGAACTTGAAATGTTAATAATGTTTCTCTCTCCATGGATGCTGTCAGGCATGATGAGTTTTCCCAGCATTTTTTGTTAATTTTTGCGTTTAGCAGCATGCTTAAAGTCGGGGGAGGACATGGCACAATAATTCCAATACTCGAAAGCAGCTGATGTTCTCCCTGAATCACTGAAAGTGGCTACGAAAATGCCAAAACCTGCTGCCCAAATGGCGGAACGCACGCGCCATACTGTACGTTGAAGAAATCCTACCTTCCTATCGCAAGATGGCAGAACACCTCCAGCTACCGGATGATTTTTTTCCTGACACAAAAGCAAAATACCGCGAATGCTGAAAATCTGAAATAAAGACAAAAACAGAAAGGTGATGTAAATGCTCAGCAAGGCAGAATCTGTGCAGAGAGAGATACAGAGTTAACGTTTCAGGTCAAATAACCAGTGCTATCGTGAAACATTAACTGTTTTTCTCCAGTTTCTTTGCTTCGCCTTCCCTCTGTCTTATGCCCAACTTACAACAACGGTGCTTGCAACCATGGACTACGTCCCATAAATAACAACAGGCACATTAAACCACCTCAATTCGGCACTGATTCCCAATGCCTTTATAACGGCTGCCTTATCTTTGTTTATCTGCTGCAGGCGCACGAAAGCACGCACATGCGTCCTCCACCTCATCCCGCTGACGCAACCCATAAAGCAACATTACATCATCGCCTGTTCTGCGCCTGCGCTCTCTTCCGTCATTATGGTGCATTTTGGTCCACAGTGAATTCCGGATAATAGATCTGCCATTTTAAATATCACTAAAAAAAATCAATATTAGCAGATATCCAGGAGCGATGCGCTGTTAATGAGTAAATACACCATGAGACAACAGTGGTGTCTTAAACCAACAACAACTTGAATTTATACATTGACTTTACCATAGTTTAACATCATAAGGCACGTTCACATGATATTGTGAGAGAAGCGGTGTCTGCATGTCACTTACAGGGCGTACACACTGTAGGCAAGATAAATAAATTTAAATTTCAAGTATCTCACCAGTAAAGGTTCAAGTACAAATATTCAGGAGTAAACATTTGGAAATGCTCAAATATACAGTAGATACAAGTTGCACATCATGGTCAATTTTGCTCTGTTTAAGCAGCAACCTCTTAAATCCTAATATGAGAATGCATATTGTACAATAGCTTCAATCATAAAAAAGACACCTGTCCCGAAAACTATTTGATAACGTCCACGTGTTTTTTATGTAAGCAATGTGGAAATTGATGTTTAAGTTACATTGTCTTTGTGTCATCTTGTTGCACATACTTTGCCTCATTTATCCACATAGATGTCACTTCAAAGTAATTCATGTACTTTGGGGCATATTAGGGCACTATATGCAATTTTCATAATCTATTAGTACGTATTAAGTGATACATATACATATCCTAACTGAAAATAATTACAAACGTTATTTCAGTTGCTATGGCCTTGTTCCAAGTGAAGCAAGAATAGCCAATTTATCAAAACATTCATAGGCATTGTATATTTGATGATGGAATAACAAATATTTTCACTTAACAGATATTGACTGACCTGCGCGTATTTCTGGTCTTTTCTGTTTTAAATCCACAGGTTTGTCATATGTAATAAACAACCAGAGACTAAGCATCTCTACTCGCATCAGGTCAGTGACTTTGGTGCTTCGATTGCTAGTTGATAAGAAATTGAATCCACTTCAACTGAGACTTCATGACTCACTAAATTTCTTCTGCAGTGCTCACTTCAACTCGCCAGATTATATATGTTAACAAATCTCCAGTGGCATTATACCTTTGGGAAACCAGATGATATGCTGGTCCAAATAGATAGGACCATTATTCAATAATTTACTGTTAAAGTCGCGGCATACTGTTTCTCTGAAAGGTGCGGATACTCACAGCTAATGGCGATGGGCAAGATTTACAAGATAGCACTTTAATTTAAGGTAGCAGTTAACAAATCTCCCAATTCCCTAGTTGTCCAATCACCAATAGCTGAAGTGCAGTTGTATGTCCTTTTAAGATTCCAAGGTGTAACTGTCCTGATTTTTGAAGTATACTTTCAGCTTAGTTGCAGATAATTTTGAGCATCAAAGCAGTGTCTTTTTTTGTGGGAAGCTATATTAAGAAACGGTGGGAATTACAGTAGCTTCTTTCTTAAAAGTCTTTCTGCAATTCCCGTTGTTTTTTTAAAAGTGTGAAACAAATTTGCATCCAAGACACTTCGGAAGTGTGGCTGATATTTGAAGGGTGAAGGGCAGTATGGATGTTAGGCAAATAGCCCTGCAATTCCTGGGAATACAGTAAACTTTGTGTTATCCGGCGCTCCACGAACCGGAATTTTCGAGTAACCGGAATTTCTGACAGCTCGAATTTTTAAAAAGCCGATCACTCTTAATGTGCAAATAATGCATTAAAAACAATAATAACAACAGATTGTAAACCTGCAAAGTTGTTATTTGGTTTTACATTGTAAATAAATTATTTGGTCAGTTTTGTTTATTGTGTCTGAATAAAGATATACCGCAACTTGTCTTGTGTCCGGGGTAATATAATTCCCCATCAACCGGCATTTTTGAACAGCCAGCACCACCCGTTCCCCAAGCATGCCAGATAACAAAGATTTTACTGTACCTTGGTTTGGGGGGGGGGGGGAGCGGTGGTGTAGAGTGGAACTTTTTAATCACTTATTAACTACATCGTTGCCCTTGTCCGAAATCTGCAGTGATATCAAATTAAATATTTTGGGGCATCTGGCCCGAAATAGGAAACAGAAATTTGGTGTCATACATAAAGTTTGAAATAATACTTATGATTTCCGAGTTCAAAGTGCTTATGTAAAGGGTCAACAGGGGCATCAGCACCAATTCTTGTGGAACACCACTTCCCATCTTTGGCTAGTTTGAATAACTGTCCTTGACAACTTAACAATAATGGTAAAGAGTTATTCCACAATATAACAACTAGGGATATTTAATGTTAACAGTGCTACACACTTACTTATCATATAGCAGATACTGTTGATATTGGAGACTTTGACCGGACTGCAGACCAGCACCCTGCATGAGTGGTCCTTAGGATGAAATAATTGTTTTCACATCCCTATAGGTGATGCTGTGGGCTGATTGTATGTGCACTGAGCTCCCCTGAAAGGGTTTTGAATCAGTGTCCTGAGCCTTGGCTGAGCATAGTAGCTCTAGTATCCAACATTGCCTAGTGCTCCCTGGTTAGCTCTATAGCTTTTAGATCATTGGGAAGTGTTACTCCTGCTCCTTGTTAGTATGTTCGTCGGTTACAGACAGTAGGTTGGGGGGGGGTGGAGGGGTTAGTTTAAGTAGTATTAATTTCTCCTCTCACCCATCCACAAATATAAAAGATGTTTTGATTTGTTTCCCTCCTTATAAGGGGCGGCATGTTTCCCAACCCCCCTGGTTTTGGTACAATCCAATTCTCTATTCATAACCCCACAGCAAACTTGAGATAGGATTAACTCAAAGGGTTAGTTATTTGCACAAAATCGAAACGTGAAACAGGGGTAGCAATGTCTCCCTTGTATTCAGATAATAAAGAAAGCAATAAAGCTTTACAGTACAAGAGACCACAGAGAAAATAAATATTGTTACACATGGGTTCCAGAGTCCAGAATCAAAGACCAATGAGGTATCCCTTCACAGAAGTCAGTGGGCTAAAAACGATGCTGTATAATTCACTTTTCTGGTGATGCTGATTTCACACGATGAGATAGGTATGCTGAGATGAATCAGTCTTGTAGGCGATGGTACAGAATTTCCAGCAGAAGCAGTGTAGATGTGGTCAGGCGTTCAACCTGGATTGAGCTCCTTTTCTGTGAGGCTGCCAGTCAGATGGTAACAGCAGACTGAGCTATGCAGTTCACCAAGACAATTTTACTTGTTCCATAGGCTAGGGGCCCATGTCACATGACTTTACCTCCACGATGTCTTCAAGTAGTGGTATTGTCACTGGACTGGGTAATCCAGTGACCCAGGGTAATGCTCTGGTGACCTGGGTTCGAATCTCTCCACAGAGGGTGGAATTTGAATTCAATAAAAAAGTTTGATGACCATAAGACCATTGGCAATTGTCATAAAAACCTATCTGGTTCACTAATGTCCTTTAGGGAAGAAAATCTGTGTCCTTACCTGGTCTGACCTGCATATGACTCCAGACCAACTCTTGACTCTTTGAAAAAAAATGCCCTCTAAACAAGGGCAATTAGGGATGGGCAATAAATGCCCGTCTAGCCAGCAATGCCCACATTCCATGAATGAATAAAAAGACATAGTTTCAGTCATTTTACAGGTCTTTGTTCAGTTTTTAAAAAAATTAGAAATAGCAATATATGTTTTATAAAAATATACGGTGTGAGGTCTTAGTTCTTCATCAAAGCCTGCCAGATGTTAAAACTATGCCCTCTCCAGTCACCATCTCTTTTCCACTGGGAAAGTGACAAATGTGTTTCTCCATCAAATATAGTGACAGGCACTTCTTCTTTACAGACATGAACTGGCTGATAATCCCTGGTTTGGAAGCATACACTTTTTAAAAAATTCTTCCATGGAATGTGAGCATCACTGGCAAGGCCAGCATTTATTGTCCATCCCCAATTGCCCTTGAAGGTGGTGGTAAGCCGCTTTCTTTTGTCTATGTTTGAACCAAGGCAATAATGAGGTCAGGAGCTGAATGATTCTGGCGGAACCCAAACTGAACTTCAGTGAGCATTTTATTTGCTAAGCAAGTGCTGCTTGATAGCACTGTTGATGACCCCTTCCAATACTTTACTGATGATCGAGAGTAGACTGATTGGGTGGTAATTGGCCAAGTTGGATTTGTTCTGCTTTTGTCTACAGAACATACCTGGGAAATCTTTCAACATTGCCAAGTAGATGCCAGTGTTGTAGGTTACTGAAACAGCTTGGCTAGCGACGTGGCTAGAGCACAAGTCTTCAGTACAATTGCCAGAATATTGTCAGGGCCCATAGCCTTTGCAGTATCCAGTGACTCCAGTTGTTTCTTGATATCACGTGGAGTGAACTGAATTGGATGAAGAATGGCATCCGTGATGCTGGGGACTTCCAGAGGAGGCCAAGATGGATCAACCACTCGACATGTCTGACTGAAGATTATTGCGAATGCATCAATCTTATCTTTTGCAATGATATGCTGGCCTCCTCCATCATTGAGAATGCAAATATTTGTGGAGCCTCCTCCAGTAAGTTGTTTAGTTGTCCACCACCATTAATGACTGGATATGGCAGGACTGCAGAGCTTAGATCTGATCTGTTGGTTATGCAATCGCTTAGCTCTATCACTTGCTGCTTATGCTGTTTGGCATGCAAGTAATCTTGTGTTATAGCTTCACCAGGTTGACACCTCATTTTTAGGTATGCCTCGTGCTACTCCTGGCATGCCCTCCTGCACTCTACATTGAACCAGAGTTGATCCCCTGGCTCAGTGGTAATGGTAGAGTGGGGGAAATGCCAGGTCATGAGGTTACAGATTATGGCTGAGTATAATTCTGCTGCTGATGACCCACAGTGCCTCATGGATGCCCAGTCTTGAGTAGCTAGATTTGTTCAAAATCTATCCCACTTAGCATGATGGTGTGCCGTCAACACGATGGAGGGTGTCCTCAGTATGAAGACAGGACTTCATCTCCACAAGGAATGTGTGGTGGTCACTCCTACCGATACTGTCATGG
Organism: Carcharodon carcharias; assembly: GCF_017639515.1. Taxonomy (NCBI): domain Eukaryota; kingdom Metazoa; phylum Chordata; class Chondrichthyes; order Lamniformes; family Lamnidae; genus Carcharodon; species Carcharodon carcharias. The sequence continues at coordinate 145,046,138 of NC_054468.1, forward strand.
ACAGATGTATCTGTGGCAGGCAGGTTGGTGAGGATGAGGTCAAGTATGCTTTTCTTTCTTTTTGGTTCCCTCACCACCTGCTGCAGACCCAGTCTAGCAGTTGTGTCCTTTAGGACTTTGTCTATCGTGGTGCTTCCGAGCCACTCTTGGTGATGCCACCCTCAGTGCTTCCTCCAAGTGGCATTCAACATGGAGAGCTGAGGTTGGGAGGAGAAGGGGGGGGGGGGGGGTCGGTACATGGTAATCAGCAAGAGCTTTCTTTATCCACATTTGGCCCAAAGGGATGAAGTTGATGTTGAGGACTTCATGGGGGCCAGAGCCGATGTTGAGGACTTCATGGGGGCTGGAGCCGATGTTGAGGACTCCCAGGCAACTTCTTCCTGACTGTATACCACTGTGCCACCACCTCTGCTGGGTCTGTCCTGCCGGTGGAACAGGACATATCCACAGATGGTGACGGTGGTGTCTGGGATATGATCTATAAGGTACGATTCCGTGAGTATGACTGTCAGGCTGTTGCTTGACTAGTCTGTGGGACAGCTCTCCCAATTTTAGTACAAGTCCCCAGATGAATATAAGGGGTCTTTGCAGAATTGACAGGGCTGGGTTTGCTGTTCTCATTTCCGCTGCCTAGGTCGATGCCAGGTAGTCCGTCCAGTTTTATTCCTTTTTATCGACTTTTTAGCAGTTTGACACAACTGAGTGACTTGCATTTCAGAGGGCATTTAAGAGTCAACCACATTACTGCAGATGTGGAGTCACATGGAGGCCAGACCAAGTAAGGACTATGGATTTCCTTCTCTAATGGACATTAATGAACTAGATGGGTTCTTATGACAATTGTTTCATGGTCATTATTAGACTTTTAATTCCAGATTCAAATTCCATCTGCTGTGGTGGGATTGGAACCCGGATCCCCAGAGCATTACCCTGGGTCTCTGGATTACAAGTCCAATGACAATACAACTATGCCACCACCTCCCCTCAATTTATCCCATCCTCTTTTGAAGGTTTCTATTGAGATTTAATAACATATGCATGCACTCACACCCACACACAATCTTTGGTATTTGTGCTAACTTATCCAAATAAAGAAGGAAACCCTAAAAATAAAATCAACACAAATACAGGTAATGTTACAATGTCACTGCATAACCTAATAAATGAGTTGGTGAGAATGAAATAGGAAGCACTGTAAACTGAAAAGTAGCCCCCCGAAAATCAAAAAGTAGCCCTTGGGGAAATCTTAAAAAAGGGCTCTTGAAAAAAAAGTTTTTACCCCTGCTGGAGATGGTCATTTCCTGGCACTTGTGTGGCACAAATGTTACTTGCCACTTAACAGCCCAAGCCTGAATGTAGTCTAGGTCTTGCTGCATATGGGCATGGACTGCTTCAATATCTAAGGAGTCGCGAATGGTGATGAACATTGTGCAATCATCAGCGAACATCCGACTTCTGACCCTATGATGGAGGGAAAGTCATTGATGATGCAACTGAAGATAGTTGGGCCTTCGGCAATGTCCTAGGACTGAGAATATTGACCACAAACAGCCATAACTATCTGCTGTTGTGCGAGGCATGACTCCAGCCAGTGGTGGGTTCTTCCCCTGATTCTAACTGACTTCTATTTTACAAGGGCTCCTTGATGTCACACTTCATGAAAGGCTGCCTTGATGTCAAGGGCAGTCAGTCTCACCTCACCTCTAGAGTTCAGCTCTTTTGTCCAAGTTTAGCCCAAGGCTGTAATGAAGTCAGGAGCCGAATGGCCTTGGCAGAACCCAAACTTTGCATAGTGAGCAGGTTACTTTTGTGTAAGTGCTGCTTGATGGCATTGTCGACGACACCTTCCATCATTTTACTGATCATTGAGAGTAGGCTAATGGGGGGGTGGGGTGGTGGTGGTAATTGGTTTGGTTGGATTTGTCCTGTTTTTTGAGAGAACAGGACATACCTGGGCAATTTTCCAGTTTGTTGGGTAGATCAGGGTGTTGTGGTTTAACTAGCGGTGTTCCTAATACTACTGCCAGGATATTGTCAGGGCTCATAATCTTTGCTGCATCCTGTACTTATTGCTGTTTCTTCATATCATGTGGACTGAATCAATTTTGCTGAAAACCAAGAATTTTAATATTGAGGACCTTAAGCAGTGGCCAAGATAGTTGAAGGTGGCTGCAAATGCTTCAGCCTTGTCTTTTGCACTGACGTGCTGGGCACCCCCATCATTGGGGATGGAGATGTTTATGGAGTCGCCTCCTCCTTAGTTATTTGTTTTATTGCCCACCATCTTTCATGATTGGATCTGGCAGGATTGCAGAGCTTTGATCTGGAACGTTGGTTTTGGAATCACCTAGCTCTGTCTATCATGTGCTGCTTTTGCTGTTTGACATGCAAGTAGTCCTGTGCTGTGGCTTCAACCAGTTGGCAACTCATTTTTAGGTATGCTGTTCCTGGCTTGTTCTCCTACATTCCTCATTGTATGTTAATTTGGCTCTGTTCAATGAATTTGAACCAATCCCTTCTTCAGAGTCGAGGCCAAGTGCACTGTTTCATCAAATGGAGTTCAACAGCAGGGAAACAGAGGTCTGGGTGTACATATGAAAATGTGAATTTGGAACAGGAGTAGAACAAATGGTCTCTTGAGCCTGCTCCGTCATTTAATAAGACCATAGCTGATCTGATTGTGACCTCTACTTTCCTGTCTACCCCTACATCCTTTGACTCCCTTGTCAGTCAAGAATCCATTTAACTCAGTCTTGAACATATTCAATGACCCCAGCCTGCACTGCTCTCTGGAGAAGAGAATTCCAAAGACTAATTCTCCTCATCTCTATCTTAAATGGGAGATCTCTTATTTTTAAGCTGTGCTCCCTAGTTCTAGTCTCTTTAATCAGGAGAAAGATCATTTCAGCATCCACCCTGCCAAATCCCCTCAGGATCTTACGTTTCAGTAAGATCACCTCTCATTCTTCAAAACTCCAATGGATACAGGCCCGAACTGTTCAACCTTTCCTCATAAGACAACCCCTTCATCCCAGGAATCAGATGAGTGAATCTTCGCTGAACTGTTTCTAATGCAATTATATCCTTTCTTAAATAAGGAGACCAAAACTGTACAGTACTCCAGATATAGTCTCACCAATGCCCTGTACAACTGTAGCAAAACTTCCCCACTTTTATATTCCATTCCCCATGCAATAAATGACAACATTCCATTTGCCTTCCTAATCAACCTGCTGTACCAATATACTGACTTTTTGTTATTCACGTACCAGGACACCCAGATCCCTCTGTACCGCACAGTTCTGCAATCTCTCTCCATTTAAATAATATGCTGCTTTTCTATTCTTCCTGTCAAAGGGAACAAGTTCACATTTTCCCACATTATACTCATATTCCCATATTATACTCCATCTGCCATTTTTTTTTGCTCACTCACTTAACCTTTCTATATCCCTATGCAGACTCCATATGTCCTTTTCATAATCTACTCTCCTACCTATCTTTATGATATCAGCAAATTTAGCAATTACACCTTCGCTCCCTTCATCCAAATCATTTATATAAATTGTAATAAGTTGAGGCGCCAACATTGATCCCTGTGGCACACCACTTGTTACATCTTGCCAACCAGGAAATTACCCATTTATCCCTACTTTCTGTTTCCTGTGAGCTAATCAATCCTCTATCTATGCAAAGATGTTACCTCCTACACCATGAGGTCTTACTTTGTGTAGTAATCATGTTGACTCTGCCTGATTGCATTAAGATTTACTAAGTGCCTTGACCTTGCATTCCCTCAAAATAAGTACCATTTATATTGTATGTCCATGTTGTTTCTCCCAAGCTGAATCACTTCACCCTTATTTGCATTAATGTGCATCCGACATGGGTTTGGTACTTCTGAAGTCTGGTACCACCCTGGTCACTGGTCAATACATTACTAAGTTTATATCATCTGCAAACTTCAAAATTGTTTTCCCTCCACCAAGTCCATGTTTTTGAAAGATAACAAGGAAAGCTATGCTTCTAATACTGACCCCCTAAGGGCCTCATTGCATATGTGATGGCTGTCCTTTATTAACATATGTTTTTCCAAGACAGAATAAATTTTGTTCTTGGAAATAGTCTCTAGTAACTTTCTAGTTGGGTATAGCTACACAAATCACTTAAAGAAAAGGAGGTTAATAAGGCCATTAAAAAAAGTAAACAAATCGTTAGGGTTCACTACTAGAGCAATAGAATTGAAAAGCAGAGATGTTATATAAACTTGTATTGAAATTTGATTAGACCACACTGGAATACTGTGCACTGTTCTGGTTGCCATATTATAAAAATGATTTAGGGGCATTAGAAAAGATGCAAAAATGATTTACTAGAATGATACCAGAACTGAAAGGTTATACATGTCAGGAAAAATTGAACAGATTGTGGCTCTTTAGAAAAGAGGAGTACCTGATAAAGGTCTTTAAGATTATAAAAGAGTTTCATAGGCTGAAGCAGAAATGATATTTCCACCCACAAACATACGAATTCAGAGCAGGAGTAGGCCACTCAGCCCTTCAAACCTGCTCCGCCTTTCAACAAGATCATGGCTGATCTGATTGTAACCTCCCGCTTATCCCTGATAACCTTTCACACCCTTGTTTATCAAAAATATATCTAGCACTGCCTTAAAACTATTCAAAGATTCTGCTTCCATTGCCTTTTGTGGATGAGAGTTCCAAAGACTCACTATCCACTGAGAGAAAAAATTTCTCCTCATCTGTTTTAAATGAGCAACCCCTTATTTTTAAACAGTGACCCCTAGTTCTAGATTCTCTCACAAGAGGAAACATCCTTTCCACATAGACCTTGTCAAGACCCCTCAGGGTTTTAAAGGTTTCAATCAAGTCGCCTCTTACTCTTCTAAATTTCAATGGCTACAAGCCTAGCCTGCCCAAACTTTCCTCGTAAGACAACCTGCCCATTCCTGGTATTAGTCTAGTAAACTTTCTCTGAACTGCTTCTAACGCATTTACATCATTCCTTAAATAAGGAGATTAATATTGTACACACTGCTCCAGATGTGGTCTTATGAGTATCCTGTACACCTGAAGCGTAACCTCCCTACTTTTGTATTAAATTCCCCTCACAATAGACAATAACATTCTATTAGCTTTCCTAATTACTTGTTGTGCCTCCATATGAAGCTTTTGTGATTCATGTACTAGGACACCAATTGTTCTGAATCTGAATCTCAGAGCTCTGCAATCTCTCACCATTTGGATAATATGCTTCATTTGTACTCTTCCTGCCAAAATGGATAATTGCCCACATTACACTTCATTTGCCAGATCTTTGCCCATGTCCCTTTTGTAGCCTCCTTATGTCCTCTTCACAATTTACTTTCTTATCCATCTTTGTGCCATCAGCAAATTTAACAACCATACATTCAGTCCCTTCATCCAAATCATTTCTAAATTGTTAAAAGTTGAGGCCCAGCACTGATCCCTTTGGCACACCACTCATCACATCCTGCCAACCAAAAAAACCCATTTATGCCAACTGTCTGCTTCCTGCTAGCTAGCCAGTCCTCTGGCAATACCAATATGTTACCCCCTACACCATGAGCTTTTATTTTCCACAATAACCTTTGATGTGGCACCTTATCAAATGCCTTCTGGACATCTAAGTACAGTACATCCACTGGTTCCTCTTTATCCACAGCACATGTGACTCCTTCAAAGAACTCCAATAAATTGGTTAAACATGATTTCTCTTTCACAAAACCATGTCGTCTCTGCATGATTGCCTTGAATTTTTCTAAGTGCCCTCCCTTTTTGAATAAAGGAGTTACATTTGCTGTTTTTCAACTTAATGGAACCTTCCCCGAATCTAGGGAATTTTGGAAAATTAAAACCAATGAATCAACTATTTTATTAGCCACTTCTTTCAAGACCTTAGGGTGAAGTCTGAGGATTTGTCAGCCCACTGCCCCAACAATTTGCTCAATACCACTTCCCTGGTGACTGTAATTTTCCCGAGGTCATCCCTCCCTTCCATTTCCTGATTTACAGCTATTTTAGGTTGTTATTTACGTCCTCTACAGTGAAGACTGAAGCAAAATACCTATACAATTCATCTGCCATCTTCCTACTTTCCATTATCAATTCTCCAGACGCACTTTCTATAGGACCAATACTCACCTTGTTAACTCTTATTGAAATATCCATAGAAACTCTTACTGTCCGTCTTCATATTTCTAGTTAGCTTTCTCTCATACTCTAATTTTTCCCTCCTTATTAATCTTTTGGTCATTCTTTGCTGTTCTTTCCAATCTTCTGACCTGCCACCCGTCTTTGGGTAATGATATGCTTTATCTTTACATTGAAACATAGAAACTAGGAGCAGAAGTAGGCCAATCGACCCTTCAAGCCTGCTCCGCCACTCATTATGATCATGGCTGATCATCCAACTCAATCGCCTGTTCCCGCTTTCTCCCCATATCCTTTGATCCCTTTCGCCCCAACTCCTATCTAACTCCTTCTTGGTAACGAATTCCACAGGCTCACCGCTCTCTGGGTGAAGAAATTTCTCCTCATCTTAGTCCTAAATGGTCTACCCCATATCCTCAGACTGTGACCCCTGGTTCTGGACTCCCCCACCATCGGGAACATCCTTCCTGCATCTACCCTGTTTAGTCCTGTTAGAATTTTATAGGTTTCTATGAGATCCCCCCTCATTCTTCTGAACTCCAGCGAATATAATCCTAATTGACTCAATCTCTCCTCATATATCAGTCCCACCATCCCAGGAATCAGACTGGTAAACCTTCGCTGCACTCCCTCTATAGCAAGTACATCCTTCCTCAGATAAGGAGACCAAAACTGCACACAATATTCCAGGTGTGGTTTGATGCTGTCTTTAACTTTTCTAGTTAACCATGGATGGTGTGTCCTCCCCTTGGAATTTTTTTTCTCATTGGAATGTATATATTCTGTGTATTCTGAAATATCCCTTTACATGTCTGCCACTGAACTTCTCGTGACATACCTCTTAACCACATTTGCCACTTTAGCTTTAGCTAGCTCCACTTTCATGCCCTTATTTAAGTTTAAAATACTAGTCTTGGACGCCCTCGTTCCTCCCTCAAAATGAATGTAAAGTTCTTTCTTTTATGTTTAATTACTCTCGTAATAATAAAGGATAACATTCCATTAGCCTTCTTAATTACTTGCTGTACCAGCATATTGACTTTTTGTAACTGATGCACTATAACACCTAGATCCTTCTGCACTTCGGAATTCTGCAGGCGTTCTCCGTTTAAGTAATACTCTGCTTTTTTGTTCTTCCTGCCAAAGTTAGCAACTTCACATTTTCCCACATTGTACTCCATCTGCCAGATTTTTGCCCACTCATTCAACCTATCTATATCTGTCTGCAACCTCCTTATGTCTTCTTCACAACATACTTTCCTACCTATCTTTGTGTCAGCTGCAAATGTAGCCACCATGTCTTCATTTCCTTCATCTAAGTCATTGATGTAAATTGTAAAAAGTCAAGCCCCAGCACAGACCCGTGGGATTCCACTCATTACATCCTGCCAAACAGAAAAAGGCCCATTTTTGCATACTCTGTTTCACGCCAACCAGCCAAGCTTCTCTGCACCTCATATGTTACCCCCTACACCATGAGCTTTTAAGTTACACAATAACCTTTGATGTGACACCTTATCAAATGCCTTCCCTTTATCTGCAGCGCATGTGATTCCTTCAAAAAAACCCCAATAAATTGGTTAAACATGACCTCCCTTTCACAAAACCATGCTGACTCGTCCCGATTACCTTGAGTTTTTCTCGGGACATAGTTATAATCTCCTTAATGATTGATTCTAACAACTTCCCCACGACAGACGTCAAGCTAACTGGCCTATAGTTTCCTGTTTTCTGCCTCCCTCTCTTCTTGAATAGAGGCGCTATATTTACTACTTTCCAGACTGATGGAACCTTTCTAGAATCTTGAGAGTTTTGGATAATTAACACCAATCCATCTACTACCTCATTAGCCACCTGTTCTGAGACGCTAGGATGAAGTCCATCTAGATCCGGAGACTTATCAGCCCACAGCTCCATCATTTTGCTCTGTACCACTTCCCTGGTGATTGTAATTTCACCAAGTTCCCTTCTGCCTTCCATCCCCTGATTTACAGCTATTACTGGAATGTTTTTTATATCCTCTACAGTGAAGACAGAAGCAAAATATTTCATTATTTCATCTGCCATTTCTTTATTATCTACTATTAACTCCCCATTCTCAATCTAGAGGACTGACAGTCATTTTACTTGTTCTTTTCCTTTTTAACTACTTGTAGAAACTCTTGCTATCCGTTTTTACATTTCTCGCTAGTTCCCTCTCATTCTCTAATTCTTTTTCCTCCTGATTATCCTTTGAGTCATTCTCTGCCATTCTATTTATTCTGACCAATCTTTTGACCTGTCACTCATCTTTGTGCAGTTGTATGCTTTCTCCTTAAGTTTGATGCTTTCCTTAACTTCTTCAGTTAACCAGGGATGGTGGGTCTTCCCCTTAGAATTTTTCTTTATAATATGATTATATGACCTGGGATTTGTCAGCCCACAGCTCCAACAATTTGCTAAGGACCACTTACCTGGTGATTGTAATTTTCCCGAGTTCCTCCCTCCCTTCCAATTCCTGATTTACATCTATTTCTGGGATGTTACTTGTATCCTCTATAGTGAAGACCGATGCAAAATACCTGTCCATCTGCCATCTCCTTATTTTCTATTATTAATTCCCCAGACTCACTTTCTACAGAACCAACACTCACTTTGTTAACTCTTTTCTTATTTAAATATCTATAGAAACTTTTACTGTCCATCTTATATTTCTAGTTAGCTTTCTCTCGTACGCTAATTTTTGTCTTTTTTTTTGTCTTTCTTCGCTGATCTTTATATTCTGTCCAGTCTTCTGACCTGCCACCCATTCTTGCACAATTATCTGCTTTTTCTTTAAGTTTGATACTATCTTTAACTTTTTTAGGATCTGGCCCTGATTTCTGTCCTAAAAGAGCAACCCCTTATTTTAAAACAGTGCCCCCTAATTCTGGACTCATCCACAAGAGGAAACATCCTTTCCACATCCACCTTGTCAATACCATTCAAGGTCTTATATACTTCAATCAAGTCACCACCCCTCACTCTTCTAAACTCCAGTGGAAACAAGCCCAGTTTGTCTGACCATTCCTCATAAGACAACCCACTCATTCCAGGTATCAATCTCGCAAACCGTCTCTGAACCACCTCCAATGCATTTGCATCCTTCCTTGAATAAGGAGACCAAAACTGCACAGAGGATTCGAGATGTGGTCTCACCAATGCCCTGAAAAACTGAACCATAACATCCTTACTTTTATGTTCAGTTCCTCTCATAAAGGATAGCATTCCATTTGCCTTTTTAATTACTTGCTGTACCTACATATTAACTTTTTGTGACTCATGCACAAGAAGATCGAGATCCCTCTGTATCTCGGAGTTCTGCAGCTGTTCTCCTTTTAAGCAATACTCTGCTTTTTTATTCTTCCTGCCAACTTCACATTTTTCTACATTACACACCATCTGCCAGAATTTTGCCCACCCACTTAACCCATTTATATCCATCTGCAACCTCCTTATGTCACCTTCACAGTGTACTTTCCTACCTATCTTCGTGCCATATGCAAATTTAGCTACCAAGCCTTCACTCCCCCCATTTAAATCATTGATATAAATTGTAAAAAGTTCCGGTGCCAGTACAGACCCCTGCGAGGCTCCACTCGTCACATCCTGCCAATCAGAAAAAGACCCATTTATGCATACTCTCTGTTTTCTGCCAGCCATCCAATCATCTATCCATGCTAATATGTTACCCCTACAACATGAACTTTTATTTTCTGCAATAACCTTTGATGAGGCACCTTATCAAATGTCTTCTGGAAATCCAAGTACAGAACGTCTACAGGCTCTCCTTTATCCACAGCACATGTTTCTCCTTCAAAGAACTCTAATAAATTGGTTAAACATGATTTAGCTTTCACAAAACCATGCTGACTCGTCCCAATTACCTTGAGTATTTCTAAGTGCCCAGATATAACCTCCTTAATGATCAATGCTAACATCTTCCCTACAACTACATCAAGCTAACCGGCCTCTTGTTTCCTGTATTCTGCTTCCCTCCCTTCTTGAATAGAGGAGTTAGATTTGCTACTTTCCAGTCTGATGGAACCTTTCCAGAATCTAGGGAATTTTGTAAAATTAACACCAATGCATCTACCACCTCATCAGCCACCTCTTTTAAGACCCTAGGATGAAGTCCATCTGGACCTGGATACTTGCCCGCAGCTCCGTCAGTTTACTCAGTACTGCTTCCCTAGTGATTATAATTTCATCAAGTTCCTCTCTCCTTTCCACCTCCTGATTTACAGCTATTACTGGAATGCTTTTTGTATCCTCGATAGTGAAGACAAGCAAAATATTTGTTCATTTCATCTGCCATTTCCTTATTATCTACAGTAAACTCCCCACTGTCACTCTCTAAAGGACCAACGCTCTACTTAACTCTTCTCCTTTTTTAAATACCTGTAGAAATGCTTGCTGTTTTTACGTTTCTAGTTAGCTTCCTCTCATACTCTAATTTCTTTCTCCTGATTAACCTTTCAGTCATCCTCTGTTGTTCTTTATATTCTGACCAATCATCTGACCTGCCACTCATCTTTGCGCAGTTATATGCTTTTTCCTTAAGTTTGATGCTTTAACATCTTTAACTAACCATGGATGGTGGTTCCTTCCCTTAGAATTTTTTTAATAATAGGAATATATTTATTCTGAGTATTCTGAAAATCCCCTTAAGTGTCTGCCACTGCTTCTCTATTGATCTATCTCCTCGTCTAGTATCCTAGTTCATTTCAGCTAGCTCAGCTTTCAGGCCACATAGTTGCCCTTATTTAAGTTTAAAATACTAGTCTTCGATCCACTCTTCTCCCTTTCAAACTGGATGTAAAATTGAATCATATTGTGGTCGCTGCTCCCCAAGGGTGCCATCACTCTGAGGTCATTAATCAATCCTGTTATATTACAAGTCGAATATAACATGCTCTCTGGTTGGTTCCAGAACGTGCTGCTCTAAAAAAAACAACCGTGAAAGCCTCTAGGAATTGCTCATCCAGGTAGTTATTGCCAGTCTGATTTTTCCAGTTTATATGTAGATTAAAATCACCCATGATTATTGCTGTCCCTTTATCACAAGCACCCGATATTGCTTCTTGTATACTTTGTCCTACATTGCGGTTACTGTTAAGGGGGCTGTAAATCACTCCTATCAGTGACTTCTTTCCCCTACCATTCCTCATCTCCAGCCAAACTAATTCTACATCCTGATCTCCTGAACCAAGGTCATCTCTAACTATTGCACCAATGCCATCCTTGATTAACACTGCTACCCGTTCTCCTTTACCTAGCTTCCTATTCTTCTTGACTATTATATACCTTCAATACTTCAGACCCAATCCTATTCATCCTGATGCCATGTCTCCGTAATGGCTATCAGATCATATTTATTTACTTCAATGTACGCTATCGACTAATTTACTTTGTTATGAATGCTATGCACTACTATATCATTGTTTCTTCACCATCGCCAGGTCAATATCCTGGAACTCCCTTCCAATCAGCACTGTGGATGTACCTACTTCACATGGACTGCAGCAGTTAAAGAAGGTGGCTCACCACCACCTTCTCAAGGGCAACTTGAGATAGGCAATAGATGCTGGCCTAGCCAGTGATACCAACATCACATGAAAGATTATAAAATAAAACACAAAGAGAGTGCAATGGTATATAGACAGGTTAAGTGAGTCGGCAACAAGATGGCAGATGGAGTTTGATGTGGGGAAGTGGGAGGTTATTCACTTTGGTAGCAAGAACTGAATATTTTTTAAAAGGCATGACATTTTTAAATGTTGATGATAGTATTTGTAAAAGGAACATGGAAAGTTAGCATGCAAGTACAGAAAGCAATTAGGAAGGCAAATAGCATGTTGTCCTTTATTGCAAAGGGATTGGAGTATAATAAGGAAGTCTTGCTACAATCGTACAGACCTTTGACGAGACCACACCTAGAATACTGTGTATAGTTTTAGTCTTCATATTTAAGGAAGGATATACACTTGTATTGGAGGTAGTACAGTACAAAAGTTCACTAGATCGTTTCTGGGTGGCAGGCTGTAACTAGTGGGGTACCACAGGGTTCGGTCCTTGGGTCCCAACTTTTTACAATCTATAGTAATGACTCGGATTCAGGGATAGAAGGTACTATAGCTAAATTTGCAGGTGAAACCAAAATAGGTGGGAAAGTAAGTTGCAAGGAAGAAACAATAAATTTACAAATGGATATAGACAGGTTAGGTGAATGGGCCAAAATGTGGCAGATAGAGTTTAATGTGGATAAGTGTGAGGTTATCCATTTCGGTTGGAAGAATAAAAAGGCGATTTATTATTTAAATGGAGAGAAACTTCAGAATGTTTCAGTGCAGAGGGATCTGGGTGTCATCGTGCATGAATCACTGAAAGCTAGTATGCAGGTGCAGCAGGTAATAAGGAAAGAATTTTGGCATTTATTGCTGTAGGAATAGAATATAAAAATAGGGAAGTGTTATTGCAACTGTACAAGGCATTGGTGCGACTGTACCTAGAGTACCGTGCATAGTTTTGGTCCCCTTACTTGAGGAAGGATGTAGTTGCGCTGTAGGCAGTTCAGAGGAGGTTCACTCGATTGATTCCAGAGATGCGGGGCTTGTCTTTTGAGGAGAGATTGAGCAGTTTAGGCCTATATGCGCTCGAGTTTAGAAGGATGAGAGGAGATCTAGTTGAGGTATATAAGATGCTAAAGGGGATAGACAAGTAGACATGGAGTTGATGTTTCCCCTTCTGGGGCATTCTAGAACAAGAGGCCATAGTTTTAGGCTAAGGGGTGGTAGATTTAAATCAGAAATGAGGAGAAATTACTTTTCTGAAAGGGTCGTGAATCTGTGGAATTCACTACCTCAGAGTGCAGTGGATGCCGGGATCCTGAATAAATTTAAGGAGGAGATAGACAGATTTTTAATTAGTAATGGGTTGAAAGGTTATGGGGAGAGGGTGGAAAATTGGAGTTGAGACCAAAACGAGATAAGCCATGATCGTAATGAATGGCAGGACAGGCTCGAGGGGCTGAATTGCCTGCTCCTGCTCCTAGTTCTTATGTTATGTTCTTATGTTCCCTGTGATGAGAGGGTTGCACAATGATGAGAGGCTGAGTAAATTGTTCTCTGGAATTTAGAAGAATCAGAAGTGATCTTTTTGAAACATACAAGATTCTGAAGGGGTTTGACAAGGTAGGCACTGAAAAGGCTGTTTCCCTGGCTGTGGACTCTAGAACACAAAGGTACAGTTTTAGACCAAGAGGCTGATTATTTAGAACCAAGATGAGAACTTTCTTCACTCAAATTATTGAGAATCTTTGGAATTCTCTCCCCCTGAGACTTGTGAAGCTCCATCACTGAATATATTTAAAACTGATATAGAGAGATTTTTGGCCTCAGGGAATCAAGGGATATGGGAAGTGAGTGGGAAAGTGGAGTTAAGGCCAATGATGAGCCATGAATGGCAGAGGAGGTTCAATGTGCCATATATAGTCTACTCTTCCTCATATTTCTTCTGTTCTTATGTAACTAAAAGTATGCTTAGGTATAGTCCTAAAGAATGAGCTGGAGAGAATTGCAAAGTATAGGACCCAGACAACTTAAGGCACTTCCATCAAATGACAGGATGCCAGAGTTGGAATGGGGCCTGTAAGATCTTAAGAGATAGGGAGGGGTTAGGTCATGAATGCATTCCTTCCTTCCTTTATTAAGAATTTACAAACATTTATCAAGTTAGTGTACAAAATACTTTAGTACAAGATGTTAAATATATATATTGAGGATTTTGGCTCAGTTTCATATACATTCACTTTCCTAGTTGAGGCTTTGTGAATCCTGCTGTAAACCTAAGAAGTACTTTGAAGAGGGAAAAAAATCCTGTACATTAGACCGTGCGAAAAAAAGGCGGACTAAGTTAAAAAAAAAAGGCTCCCGGAGAATGTCAGTACTTTCAATACCTGCGCCTTTAAGCATATTAGAGGTTGCAGGGAATTGCTAAGAAATGAGAATGTTTGATCAATGAGGGGGTATTGAGCAGTCTGATTTACAACACATCCTGCGGAGCAGAAATTCTCTGCATTGAGAATAAAAATTGCCATGTTAACTGTGACAGGAAATAATGGCAATGACCTAAGTTTGCTTAGCGTCTTAGCTTCTTACTCCGTCAGGTAGTTGATGCTCACCTGAAACAGTCGCAATGCAAAACTAGCAGATCCCCTCCCTTTGTAATCTTAATGCAAGAACAGGTGCAACTTAGCTAATGAGATAAAGGGGGAATCATATATCGATTAACCGCTGAGGGAATGAATACAGCGGTCAGAATCACTTTTTAAATAACTAAGTCAGTAAACGCAGCCGTTTTTGAAACAATAAGTTGAGGGGAAAAATCCCGAATACTACATTTTTTGTTCTTGTTTTCCTCTTCTGACGTGCACGTACATACATTTGTCTATAGCAGGAAAGGGCCGCTGGGAGTGGATCTGGCGTTAGAATGAGACAGTGAAGAGGGCACACCAGGTCGGTTGGTCCGGGGGTTATCCGGTTCGGAGTTGCTGGGTTCCGGGGGGTGGGGGAAGTTATCCTGTCCGGAGCTGCTGCGTTGCGGGGGGCGGGGGGCGGGGGGGGGGGGGGGAGTTATCCGGTCCGGGGTTGCTGGGTTCCGGGGGGTGGGGGGAGTTATCCGGTCCGGGGCTGCTGGGTTCCGTCCTGGTTGGTTCCGTCCTGGTTGGTTCCGGCCTGCTGGTGCCCACCCGCCCCCCTCCTCCCTCCGGCCTTTGCGCACTGACATGGCCGAACTGATGTTGTGCAGCCCGCGCACCGCCGGCACCGTTTTGCCGGAGGCCACAAAGGACTGAAAACAAAAATGGCGGGAAGGAGAAGCCTGCTTTTGGAAGGTGAGCTGGCGTCACTAGCTGTCGGTTTTTTGTAGACGGTAATGTCGGTTTGTTATTATTTGCCGAAGGAAGAGAAATGCGCTGGTTCTGTATATGTTGTGTGAGACTTAAATACCAGGATAATTGACTTTAGTGTGTGTGTGCTGATTTAAGGCTTGTTCCACACGGTGTAGGCCTCCAGGACTGACAGAAATTCATATTTGGAACTGTTGTAAGTCAACTTCAGACACAAAAAAGTACGAACGTGAAGTACTGGAAGCAGCTGAACGGCTAACATTTTCTGTTACTATTGTTAACTGGGTGCTTTGTAATCGAAATCGTTTTTGCTTTCCTTTAAAGCCTTCGTAAACGCCACGGTGTATCTCCAAATATGTGGAATAATACTTCAGAATTTTACAAAATACAGCAGGTATAAATAAATGCTCTACCTTTTGATAAAATACCTTTCCAGATTACTTGTACTGTGTTGACATTTCAACCCAAGCACCTGTAGTCCACGGTCTGGAGTAACGAGGAGTAAAAGCTTGGGCCAAACTATTTAATGCGGTTTCAGTGGAGGCCATTTAATTTTTTTTGTTGTTGTTTTCCTCGTTTTGTTGGTCTTTTATTGTCACGTTTACCCATGTTGTTATCAAGTTGTGATATGTATTTTCCATGGCAGCTGTCATCGATCCAGGTTGGGTTGAAGTATACTTTCATAGAACACAGTGCGTAAATGAGTGTCCCAATTGTTTCTCCTCCCTCCCATATGACTTTTAACATATGGGAAATTGTACACAGCAACTGCTAACAAGCTGTGGATTTAACCTTGGGTCTCAAAGTTCTTTAGTTTGGAAATGGGATAGATACACAAACTATTCCAAGTTTAACTGGCCGTTTTTTTCAAATCCTATTTCAAAGAGGAGCTAATTGCAGCTATGAAGCTTTTGAATCACTTCCCACCCCATTAATTTTCAGTCACCATAAACTAATTTGTGAAATAAATGAGGCTCAAGATCAAGACTGAATGCAGAATAGAAACAGGAGGTGCCCAGTATTCATCTGAGGCAATGATAGTAGAAGCTGTTAGCTGATTTTCTTGGTTTGCATAAATTGTCCATGACTTACTACTGTACTGGAGAGTGCTGAGAACACAAGTCTGGTACACATGGAGTTTAGTATTTTTGGTTGCTTGGCTGTTGGTACACAGTTGATTACTCAAATTTGATATGACAACGGCAGCCTTAGCAGTTCTGGTGCTCATTTTAGCATCAAGTGACAGGTTGCTGCTGATGGTCGATCCAAGATATGTGAAGCTGTTGATGACCTCCAGAGTGAGATTATTAACGTTAATGGAAGATGGAGTCTCTGGCCCAGAACCTTGGTCTCCCTGATGATGATTATCATTCCAAGCTCCTTACAGTCCTGGGAGAACTGATCTACAGTAAACTTAAGTGTGGGATGTAAGTGTGGCATCATCAGCAAATGGCAACTCTCAGACTAGGACTTTATGCACTTTGGACTTGGTGTGCGGTCTTGTCAAGTTGAACAGCTTGCTGTCAGCTCTGGTATGTAGACTGACACCCTAATTTGAGTCACTGAGCATGAACAATGGCAGCATGGAGAAGAATATGCCCAAGAGAGTTGGCGCCAGGCACCTGCTTTACCCAGAGATAAAAACAAAAAAACTGCGGATGCTGGAAATCCAAAACAAAAACAGAATTACCTGGAAAAACTCAGCATGTCTGGCAGCATTGGCGGAGAAGAAAAGAGTTGACGTTTCGAGTCCTCATGACCCTTCGACAGAACTGTTGAAGTTCTGTCGAAGGGTCATGAGGACTCGAAACGTCAACTCTTTTCTTCTCCGCCGATGCTGCCAGACCTGCTGAGTTTTTCCAGGTAATTCTGTTTTTGACCTGCTTTACCCCACTGCTGATCTTGAATGCGTCTGATTTTTGCTCCATTGTAACTGATCGAACTGCACATATTCTTGTGGAAAGAAGAAATGACGTCCATGAGTGATCAACATAACTACATCATGGCAAAGTGAGTTGGTTTGCTGGTCAGATTTTCTCTCTTGTAGTAGAATAAAACTAGTATATCCAGTGGGCACTATCTCGCCATCAATTCAACAACAATAATTTGCATTTATATAGCACCTTTAAAGTATTTGAGTATTGCAAAGTAGCAGCATGAGTCTACTTGCCAACCAATCAGCACTCCTCGTGCAGTATAAATTTGTTGTTTTCCCTTACATTGTCGTCTTGTGAATTGTCCTGATGAATGCAGGACTCTTTTTTCATCAATATTCAAGTTGCTGAGTTCATAAGCTCAATGAATATTGATTCATGCAATGATGGCGGGTATAGATCGCCATGATATAGTGCTGCAGCGCAAATATCTATGGCTTCCTTAAGTGGATTGTTCAACTTAAGGAACCAATGTTCCACCTTCACTGGTCAATACATGCTTTGGGACTCTTCGATTGCACGCACTATAAGATTGGCCTTATTAGCAACCTTGTAAATAGGGCCTGAGCCATTTGCTCACCATGCATGCTTAATGTTGAAATGGGGCGCATCAGAAACATTCTATGGAATAATGGCTAACCTGATCAGATCATTTCAAGCTGTATATTGTGCAACTCATAAACGGGCCCAATGCCACACTCAGCCCTGAAAAGTGCCCAGTTTACCCCAGATTACACTAGAAGGGCAAGGTATCTCAAAAATTTGAGCAGCAGGTGAATCTAGCTGTTTCACATTGCTGCTATGCAGTAGCAACATGAATGGTATTCATCACCAACAGGATGCTACCGTCGAGCCAAAAAGATGTTCTGTCTATCATACAAATGAATAATGTGATGTATGAATTTCAGTGCCAGTGTGATGCTTGGTATGTAGGCTGTAAGTCCCAAAGACTGGCAGATCGTATCAAACAGCATGTCTCAGCCGCTGTTCACAATGGGCAAGGTACGGACTGTACCCAACCAGCCTGTGGTTGCAAAACTCAAAAAACAGTGTCCAACATTAGATGCGATTCCACGATTGGACAACATTTTCTGAATAATCCTCAATATGCTAAGAATTATGCTGACAACCAATTTAAGATTGTCAGTTGGGCTTGCAGTGTGGCGTATTTGCCTGTACTGGAAACTACATATATCAATACACAGGGCCCTGTTCTTTGTAGACAGAACATTGCGCCTGTTTCAGCAAAACAAAATAAGTGACATCCATTTGCTGGTTCATTCCCAAGGGTAATGACCTGACCAATCAGAGTCAAGCTGTCTGGTTTAAATTTCAAACAATGCTTGGCAGTTAACTATTGGTCACCATCAACTGGCAAATTCTCCATTGCAACGCCACTACCAATCAGTGTCCACCTGCCAACCAGTCAGCACACTCTTCTCATACAGTATAAATGTTGTTTCCCCTGACAATGGTATTTTCTTGCGAATTGTCCTTATGAATGCAAGATGAAAAGCTTCAACAAAGAAGTCTCTTTTTTTCAACAATACTCAAGTTCTGTACTACCAAACGATTACTTTCAAAGTAATAAAGCATTGCAAGCTTTTTGTAGGAGCATTATGGAACAAAATTTGACAGCGAACCAGGTAGTGAGATATTAGGCCAGAATACCAAAAGCTTGGTCAAGAGGTGTTAAAGAGTGTCTCAAGGGAGAAAGAGATGTGGAGGAAATTCTAGAGCTCAGAATTGAGGTAGCTGAAGACACGGCCACCAATAGTGAAGTGACTAAAGACTAAAATAGGGAATGCTCGATAGGTCAGAAGTTGTGGCGTGTGGGGATTAGAGATTGCAATTGGGTGGGTGGACGTAGGGTAGATGGTGATGAGGTAACGCGGGTTTTGGAAACCAGGATGAGAATTTTAAAATCATGATAGTGCTTGACTGGAAGCCAAAGTAGGTCTGTGAGCACATGGAAGGTGGCTGGGTGGGACTTGGTGTTTTATAGGAGGCAGGTGGAAGAATTTTGAAAAAACTCGAATTTACAGAGGGTAAATGTGGGAGACTGGCTAGGAGTATGGGAGAAATATCATGTCTATAAGTAACAAAAGTGTGAGAAAGGGTTTCAGTGGCTGAAGCAATATCAAAGTCACACAGTGTTACGGAGTGAGAAGAGTTAGTCTTATTAATGTGTGGTAGGAAGCTCACCATATATTACACCAAGATTGCAAGCAGTCTGTTTCAACCACAGACAGTTGCTAGGGATAGGGATGGAATCGCTGCTAAGGGAACAAAGTTTGTGACGGGAACCAAAGATAATGACTTCTGTCTTCAAAATCTTTAATTGGAGGAAATTTCTGCTCATCCAATGCTGGATGTTGGACAAGCAGTCAGACAATTCAGAGACAGAGGAGGGGCCAAGAAAGGTGGTGGGGAATTAGAACAGATAGCCACTGACACCATGACATCCAGTGATGTTGTCAAGGGACAGCAGGCAGATGAGAAAAGAAGTGGACCAAGCAAATTGCATGAGTGAGAAGTGAAGTCATTGCTGGTGATTCTCTAGGGATAAGGGCATCAAAGGTGTTGGAGAGGATGTGGTAAGGTATCGTATTGAACTCAAGGCCAAAAGCTAGATAGTTGGGAACCTGAGAGTGCAGAGGTAAGTGATTTGGAAGTGTTTTTTCCAGGGTTGGGTACAACGACATGGGATTGGAACAGGGAGAAGAATGTGAGTAGAACAATACTGGGAGGCAAATCAAGTGTCACATTGCAATTTTTTATCAAACGCTTTTAAGAAAGGAAGGCATAATGAAACAAAAGAGTATTAAGACACTAAGAGAATATCAAAGAGGAGAGGCAAGGTAAAAGAGGAAAATAGTAATATGGGAAATGAGGGTCAGAAAATGGCAGGAAGGGACAGAGAAAAATAAACTTAAGAATGCATCAACAATCAAAACTAGATGTTACAAAGGTAACAAAAGACAATACTAAAGGCTCTGTATCTGAATGCTCATAGCATTCATAAAGTAAATGAATTGATAATGCACATTGAAGTAAATAAATATGATCTGACAGCCATTACGGAGACGTGGCTGCAGGGTGACAAGGATTGGGTCCTGAATATTGAGGTGTATGTAATATTCAAGAAGAATTGGAAGCTAGTTAAAAGTGGAGGGGTAGCACTATTGATCAATGATGGCATTGGTGCAATAGAGATGACCTTGGTTCAGGAGATCAGGATGTAGAATTGGTTTGGGTGGAGATGAGGAATAGTAGGGGAAAGAAGTCACTAGTGCGAGTGGTCTAGAGGTTGCCTAACAGTAATCACAATGTAGAACAAAGTATACCGGAAGACACATTGGGTGCTTGTGATAAAGGGACGGCTAAAATCATGGGTGATTTTTATCTACATATAAACTGGAAAAATCAGACTGGCAGTAGCAGCCTGCATGAGGAATTCATAGAATGCTTTCAAAATAGTTTCTTAGAGCAGCACATTCTGGAACCAACCAGAGAACAAGGTATATTAGATTTGGTATTGTGTAATGTGATAGGGTTAATTAATGACTTCAGAGTGAAGGCACCCCTAGGTATCAGTGACCACAATATGATTGAATTTTGCATTCTGTTTTAAAGGGAAGAGTGCATTTAAGACTAGCATTTTAAACTCAAATAAGGGCAACTGTGTGGGCATGAAAGCTGAGCTAGCTGAAGTGAACTTGAATACTAGTCTAGGGGATAGATCAATTGAGAAGCAGTGGTAGACATTTAAGGGGATATTTCAGAATAAGTATATTCTTGTTATGAAGAAAAATTCTAAGGAGGAGGATGCACCACCCGTGGTTAGCTAAAGAAGTTAAAGCATCAAACTTAAGAAAAAAGTGTATAACTGTGCAATGATGAGTGACAGATCAGATGATTGGTCAGACTATAAAGAACAACAGAAAATGACTAAAAGGTTAATCAGGAGAAAGAAATTAGAGTATGAGAGGAAGCTAATGAGAAATGTAAAAACAGATAACAAGAGTTTTACAGGCACTTAAAAAGAAAAAGCGTAAGTGAAGTGAGTGGTCCTCGAGAGAATGAGAATAGGGAGCTAATACTAGATAATAAGGAATGGTAGATGAAATGCACAAATATTTTGCATCTGTCTTCACCACAGAGCGTACAAAAACATTCCAGTAATAGCTGTAAATCAGGAGGTGAAAGGGAGAGAGGAACATGGTGAAACTACAATCACTAGGGAAGCAGTGCTGAGCAAACTGATGGAGCTGCAGGCTGACAAGTTTCTGGGCCCAGGTGGACTTCATCCTAGGGTTTAAAAGAGGTGACTGATGAGGTAGTAGATGTGTTGATCTTAATTTTCCAAAATTCCTTAGATTCTGGAAAGGTTTCATCAGATTGAAAAATAGCAAATCTAACGCCTCTATTCAAGAAGGGAGGGAGGCAGGAAACTATTGGCCAGTTAGCTTGATGTCTGTCTTAGGGAAGGTGTTGGAGATTATAGCTGGCCCCCTAGAATAACTCAAATTAATCTGGACGAGTCAGCATAGTTTTATGAAAGAGAAATCATGTTTAACCGATTTATTAGAGTTCTTTGAAGGAATAACGTTTTATGGGTAAAAGGGAGCCTGTCGGTGTACTGTGTTTGGATTTCCAGAAGGCAATTGATAGGGTACCTCATCAAAGATTATTGCGGAAAACAAAAGTTCATGGCGTAGGAGATATCATATTAGCGTGGAATATAGGTTGGCTGGCAGAATAGAGAGTATGCATAAATGGGTCTTTGGCAAGATGTGACTAGTTGAGTCCCGCAGGGGTCTGTGCTGGGGCCTCAACTCTTTACAATTTATATCAATGTCTTAGATGGGGGGAGCGAAGGCATGATAGCTAAACTTGCAGACGACACAAAGATAGGTAGAAAGGTATGTTATGAAGAAGACAAAAGGAGTTTGCTGATCAACATAGGTTGAGTGAGTGGCAAAAATCTGGCAGATGGAATATAATTTGTGAAAATGTGATATTCACTTTGGCAGGAAGAATAAAAAAGCAGAGTATTGCATAACAGAATTCCGAGGTGCAGAGGGATCTAGGTGTTCTGGTGTATAAATCACAAAATGTTAGTGTGCAGGTACAGCATGTAATCAAGATGGCTAATGGAATACTATCCTTTATTACAAGAGGAATTGAACATAAAAGTAAGGATGTAATGCTTCAGTTATACAGGGCATTGGTGAGACCACATATTGAATACTCTGCAGTTTTGGTCTCCTTATTTAAGGAAGGATGCAAATGTGTTGGAGGTAGTTCAGAGCAGGTTTGCTGGATTGATACCTCAAATGAGCGGGTTGTTTTATGAGGATAAGTTGGCTGGGCTTGTTTCCACTGGAGTTAAGTTTAGAAGAGCGAGGGGTGACTTAATTGAAGTATATAAGATCCTGAATGGTCTTGACAAGGCAGGCATGGAAAGGATGTTTCCTCTTGTGGGTGAGTCCACAACTAGGGGGCACTGTTTTAAAATTGGGAGTTGCCCTTCCAGGACAGGGATGAGAACTTTTTTCTGAGGCTTGTGTAACTTTGGACCTCTGCCTCCAGAAGGCGGTGGGTGTGGGGCCATTGAATATTTTTAAGGCGGAGGCAGATAAATTCTTGTCAAACGAGGTAATTAAAGGTTATCGGGGGTAGATGGGATTGTGGAACTTGAAACGCAAGCAAATCAACCATGGTCTTGTTGAATGGCAGAGCAGGCTCAAGAGGCCAGATGGCCTACTTCTGCTCCTATTTTGTATGTTCGTAATTTGCAATGTTAATTTAAATTCCCTTAATTGATGTAGATGCTTCGTGCCTTACCACGCCATACCTAAGAGAATGTCAAGGTTTTGACCTGCATTGTGGATCGCAATTAAACTCTAATGTCACTTCGTGTTTAATAGCAATTAAATTTTGTTAGTGTGAAATAAGTTTCATCTGAGCAGAGGAATAATATACTGCATCACATGGCATAATGTTCCTGTAAAAGTGTATCACATTCTATTTAACGTGCAGTATGTTATGTACATGTGCACTTCCAATGTCAAACCTCCAATGTCTAATGCTGTCTAGTTAAAATTTCTACGTTGCACTAAAAATGAGACTTTTGCAGCCTAGACTCTTCAGGAGCAGAAACACTCTCTCCAGGAGCAGAAACTCTGAGGCTATAATGTCTACAGGTTTCAAACTGAGCTTCCCACAAACAAAGTGAAGTTTGTGATCTTTCACCTGAGTAACAGTTAACTTTTGATTGAACCTGGGTAGTGGGTCTTTTGCCGGTTAGACTTTGGCCATAAGGCGCTTCCCCTTTAGAGATAGCAGAATAATACATTGTGCTTCACATGGTATAATGCTACATCTTTAATAACATTACTCATCACCTGACATGAACAGTATTTAAAACAGTACTCTAGCATTACTTTTGTCTGCTACAACTTTCTGCAAATTGGTAAGATTTCAAAGAGGAGGAGCACCAGTCCTTTCAGTATCTGCAGCCTGTGATATACCTTGGCAATCACATCAGATGATGCTGAGCAGATAAAAGAGAGATGAAAGACATTTTTGAAAATATGTAGTCTGGAAGTTATACACTTCTAACTTGCAAATTCACGTTTTTAAAAGGAGCAGTTAAACCTTTATTGCCCATGCCCTATGTTTATTTAATAGCAGGTAGACTTTGTGTCCTTAAAGGACAACACCTTCACCTTAGGTGGCCAAACCATGGCTTACAAAGGAAATTAGAGATATTATTGGATCCAAGTAAGAGGCCTACAAATTGGCCAGAAAAAACAGCAGACCTGAGGATTGGGAGCACTTTAGAATTCAGCAAAGGAGGACCAAGGGATTGATTAAGAAGGGGAAAATAGAGTATGAGAGTAAGCTTGTGGGAAACATAAAAACTGACTGTAAAAGTTTCTATAGGCATGTGAAGAGAAAAAGATTGGTGAAGACAAATGTAGGTCCCTTACAGTCAGAAACAGGGGAATTTATAATGGGGAACAAAGAAATGGCTGACCAACTAAATACATACTTTGGTTCTGCCTTCACAATGGAGGACACAAATAACTTACCAGAAATGTTGGCGAACACAGGGTTTAGTGAGAGGGAGGAACTGAAAGAAATCAGTATTAATAGGGAAATGGTGTTGGAGAAATTGATGGGATTGAAGGCTGATAAATTCCCAGGGCCTGATAATCTCCATCCCAGAATACTTAAGGAAGTGGCCCTAGAAATAGGGGATGCATTGATGGTCATCTTCCAAGATTCTATAGACTCTGGAACAGTTCCGACAGCTTGGAGGGTAGCTAATGTAACCCCACTATTTAAAAAGGGAGGTAGACCAGTCAGCCTTATGTCGGGAGTGGGGAAAATTCTAGAGTCCATTATAAAAGATTTAATAGCTGAGCACTTGGAAAACAGAATCGGACAGAGTCAGCATGGATTTATGAAAGGGAAATCATGCTTGACAAATCTACTGGAATTTTTCGAGAATGTAACTAGTAGAGTTGATGAGGGGGAGCCAGTGGATGTGGTTTATTTGGACTTTCAGAAGGCCTTCGACAAAGCCTCACATAAGAGATTAGCGTGTAAAATTAAAACACATGGGATTGGGAGTAGTGTATTGAGATGGATAGCAAACTGGTTGGCAGACAGGAAACAAAGAGTAGGAATAAACGGGTCTTTTTCCGAATGGCAGGCAGTGACTAGTGGGGTACTGCAGGGATTGGTACTGGGACCCCAGCTATTCACAATATATATTAATGACTTAGATGAGGGAACTAAGTGTAATATCTCCAAATTTGCAGATGACACAAAGCTGGGTGGAACGGTGAGCTGTGAGGAGGATGCAGAGATGCTTCAGTGTGATTTGGACAAGCTGAGTGAGTGGGCAAATGCATGGCAGTGTAGTATAATGTGGATAAATGTGAGGTTATCAATTTTGGTAGCAAAAACAAGAAGGCAGATTATTATTTGAGTGGCTATAAATTGAGAGAGGGCAATGTGCAACAAGACCTGGGTGTCCTTGTATACCAGTTGCTGAAGGTAAGCATGCAGGTGCAGCAGGTGGTAAAGAAGGCAAATGGTATGTTGGCCTTCAAAGCGAGAGGATTCGCGTACAGGAGCAGGGATGTCTTGCTGCATTTATACAGGGCCTTGGTGAGACCACACCTGGAATATTGTGTGCTGTTTTGGTCTCCTTATCTGAGGAAGGATGTACTTGCTGTAGAGGGAGTGCAACGAAGGTTTACCAGACTAATTCCTGGGATGGTGGGACTGACACATGAGGAGAGATTGAGTCGGTTAGGATTATATTCACTGGAGTTCAGAAGAATGAGGGGGGATCTCATAGAAACCTATAAAATTCTAACAGAACTGGACAGGGTAGATGCAGGAAGGATGTTCCCAATGGTGGGGGAGCCAAGAACCAGGGGTCATCATCTGTGGATACGGGGGAGACCGTTTAGTACTTAGATGAGGAGAAATTTCTTCACCCAGAGAGTGGTGAGCCTGTGGAATTCATTACCACAGAAAGTAGTTGGGGCCAAAACATTGTATGTTTTCAAGTAGGAGTTGATATAGCTCTTAGGATGAAAGGGATCAAAGGATATGGGGAGAAAGCAGGAACAGGCTATTGAGTTGGATGATCAGCTATGATCATAATGAATGGTGGAGCAGGCTCGAAGGGCTGAATGGCCAACTCCTCCTATTTTCTATGTTTAGAAGCAGAATAATACATCGTAGATAACATGACATAACATTTCTGTCCTTATAAAGCAGCAGAGAATATGAATTACAATGATTTATAGAGAAGATCCTCTACGTAAAAGTTTTGAGAGCACCAGTCACACTGCAACATCTCCGAAGTATAAAACAGTGTGTCATTTCATGCTGAGGATTAATTATTGATGTAATATTTTCATGAGATAAGTTTGCAGATTGAATTCTGTGAGATCACTTAATCAGGAGTAGTACTTTAAAGTGATAGGTCAGCTGAAATGCAGTTCTATCTTAGCAGCCAAACATCACAACTGTGGTTCAGACCTCAGGCTCTGCTTGTGTTTACGGAAATCAGTGCCCAATTGGGAATCTTAGTTGAGCCACAATTTAAGTTGGGAATTTAGAAATACAATTCTGTATTGTTTGTTTCCTATGAGGGTAGATGTTTTGGTGTGAACTGACTGGCTCTGTATAAGTATGTGATATGATACCTCACTGAAGCAAAAAAATTTGGCTAATTTAGTCAATGGAGAGGATTGGACTACAAAGACAAGTGGTGGTGGGGGCAGGTATGGGGGAGGTAAATGAGAGGAGACTGAGCTTCATGAAAACGAATGGCAGGCAGTTGGGTGAGTGAGAGCATAGACAAATAGAATAGCCAGAGATAGAAGACAAAGTGAGCAAAATAGAAGAGAGAAATAGTGGGGGGAAGGGGGGAAACTGTACACATTCAACAGAAAGCATTTCATAAGATAAAAGCAAAATACTGCAGATGCTGGAAATTTAAAATAAAAACACAAAATGCTGGACAAACTCAGCAGGCCTGACAGCATCTGTGGAGCGAGAAACAGAATTAATGTTTCGAGTCTGTATGGCTCTTCAGAGTTCTGAAGGAGAGTTCTGAAGAAGAGCCATACGGACTTGAGACGTTAACTCTGTTTCTCCACAGATGCTGTCAGGAAGCATTTCATAATGGGGTTCAATTTCTAATTAGAAATTGTGCTTATATTTGCTACCCTTTCACAACTGATGAATTTCCAGTACTAAAATTTCAATAGTCAGAAACGGCTTTGACTGTAACAGCTGTAGCTCAGTGATGTGTAAAGTTCAGATTCAGAGATGTTGTGCAACAGTTCAATAATTAGTTCACAAAAAGTCTCTTGTCAGTGCAGGGATTCTCCTCCTCCTTGCCCTTAAGGGTCTTGATTTGTGCTTTGGCATATTTCAGTGGAAAAAATGAAAAAAAAAGACTTGTATTCCTTACGCAGTCTTACATTTTTATATTAATGTCCTGGTGCCTCTGCTAATTCTTTCCTAACTGTTCAAATGCACAAGTGTAATTCATCCAGACTAGAGAGTTTATCCTTTTGAATTAGTTTCACAATTATCTCCTTTCTCCACTCCCTAATCTTTCTGTCATAAATGTCTCATCTTTTTTGATCTCTTCTAATGTCATGTCCATCATGTTACTCTCCTGGGTAAATAGGGGCAAAGTTATTACTTAATGTTTCTGCTATTTTGTTGTCATTACTTGAATTCTAGGTGCCCCATCCCTGTCATGATTTATGCATCTGTAGAAGGCTTTTTCATTTAGAATACTATTCCTTTTCATATTCCTTGATTTTAATTTTGTAGTTTCTCTTTGCCTTCCAGTATTTTTTCAGATGGCTTCCCAATTCTATTTTGTCATTCACCCCTTTATCTATATGCTTTTTGCTTAGTTTCAGTTTTGGACTTATTTCTTTTCATCTATGCTATGTCATTACTGCCTAATCCCTGCTTCTTAGTGAGAAATATTCCTCCTGATGCTTGATCATGGTTTTAAATATCATAAAGCATAAGAAATAAGCCATTTAGCTCAACAAACCCATGCGAGTGGTTATGCTCCACACAAGCCTCCTGTCATCTATGCCTTTTACCTCAGCTGCTACTTGTTTAGCAAGTATCACATTCCAACCACTCTGGGTAAAGAAGCTTCTTGTGAATTCTCCATTGGATTTATTAGTGACTAGCTTATATTTATGGCCCCAAATTCTGGTCTTGGCCTGCAGGTGGAAACATCTTTTCTGTGTCTACCTATCAAACCCTTTGAAGATCTGAAAAGAAACCTGTCAGGTCACCCCTAAGGAAAAGAGGCCCAGCTTGTTAAGTGTTTCCTGATACCCCAACTGAGAGGTTGTAGCTATCATTGAAGCAATTCTTTTTTTATACCTTTTCCAATGCCTCTATATCCTTTTAATAATATGGAGACCAGAACTGTATTCAGTACTCCAATAGTAGTTAAATTCATATAAAACCTTGGTTCAGCATAACTTCTGTTTTTCATTTCTATCCCTCTAAAAGTGAAATCCAATACTTGGTTTGATTTTTTTTTCTTATGTAGCCTTATTAACCTGTGCAATGATTTGTCTATTTAACTCCTAGATCTTCCTCTTTCTCTCCCGTGCTTAGAACATTATTTTCTAAGTATGTGACCTCCTTATTCTTCCTATCAAAATCCACTGCTTTACCACCTGTTTATTGAAGCTCATTTGTTGATTATATGCCCATTCTGCTGTTTTATTGATGCTTTTTGTTTTCCACTGCTGCTCTGCTTATTAGCTCATCATTAAATTTTTCCAGTTTTTTCTCCATGGTTCTGTTCTCATCATGTTAAAATCAGTTTTTTCCAATTTATTACCTAGGTCCTTGCCTTATGTCCTTCTCAATATTTATTTTAAATGTTTATGCAATGATTGTTATTGCCTAGATATTCCAAATACATTCACTTCTCTTATCTGTAGTGGTTCATTTCCATTACTTGGTCCAGCAGTGCTCCCTCTAGTGAGCACTACTGTACCGGGTAGTGTGTATATATATATATATATATATATATATAATATTGCGACCAAAGTATAATAATTTTCATAATCTTTTTCTGGTTCCTGGTTTACTGTGAAGTATGTTTATGGGGGTAAGTATAGGTGGTTCTGTCAGTGTGATTTGATTACATTTGGAGTCAAGTAGACTGCAAACTTGAAATTATCAAAAGAAGCTGAGTGTAAAAGTGTGCTTGACATGCTAATGAGTAAACATGGATGCTGGCTTAGCACGTAAGGTGTGAAGGGAATTTGCATTTTTAGATAAATGAAAGGATTGTTTGGATTTCAAAGGGATCTTAGTCTGTTTACAACTAGCCAGATAAGGCTAAAGAGTGTGTTTATTTTTCCTTGTGATTACTGACAATATTGGCAACATGAAAGTTTTTATATTATGAGGGAATTTGGTCGTGCTATCACAACGGTGACATTCAAAGACATGAAATAATAGACATTACATCTTAAAAAGAGAGAAACATATATAAAGGAGAATGAAAGGCTATGTGGAGAAAGCCATGTAAGATTCAACAGGAGTGTGTGAAACAGCCTTCAAGAAGCCTCCAGCCATTTGTGCCTAAGTCTGCTATGTAAAGTAACTGAAGTTGGAGAAAAACCATTTGGAATTCCACTGTCAAGTGGATACAGTGTTAACTTGCTGGGTTTGTTTTAAATCTAAAATCTATTTTGGACTGTTGTCTTAAAGGGGTTGTATAACTGGGAGTCAGGTTAATTAGGAATTTTAGGATTTGTTATAGTAGTAAGTAATTGTAGTTGTATGCATGTGCTTGAAATCTTTTATTTTGTTAATAAATATTATAATTTAATTTTTAAAAAATCTCTCAAGGTCTTGGTGGACTTATTACATCTTCTTGTAATAAATACAAATTGCAAACCATTGTGATAGCACTACCAAATTCCCTTGTGGATTTGGTCTGCCTGGCACACATCATCTGCCACGTGTCATGACTCACTGGGAACAGTGCACTGTAATATCAAGCCCCACTGTTCCTCGAGCCACGACAAACGTGAAAAAGTTTGATCAAACCACTAGATTGCCCCAATTCTACCTAACTGTTTGATTTAGATTAACAGAATACAAGCACCAGGTTTGTAACCTTAATAAGTAAATAACTGTTTATTAAACAAACTATAGTTAGCCAGTGGCAAAAGAAAGAAATATGAACTGCTAATTTTCAACTCTATAACCTAAACTCTACCCCCTCTTAAATCCTATATATATATATATATATATATATATTTTATATATACACACACACAAAAACATGGATTTTAAGGGTGGGATAAAGCAGTTCAATAGCACCAATTCTAGACTACGGGATTCGATGGGTTGATTTTGATCAATGCCTTCCAAATTTCCAAATTCCTTTCAGTTCTTGTTGATGACACAAGGTGCTTTTCCAGCACTTTCAGCATTTCGTTCACTGGTTGAGCACTTGCCTTTCAATGTCTCCAACAGTGATTTTCCCCTTTGCCTTATGATAGTGGTTTTCAGAGAGAGAGAGAGCAGGTTTTAGAGATATGAGGAGAAAAACCCAGCTAGCTATTACTGTAGGATTACTGGAATCTTACAGGAGAAAGAGGTTTTAGGTCTTGTTCCTTTCAGGCTAAGAGCTATTGTGCTGCGCTGCTCTTCACACTAACGCCTGGCCACCTGGTCAGGAGCCAATTAAAATGCTGCTGTCAGGTAGCTCCCTTGGTCCAGGACTCCTTTCTGGCAGCATCCTGTCTTTGGCACACACTGTTCCAGGACTGCAACGTTATATATATCTCTCATCCTGTTCCAGTAGACATGTCTTTCAAACTGCAGCCATTGTAATTTTAAAATCCGCATTCTAACAGAAAATAAAAAGATATGTTCCTTACAACAGTGCAACGGAAATAAAAATATATGTTCCTCACACACATCATAACGGCGTAAAATACAGCACGTTCTTTTCACTTCCTCTTGCCAGTTTATCTGGGGAGAGCTGAAATGCCTCTTGATTATTTTATGACCTTCATTCATTTCACATAATTCCTTACATATTTCTTTGCACTATTAATTTGTATATAGAATAGCCTTTTTAGCATGATTGATCCCTTATGCTTTATTTTAGCCCATTTAGATGCTGTTTCGATCCTTCTGTTAGATATGTTCTGTTTTTCCTACTGCCATTAAGTGCAAGTACCCACCTCTTCCTTCCTTCCCAATCTTTTCCAATTATGTTGTAACTGCAATATTTAACTGCCACTCCTGTTCTTCTTGTAGCCATGTTTTGAGTGATCCTTATTA
Organism: Carcharodon carcharias; assembly: GCF_017639515.1. Taxonomy (NCBI): domain Eukaryota; kingdom Metazoa; phylum Chordata; class Chondrichthyes; order Lamniformes; family Lamnidae; genus Carcharodon; species Carcharodon carcharias. The sequence goes on from NC_054468.1 coordinate 145,077,091, forward strand.
CATCAGGTTCCTTGCTATGAATTATTGTCCCAGGTTTGCCCTGTTTTTTTTTGTTTTGGATGCTGTGAACCCATTTCATTATTAGTTCTTCCAATCACTTTTAGTTTAAGTCATTTTATAGTTATGTTCTATAAGTGTTTTTGTTACCTTTGACCCTTACTTAGGTCTGACATTTACTTTCACCTCTTATTTCTTTAATCTTCATGCTTCTGATAGTTTCACTAGATGCCCTCCTCTGTCTGCTAATTGAAAGCCCTAGCTACAGCCTTATTTATCCTTTCCATAAGAATGCTGGTCTCACTTTGGTTCAGGTGAGCTCATCGCAGTCATAAGGCCCCTTCCTTTCCCAGTACTGGTGCAGGTGTCCTTGAAATGAGACCCCTTCAATTCCACTCTTATAGACACACATTCAGCTTCCTGATCTGCCTATCTCTATACCAATTAGCACGTGGCCTGGGGAGTTATCCTAGGATTTATATAACACCTTACACAACCTCCAAAGCACTTTATAGCCTATGAAGCACTTTAAAATTGTAAAGTATTGCTGCTGCAATGTAGGAATTGTGGCAGTCAGTTTGTGCGTAGCAAGTCTCACAAACAATATAATAAGTTAATCTGTTATATTGATGGTTAACAAATAAATATTAGCCAAGACACCTGGGAGAATTTCCTTGTTCTGAGTGGGTGCTGGATGCCCAGCAATATCTGTAAGCCTTGATGATTGTCAGTCAGCTATATAATTGCAGGGAATGACCTAAGAGAGTGATCGCAAAGTGTGGCCGTGTTATGACTCAGCAGTTGGTAAAGCTGAGTTATTTAAAAATCCCAGAGGGAAACTTTAAACAACTGTCATAACCTGTATTTTTATTTTTGTATGTTTGAGATGCAGCTCTAAATTTAGGACTCAGACCAATAGTTCTCGCAAGGTTTTATATCAAATTACATGAGACATTTATACATGTATGTATGTTTTTATATATATATATATATATATATATATATATATATATACACACACACACACACATGGCTACAAATTACTACTATCATAACTTTTAACAAATTCCCAAACTAATCTCTATTAAGACAACAGCAACCCATAGACTTAATCAGACACCAATTTGCTTATGACTCAGGTAGTAATCCAGAGATCATCATCTTTGTGGTTCTGCTTTTTAATTTAGCCCCTAACTGCTCATACTTCCTCAGCAGCACCTCTTTCTTAATCCTACTTATATCATTGGTACCCACATGGACCATGACACCCAGACACTTCCACTACCACTTCAAGTTTCTCCCAGCTCCCAGGAGATGTCCTCAACCCTGGAGGTGAGCAGGCAACACGCCCTTTTGGATTCATGTTCTCGGTTGCAGAGAACAGTATCTATCCCGGAAATTATATTTCTCTTTACTCCCCCTACATGAATGGTCCCTGTAACATGGAGCTGTGATCAGTTTGCTTATCACCACTGTAGTCCCTGTTCTCATCCACACAAGTTGCAAGAGCGTCAAATCTGCAGGACGACAGCAAGGGCTGAGGCCCCTCCATTACTATCTCTTCTGGATCCCCATACCTGTCTCACTCGTAGTCACACTCTCCTGTCTCTGACCACAGATCAAATTTGAAGTACCTAACCTAAGGAACTGTCCTTCCTAATTCGCTCAAGTGTATAGCAGGAGCTTCGCCTCCAGGGCTGAGGAGGAGGCTCCACCTGATCGTATCTTCCGGTGTATGGATGAGGTATGACCTTGGTTGGTCACTGTCTCTCCAGACAATGTTGCCCTCTCTTTCAAGGACCCTGATCCACACCCTGTCGACTTTGTGTAACAGTAGCAGGTTCTTGGTGTGGTACCTTCAATTGTAGGTGGAGGCCTGCCACTGCCTGTAGGGCTGTTCTCAGTCCTGAATGTTTTGATAGTCCTTGGCTGCCAACCCTGGGATTAGTTTCTTTGGCAGCACTGGGGGTTAATTTAATGGTGCAGATACTCCTTTCCACCTCACCATTCAATTACGGATACCTTGGGGTTATTTCACCTGGTTGAGGAATCCAGGACCAGGGGCCATAGGACTAAGATAAGGAAATATTTCTTCACTCAGAGGGTGGTGAACCTGTGGAATTCTGTACCACAGAAGGCTATGGAGGCCGGGTCACTGAGTATATTCAAGAAAGAAATTGAGATATTTTTGGAAATTAGGGGCATCAAGGGGTATGGAGAGAAAGCAAGAATATGGCGTTGAGATAGAAGATCAGCCATCATCATATTGAATGGCAGAGCAGGCTCAAAGGGCCGAATGGCCTAATCCTGCTCCTAGTTTCTAGAGACGCAGGAGGCAGACAAAGCAGTTGCTTACGTTTGTTTTCCATAGCATGTTTTTCCGGGAACAGGTCACTAGCCTGAAGCCAGAGGCTGTAGCTTGAGGAGCTCAAGCATGGCTGAGCACGAGAGTCTTCTGGCCTTACTGCCTACCATAGTTATGTTGAAACGATTTGCAGGTTGATAATCAACCTGTTTAGCCGTGTAATGAAGGCACATTCCTTGGCTATCCAGCCCTGCAGTGGGAGTCAAACCCGGAGCTTCTGGCTCGGGGCAGGGATACTAACCACTGCACCATAACACCTCCGCAATTTTTCCTCAACCCATAAAAAGGATACCAGGCCCAGTGAAACCTTCTGGGTGCGTCCAGATGCTGGGCATGGTGGAACCAGCTGCACCTGGAGACCGGGCGTGGTGCAACCTTTGTGGACTTACGGCCCAAAAATGGTTCTGACCTCTTTGAAACTAAATTTAGACCTGTTTTGGGTTATATGGGCATATAGTGCCCATAACGAGGTAATGAATTACTTCCCATGAAAAAATACTTTCAGCCTTGGGATTTCTTATGCTTTATTCCCCATAGAAGAATAAAGGCTTTTTCTGGGTGGAAGGGAACACAACACTACACACATGGGCTGGGGTCCTACCTGAGTATTTGTTTTTCTAAAGTTGCTGTTTTTCTATAAGTTTCCCTCTCCTGTAATTTCATTCTTCTTTCCATCATCTTTTTTTCCTCCAAATAAAAGGTGTGGCTATGGGTACCCGCATGGGCCCCAGCTATGCCTGTCTCTTTATGGGGTATGTGGAACATTCCTTGTTCCAGTCCTACTCCGGCCCCCTTCCACAACTCTTTCTCCGTTACATCGATGATTACTTTCGTGCTGCTTCATGCTTTCGTCGGGACTTGGAAAAATTTATTAATTTTGCTTCCAATCTCCACCCCTCCATCATTTTCACTTGGTCCATCTCTGACACTTCCCTTCCTTGACCTCTCTGTCTCAATCTCTGGTGATAGACTGTCCACCAATATCCATTACAAACCCACCGACTCCCACAGCTACCTCAACTACAGCTCCTCACACCCCGCTTCCTGTAAGGACTCCATCCCATTCTCTCAGTTCCTTCACCTCCGTCGCATCTGTTCCGATGATGCTACCTTCAAAAACAGTTCCTCTGACATGTCCTCCTTCTTCCTTAACCGAGGTTTTCCACCCACGGTCGTTGACAGGGCCCTCAACCGTGTCCGGCCCATCTCCCGCGCATCCGCCCTTACACCTTCTCCTCCCTTCTAGAAACATGATAGGGTCCCCCTTGTCCTCACTTATCACCCCACCAGCCTCCGCATTCAAAGGATCATCCTCCGCCATTTCCGCCAACTCCAGCATGATGCCACCACCAAACACATCTTCCCTTCACCCCCCCTATCGGCATTCCATAGGGATCGCTCCCTCCGGGACACCCTGGTCCACTCCTCCATCACCCCCTACTCCTCAACCCCCTCCTATGGCACCACCCCATGCCCACGCAAAAGATGCAACACCTGCCCCTTCACTTCCTCTCTCCTCACCATCCAAGGGCCCAAACACTCCTTTCAAGTGAAGCAGCATTTCACTTGCATTTCCCCCAACTTAGTCGACTGCATTCGTTGCTCCCAATGTGGTCTCCTCTACATTGGAGAGACCAAATGTAAACTGGGCGACCGCTTTGCAGAACACCTGCGGTCTGTCCGCAAGAATGACCCAAACCTCCCTGTCACTTGCCATTTTAACACTCCACCCTGCTGTCTTGCCCACATGTCTGTCCTTGGCTTGCTGCATTGTTCCAGTGAAGCCCAACGCAAACTGGAAGAACAACACCTCATCTTCCGACTAGCACTTTACAGCCTTCCAGACTGAATATTGAATTCAACAACTTTAGGTTTTGAGCTCCCTCCTCCATCCCCCACCCCCTTTCTGTTCCCCCCTTCCTTTTGTTTTTTTTCCAATAAATTATATAGATTTTTCTTTTCCCACCTATTTCCATTATCTTTAAGTATTTTAAAATATTTTATGCTCTCCCCACCCCACTAGAGCTATACCTTGAGTGCCCTACCATCCATTCTTAATTAGCACATTCGTTTAGATAATATCACCAACTTTAACACCTATGTGTTCTTTTGTTCTATTGTTGGTGACATCTTTTGATGATCTGCTTCTATCACTGCTTGTTTGTCCCTACAATCACACCACCCCCCTCCACTTCTCTCTCTCTCTCTCTCTCTCCCCCCCCCCCCCCCCCCCCCCAACACACCTTAAACCAGCTTATATTTCAACTCTTTCTTGGACTCGAACTCAAGTTCTGTCGAAGGGTCATGAGGACTCGAAACGTCAATTCTTTTCTTCTCCGCCGATGCTGCCAGACCTGCTGAGTTTTTCCAGGTAATTCTGTTTTTATCTTTTTTTATCCCTTTGGTGCTGTGAAGACAAATGCCGAGGTCTTCATTGTTGGCCTCTAGGAGGTGCTACTGACCATTCAGCCACTGTTCTCGTCTCTACTTCAGAATCTCTCACTTGGCACTGGTTTTACTTTGTTGGTTGAGCAAGTTGTGAATCCACATCCAATCTTGTTCTGTATTTCAGTCAACACACTGAAATTCAGTGCCATCAAGGCTCCTTTACACTTTATTTTTGGAGCTTTGTTATTAGGTTTAACAGGACCTCAGGATGATTTTTGTGATTTGTTATTGCTCAGAAACCGGCATTTCACTGCTTCCCTTTGTGTTTTTGAAGTTGCGATATTAAGGTAGCGAATTACGCTACCTGCATTAAATGTAGAAAATTGCCGATTCATTTACAGGCTGTTGTGTCAATTAATTGTCCAAACAATGCTAATTACCTGCTGCTTTAGGTTGATAAACTAAAAATGCACGTTTAGGCACTCGCATTTATATAGCACCTTTTTACACAGACATTACTACATGGCTTTTTGCAATCATGGCATGTGCATCGTTGGCAAAGCCAGTATTTATTGCCTGTCCCTAACTGCCCTTGAGAAGGTGGTGATGAGCCATTTTCTTGATCCACTGCAGTCCATATAGTGTACATATTCCTGAGTGCTATTAGATGGTAAGTTTCAGAATTTTGACCCAGCAACATTATGTTGATATATTGCCAAGTCAGGATAGTGTGTAACTTGGAAGGGCACTAGCTGGCATATGGGAACAGTATCTGCTGCCTTTGACCTTCTAGCTTGTAGAGGTCACAGGCATGTTGAGGTGCTGTCAAAGAAAGCTTGGTAAGTTTCTGCAGTGCATCAGTACATGCACCCAAGGTGTGTTGATGGTACAGGGAGTAAATGTTTAAGGTAATTTCATATTAAGGTACTTTCAATTGTATTTTCAACCATTTTTGACATAAAAATAATCCATTCTGAAGGATGAAGTGAAAAATCCAGTTGCCACAGGATTCTTCATGTTTTGTTGAAGCAGTGCACCTTTTTCTTTGTATGCAAATCTAAATAGATCACGCAAAGCAAACATGGGAGATCAGTACCAATCTGTGAAGCCATAGTTGTAGTGGGGAATATGTGACTTCTCTGCTGCCAGTATAATGGAAATATTGACGTGCTTTATTTTAACTCAGCAGGCACCTGAGTTAAATTTATGAGACACTATTGGGCGCACTAGGATATAATACCCAGGGTCTTTTACCTGGTATCCATGATACTTTGAAGTATTGTGAACTGTGAGGAGGATAGGATGGACTTCAAGAGGACATAGGCTGGTGAAATGTGCAGATTAGCGGCAGATGAAGTTTAATGTAGAGAAATGTAAAGTGATGCAATTTGATAGAACTAGGAAAGGCAAAATAAATTAAAGGCTACAATTGTAAAGGGTGTGTAGGAGCAGACACTTGGAGGTATATATGCACAAATCATTGAAGGCAGCAGGGCAGGTTGAGGAAAGCAGTGATAAAAGCATACAGGTTGCTGGGCATAATAAATAGAGGCACAGAGTACAAAAGCAAGGACGGTATGACAAGCCTTGATAAAATACTGGCTTGACTCATCTTGAATGTTGTGGCCAGTTCTGGGCACTGCACTGTGAAGGCTTTGGGGAGGGTGCAGAAAAAATTATGAGAAAGGTTCCAGGGATGAGGGACTTTGTTACAATCCCCATAAAGACCAATAACGTTTAAAAAGAAATTCAAACTTCCATTTAATAGCTGAAAAAGATGACACACCAGATTTCACATTTTAAAGTTGCTACTGTAACAAATGACTACACATTTTCCTTTTTGTAGGCAACTTTTACTTTAAACAACAGGGAACACTCCCTTGTATAATTATCATACATCACAATCTCCACACATTGTTTTCCTTATAGCAAACAGTCCACAAACACTTCCGATGGGTTCACGTTATCCGTTTCACCAAGTAGTAACTTTGAGTTCAGTCTCCAGGTGCTTCCCTCAGTTTTCAGTGGGTTTCCCAAAGCAGTAAAGCACCCTCCAGTGATTTTTCTCCCTCACCTGCAGGTCCCTTGACTTAACCAGGCCCGTTGTCAGGCAGGATTCAGAATAGTCACCTTCATTTTAACCTGAATTTAAAAATACAGTCCAAAATGTAATCTTATAAACCTCCTAAATGTAATGTGGATAAACTGGAGAAGCTGCAGCCAAGTGGTTATGGTACTGGGTTTGTAACCCCAAGATCAAGAGTTCAAATCTCACAATGGCAAACTATGAAACAATGTAACTTCATCTGAACAGGAACAGATGGAAACGTGTTAAAGCTTGGCCTAAATAGCCAAGTGGTTATGGTACTGGGTTTGTAACCCCAAGATCAAGAGTTCAAATCTCACAATGGCAAACTATGAAACAATGTAACTTCATCTGAAACAGATGGAAACGTGTTTGTACTCGAAAGAGTTACAAATTATCTTGGCCTAAACAGCCAAGTGGTTATGGTACTGGGCTTGTAACCGTAAGATCAAGAGTTCAAATCTCACAATGGCAAACTATGAAACAATGTAACTTCATCTGAAACAGATGGAAACATGTTTGTACTCGAAAGAGTTACAACAGAAGGTTTAGAGGCGATTTCATCGAGGTGCTCAAAATCATGAGCAGTCTAGACAGAGTAGATAGGGATGAACTGTTCCCATTAGCAAAGATTTGGGAACCAGAAGATACTGATTTAAAGGTGATTATCAGAATTTACAGTAGAGGATGAGGTCAGCATGCCAGACAGCCCAAGGAAGCTAATTTTGAATCAGTGACAGGGACTCATGAAAATTAACATAAACAAGTTCTCTCTAATGAAGAAAATCATAGGATGGAGAATAACAACTCCCCAGGAGCAGAAGGTTTTCATCTCAGGGTTTTAAAGGAAGTAGGCCAGAATATTGCAGATGCTTTAGTTATAATCTTCCAAAGTTTTCTTGATTTTGGAATTGTTGATTTAAATTTTTTGAAGTGCGCATGTCACTGTGCTATTTAAGAAAGGTTAGCGAGGAAAACAAGGGAATTATAGACTAGTTGGCATAATGTGAGTTGTCAGTAAGTTGTTAGAGTTGAGATGGTCAGGGTTACTGAACACCTTGAAAATCTTCAGTTGATCAGAGAGGCTCCATGGATTTGTAAAGGGTAGGTCATGCCTGGCAAATCCAATTGGATTTTTTGAAGAGGTGACTGAAATAATGTAGGTGGTAGCATAACATTACAAAGAGATAATGGAGAATCTGTGGCAAATGGATTTCAATGTATCTGTGACCAAGCTTTTGGTCTTCTGACCTAATACCTCCTTGGTGGCTCAGGCCCCTGTGAAGCAATTTGGAATGTTTTATTTCATTAAGGGTGATATAATAAATATAACTTGTTGCAGGCAAATATGAGGTGATCCATTTTGGATCTAAAAAGAATGGAACAGACTACTTTCTAAATGCTGAAAGAAAATAGGAGTCCAAAGAGACCAGACCCAGGTACACAGATTATTAAAATTTTGTGAACAGGTGCAGAAGATAATCAAAAAGCTAATGGAAAGCTGGCCTTTATGTGTAAAGAACTTGAATACAAGGAGGTAGAAGCCATGCTTCAGCTATACAAAACCTTGGTTAGATCATGCCAGGAGAGCTGTGAACAATTCTGGTTATCACACCTTTGGCCTTGGAGGGAATGCAGTATAAATCTCCTAGGATGATACCTGGACTTCAAGGGTTAAGTTACAAGAGAAGATGATCCAAGCTAGGGTTAAACAGCATTTCCTGGAATTTAGAGTGGTAAGGGATGATTTGATGAAAGTTTTCAACATATTAATGAACAGTCAGGGTAGCTAGAGAGAAACTATTTGCTGATTCAGGAGCCAAGAGCTGGAGGGCATAGTTGAAAAATTACAGCCTTTCAGAAGCATGGACTAGTCCTCAGGCCTTGATGGACTTCATCCTAGAGCCTTAAGTGGCTGCTGAGATAGTAGATGCATTGGTTTTAATTTTCCAAAATTCCCTAGCTTTTAGAAAGGTCCCGTCAGATTGGAAAATAGAGAATGTAACTCCTCTATTCAAGAAAGGAGGGAGACAGAAAGCAAGAAACTATAGACCAATTAGCTTAACATTTGTCGTAGGGAAAATGCTGCAATCAATTATTAAGGAGGTTATAGCGGAGCCCTTAGAAAATCTCGATGCAATCAGGCAGAGTCAATATGGTTTTGTGAAAGGGAAATTTGTGTTTGACTAATTTATTACAGTTTTTTGAGGAAGTAACAAGCAATGCGTTGGGACATTTTCTTTATTCTTTCATGGCATGTGGGGGTCATTGGCAAGGCCAGCATTTGTTGCCCATCCTTAATCACCCTTGAACTGAGTGGCTTCCTAGGCCCTTTCAGAGGGCAGTTAAGAGTCAACCACGTTGTTGTGAGCCTGGAGTCACATGTAGGCCAGAAAGGGAAGTTTGAGATGAAGTTGTCATTTGCAAGGATGGTGGGGGCAAAGGCTTTTTTTTGAGGTTAGGGGTGATGGCAGCAGGTTTAAAGGAGAGAGGGAAATCACCTGAAGAAAGAGAACTGAGAAGACCAAAGTAAACATATATCAGTTATCAATCTCTTGCTAGATTTTTGTAAACAGGTTAAAGACATTTAACCCATTAACTGCCAATGGTTGGAATATCTGTTTCTTCTCTTCGTCCTTTTTTCTGGTTCCGTTAATTGTTTATCCTTTGCAGCTTAGAGCAACTGTTCTGATAGATGGTTGACTGCTTTGTTTCAAGCAGTTATCATTTTGTTGATGCAATTTCTTTGGTGCAATTTCTTTGCTGTCTGTTTGAAGGAGTTGGCTTGATGAAGAGTGTTTTTTTCTTGTTCAAATTTGAACTCCAAGACAAAATAGTTCTGGAGACAGGAAGTAGTTCTGGAGACAGGAAGACAAAGGAAAGGTGAGGGTGAAATTCGCCATTTGTGGGAGCACAAAATGAGTGGTATCAGATCAGATGCACATTATGAGCTCTGTTTGATACTTAGTTAGATTGATCACAATGGAACTGTATGTTAGAGGTTATAGGTTATCAGCAGGGTCACGAATGACTGAAATGAAACTCTGATTTTAATATAAGAGCAAAGTACTGTGGATGCTGAAAACTTGATTAAGGGTCACTGTACTAAAACATTAACTTTTTCTCTCACCACAGACACTGCCAGAACAGCTATGTTTTTCCTGCATTTTCTGGTTTTATTTCTGATTTTATTACACTGGTCTCTGGACATTTACTAACATTTTGGGATTGCATTCCATGATTCCATCGCAATTGGTTCCATTGGATGGAGTAGATCAAGTTACACTTTTAAAGCTTGGGATTCTGGTATGTTGAGGATTTTGTTTTGCTGTTCCACCCATTTGTTTTATCAGATATTAAAACTATTGATTAGAAAATTTTTGAGATGAGATTTCTTATAAATGAAATGTTACACTGAGGCCCCACCTGCCTGCTCTGGTGGATGTAAAAGATCCATGGCACTATCTCGGATCCCTTAATCAAAACTGCAAAATCAGATTATCTGCTCAATATCGTATTGCTGTTGTGGTAGTTTGCCTTGCGCAAATTGGTTGTTATGTTGTCTACATTACAATAATAATACTTAAAAAGTACTTTTTTGGTTGGAAAGTGCTTTGACACTCCAATCCTTGTGAAGAATGTGATATAAATGCAGGTCTTTTTGTAAGAAACAATTCTTTTTACATAAAAATGGGAAAATTTTATTTTTGGGGAGGTTGGAGAGTGGTTGAGTTGGATGATTACTGGTGTATTTGTCCTAAAGCTACATTTAAAACTCCTTGAGTGCTATATTTTTTAATCTGCCATATTTTTTCTATTTTTTCCACATTTAAAAATTGTCATTTAGTAGCTAACAATAAAATTTACAGGAAGCTGGAGGTTGAAATCTGTCCATGACTGGACATTGTAACCATACTTGTTTTATGGGCCTGACTGTTCTCAAACTTTATATTTGGCTATGTATCCTGCACATTATCCTGGGGCCTTTCAAGCTTCTTGCCATCTGCCATTGTTGGTTTTATATCCACTTACTTTTTAGTTGCTGCACTGTTTATGGATGTGAGGAAGGAATTCCTGAAAACAGCTGCAGAATCTTGTGTGTTTTTTCTTTTGCTTTGCTTTAACTTTTGAATGGTTGAAATCCAAAGGGACACAATGCAAGTGCGAACATACTTACAAACATATGAATTAGGAGCAAGGATAGGCCACGTGACCCCTTGAGCCTGCTCTGCCATTCAATAAGATCATGGCTGATCTGACTGTAACCTCAATCCCTAATAACCTTTTACACTCTTGCTTATCAAAGATCCATTTAGCTCTGCCCTAAAAATATTCAAAGACTCTGCTTTCATCACCTTTTGAGGAAGAGATTTCCAAAGACTCATGACCCTGAGAGAAAAAAAATCTCCTCATCTCTGTCTTAAATGGGTGAAGCCTTATTTTTAAACAGTGGCCCCCTAGATCTAGATTCTCCCACAAGGGGAAACATCCTTTCCACATCTACCCTGTCAAGACCCCAGAGGATCCTATATGTTTCAATCAAGTTGCCTCTCACTCTTTAACCCTTCCTCCTAAGACAACCCTCCAATTCCAGGTATTAGTCTAGTAAACCTTCACTCAACTGCTTCCAATGTATTTAAGTTCTTCCTTAAATAAGGAGACTAAAACAGTACATAGTTAGAAAATTGTTAGAATGAACCACATAGATTTTCTGGTGTAGTTGTTTGAATTATTTCTAAAGTACATTTTTTTAAAGTTACGTTATAGGCTGTGAATCAAAATTGAAAAGCTTTATGATGTCATTCTTTGCATTTTGATTCAAGATGCACTGCTAATGAGAGTTTGGATAATTTTGCTGATATGTCAGGATAATATGTACTCTTCTGTGTAATGAGTAAGATTTGGGTTCATAATTATTTAGATATTTAATGATAAGGTAGAGAAAGTGGCTCTTCATTTTTGTACATTATGTGTCTTCAGTTAAAAGCTCTCAAACAACTATGTAATAATTACTGAATGATCTGCTCCAGTGATATTGGTTGAGTAATAAATATTGACCAGGACACGAGTGAGCCTCCTTGCTATTCTTAAAAATTGCACCATGGGATCTTTTTCATTCAGATTAAAGGGTAGTCAGGGCCTCAGTTTAACATCTCAGTGAAAGATGGCATTTTCAACAGCATCACTTCCCTCAGTACTGCATTTGAATGTCAGTCAGGATCATGCATTTCAAATCCTTAGCTGCCTCACTGCTGCTAAGAACTAAGGATGGGGTACAGGATCTTTTTTTCATACTCTCTCACAGGATGTGGGTGTCACTGGCTAAGCCAGCTTCTATTGCCCTAATTGCCCTTGAGAAGGTGGTGGTGAGCTGCTGCCTTGAACCGCTGCAGTCCACGTGGTGCTGTTAGGAATGGAGTTCCAGGATTTTGGTTCAGCAACATTGAAGGAATGGCGATACAGTTCTGAGTCAGGATGGTGTGTGACTTGGAGGGAAACTCCCAGGTGGTGGTGTTCCCATGCATCTACTATCCTTGTCCTTCTTGGTGGTAGAGGTTGCAGGATTGGAAGGTGTGGTCAAGTAAGCCTTGGTGAGTTGCTGCAGTGCATCCTGTAGATTGTACACACTGCTGCCTCTGATCGTCAGTGGTGGAGGGAATCAGTTTTACATGTTCGACAATTTCAGGGGAAAATGTATACACCATTACATTTGATTAGTCAAATTTTTCATTGCCTGAAGTTTGGAGTGAAAATGCACCTTTGTCACTGTCAAAATACCCAAAACATTGCAAATGTTTCACTCCATTTGCAATTGCAAAACTTGTTTCAAGTCTGAAAACTTGCCCTTCTGACTAAATAATATACAGGGGAATGGAGAATTCAAAAAGACTGTTGAAAATCTATTCTGTTTTGCAGTATTTTCAATATATCTAGGTTGGTATTTTATTCTTAAAAAGCAATTTTTTTTATCCTAGCTTGAATACTTTGGTTCGTCATGGATGACTAATCAATAAAAAAAAATCACTCTTCCAATTTCAGAGCTGTTTCCATCTCTAAGTTCTTCAATGGCCAATAGCAAAGCAGTCAATGACTGGAAAGCAAACTCTGCTACTTTGTAGCAACCTGCTAATGCAAGCAGGTTGTTCCTCTTTCCTGTTGCCCATTATACAAGGATCTTGTTTGTTCTCAGTACAGTTCACAACAGTCCACGGTTCTGCCAGGTAGCTGCCTGTATCGGGCAAATGGCACTAATCATTTTGCATTGCCACAGTTGTTGATTACAAAGGCAGCTCTTAAAATGTATTAAGCGTACTAGCTATTTTCAGTAGATCAGCATTTTGCCATGACCCACTGGGGATAGTGCACTGTAATATCAAGCCCCATTGTTCCCCAAGTCGTGACAAATGTGAAAAGTTTGACCAAACCACCAGATTGCCCCAAATCTACCTAACTGCTTAATTTAGGTTTACAGAATACAAGCACCAGGTTTGTAAACTTAATAAGTAAATAACTGTTTATTGAACAAACTGTCATTAGCCAGTGGCAAAAGAAAGAAGTATGAACTGCTAATTTTTAAGTCTATAACCTAAACTCTGCCCCTTTTTAAATCCCCATACACACACATACAAGACACATAAGACACACAAAAAAAATGGATTTTAAGGGTGGGATAGAACAGTTCAATCATACCAATTCCAGAGTACAGGGTTCGATGGGTTGATTTTGATCGATGCCTTCCAAATTCCTTTCACTTCTTGTTGATGACATGAGGTCTTCGAGCACTTTCAGTATTTAGTTCACTGGTTGAACATTTGCCTTTCAATGTCTCTAACAGTGATTTTCCCCTTTGTCTCTTGACAGGGATTTTCAGAGAGAGAACAGGTTATAGAGATATGAGAAGAAAAATCCAGCTAGCTATTAATATAGAATTACTGGAATATTCTACACATAAGTGAAAGAGGCTTTAGGTCTTGTTCCTTTCAGGCTAGGGGCTATTCAATTGCACTGCTCTCAGACAAAAATCTGGTCACCTGGTCAGGATCCAATTAAAATGCCGTTGTCAGGCAGCTCCCTTGTCTAGGGCTCCTTTCTGGCAGCATCCTGTCTTTCATGGCACGCTCCATTCTAGGACTGCAGCATTGTGTGTATCTTTCATCTTGTTCCAGTGGACATGTCTTTCAACCTGCAGCCATTGTAATTTTAACCCACATCTAACAGAATAAAAAGATATGTTCCTTACAATGGGGATAGTGCAGGAAGATGCGCTGAGGTAGAAGGTCAGCCATGCTCTAGTTAAGTGGTGGAGCAAATTCAGGCCAAATGGCATACTACACATCCTATGTTCTTAGGTCATTGGACTAGTAATCCAGAGGCCCAGACTAATGCTGTGGGGATATGGGTTCAAATCCCACCACGGCTGCTGGTAGAATTTTAAATTGCAATTTAAATTCAGTTAATAAAATCTCAGTTCGAAAGGTAGTCTCAATAATGGACTATAAAGCCATTGTCAATTGTTGTAAAAGCCATCTGGTTCACTAATGTCCCTTAGGGAATTAATTCTACTGCCCTTACCTGGCCTGGCCTACATGTGATTTCAGATCCACAGCAATATGGTTGACTCTTAACTGCCCTCTGAATTGGCCTAGCAAGCCACTCAGTTAAAAAGCAATTAGAAATGAGCAAAAAAAACTAGTCTTGCCAGTGACATTCACATCCCTTGAACAAGTTTTTAAAAAAGGAAAAAATAAGCTACTTGGTGAGTTGCATTGAGATAGCTGAGAATGAAGTTAAATGACTAAGGATTCTTTGTAGACTCGAAGCTAATTGTGTCCAATCAGTGCAGAGTTGAACCATCTGAGACAGTGGGATGTTGAATTGTATATCCAAAACAATAGAATGTAATTCCGAGGAAGTGGTCATCAAATGGTGCTGTGCACTGGTCAGTTATGGCCTTGAATATGACATCCTTTCTGGCTTATTGTGAAATAAGGGAGATATTCAGGCATATGAGACAGTCATGTGCTTCATTCCTGCACTGATCCACAGTTTTTGGGGGACTGAGTTATATGAACATAAATATGAATTTGGTGCAGGTGCAGGCTATTCGGCCCCTTGAGTCTGCACCACCTTTTGTTAAGATCATGCTTGATCTGATTGTGGCTGCTATTTTACTGACCGCCCCCTACACCCTTTGACTCCTTTGTCAGTCAAGAATCTAAACTCGACTTTGAACATGTTCAATGACCGTGCCTCCACTGCCCTCTGGGAAAGAGAGTTCCAAAGACTGATGAACCTCTGGGAGAAAAAAATTCTCCCCATCTTTATCTTAAATGGGAGACCCCTTTATTTTTAAACTGTGCCCTCTGGCTCTAGTTTCCCTCATAAGGGGAAACATCTTTTCAGAATCATATGTTCTGATAAGGTCGCTTCTCATTCTTCTAAACTCCAATGGATACAGGCCCAACCTATCCAACCTTTCCTCATAAGACAATCCCTTCATCCCAGGAACCAGCTGAGTGAACCTTTTCTGCACTGCTAATGCAACTATATCCTTTCTTAAATAAGGAAACCAAAACTGTACACAGTACTCCAGATGTAGTCTCATCAACATCCTTTGGAAACTGTAGCAACATTGCCCTATTTTTATATTCCATTTCCCTTGCAATAAATGACTTAATTCCAGTTGTCTTCCTAATCACTTGCTGTACATGCATACTAACTTTTTGTGTTTCATGTACCAGGACACCCAAATCCCTCTGTACTGCAGAGGTCTGCAATCTCTCTCCATTTAAATAATATGCTGCTTTTCTATATTTCCTGTCAAATGGGGAAAGTTTGGTGAATGGAAAGAATGGCCTGTAGGGAGTACATAAGATTAAAAGCTTTGGGCAAAGTTAACCTAGAATAATATTTTAAAGTGGAGAAGTAGAAATGGGGGACCAGTTTCAAGCTAGTACAAGACAATTTTAGGCCTGAAAGTCAGGAAATTCTACTCCACACATACACATCAACATGTGGAATAAACATCAAGATGAGTAATGAAGGAAAGACCTCTGGAATCATTTAAGAAACAATTGAATGCTACAGCTGGCGATAGGCATAAGAGTCTCACTGGACAGATGATTTAAGATGGACTAAATAGCTTTCCTCTGCTCTAATTATCTTTTGATCATTTCTGTGTGTGTGCCTCTTTAGAAATAAAGCAATTGACTGGTCACTGGAAGAGAATTCAGAGTGAGGGAGGGGTATGTCTTTTCAGTCTGATTGTAAATGCTATTTCATACATGGCAACTTTGCTCTGCTAACCTTCCAATTGTACGTGAGAAATGTGAAATAGCTACAGTTGAGGGTTTAACATGGACTAGTAGATTTTGAAACCATGTCAACAAATGCCTCTTTTTAAGCCTGATTTTTCCCTTTAAATAAATAAGGGAATATGCTTTAATCCAGCAGTTCTCCCATAGAATTCCTCAGTGAGTCAGAGGATATGTTGAACTGTGACATCTCTACTGTGACAAGAAGTAAGTTTGATGCTTGCAGCTCAGAAGAATAAAGCAACCAAGTACCAGAATAATTGCAAAACAAAAACAGAATTACCTGGGAAAATTCAGCAGGTCTGGCAGCATCGGCGGAGAAGAACAAGGTTGACATTTCGAGTCCTCAAGACCCTTCAACAGAACAAATTGGCTGCGCCCAACGGTTCTGATCTGGAAATAGAGATAAAAGACTGCTCATAAGTCATGCAACTGTATCAATCTCTGCTGCACTTGTGTCTGTACAGATCAGAGTGATATGCTTTCATAAATGATTGGCATAACTTCATTTCCTTTAAGATGTCAACAGTAGTTTGCATTTATATAGCACCCTTACATCAGTGAAATATTGTAAAGTAAGGAACTGGATATTGAGCAAAATATGGGAGAAATGTTGAGGAAGGTCACTTAAACCACTATAAAGTGATATGAAGATTTTGAAAATGGAGAGCAATGCGTAGGCAAAGGGTTTTGAAAAGTGGTTTGTGTGTTAGGTTGTGATCACTGAAGGCTGTGATCACTGGAAAGGTGGAAGGTAGTTCAGAAGGTCAGAGTTGAAAGATTAGAGATGCAAGCAGCAACTTGAGATTTGAAGCTGAGTTGAGGGTCTTGTGGAACAGAGTGATTGACCATTGTTTAGTTCAGTCAGGCTAAGCCCAGGGAAGTATTGTGAATTATGGATTTGGAGGCTAAAGTGAAAAACTTACGCCGGCCTCGCCCAAGGCAACGCCGGCCAGACAGCAGCACATGTATCTGAGGATAGTGAAGCTGGCTATTGTTGTACATGTAAGCCAACCTCATGCTTGCAAATTATTTCACCAAGAGGAAGAAATAGAAGGAGAAAATAAAGATGTAAACCTTACATTAATATACCACCTTTCACGACCACAAGAAGCATTTTTGAAGTGTAGCCACTGTTGATAATGTCTCTGAACCAGAAGCTCCTGGTTTGTTTCCCAACTCAGGACTTGATGGCCAAAGATGATGTGTTCATAATGCGGCCAAATATGTTGACTATCAACCTGCAAATCCTTCTGACGCACGCCTTTGGTAGGTGGTAAGAGCAGGAGAAATTCCTGGCAAGCCATGTGATAGTTAGAGCCTCTACCAGCACTATCCGAAGTTCCAGACTGCAACATGCTTGCCAAAGCAACTTGGAATTCATGATCTATAATGTGCCACTGCTGTTGGTAGTGTAGCAAACACAGCAGTATTTTGCGCACAGTTGGTTTCTATAAGGAGCAATGTGATAATGACCAGTTAATCTGTTTTTGTGATGTTGATTGAAGGATAAATATTGACTCAGAATAATTCCCCTGTTCTTCAGAATTGTGCCATGGAATCTCTTGCACTCACCTGGAGAGGGGAGACTGTGCCTGAGTTTAATGCTGCATCCAAAAGACATTCTCTCAGTACTGCACTAGACTGTCAGCTTTGATTGTTTGTGCTCAAGTCCTGGATTAGGATTTAAACCTTCTGACTAAGAGGGGAGAATGCTACCAACTGAATCATGGCTGATTCATGAGAAACACGAACTAGACAGCTCTGAGGCAGCTGGAGGCCACTGAAAGCTTAGGTCTAGATAGGTAATATTGGGATAAACTGGAATGAAAATGATAGGGAGTGCAATGGCTATGGGCCCTTGAAGAGGATTGATTGATCAACTGTGTTGAGGACAAGGAAAGGAAATGGCACTATTACAGTTACATAGAATATTGGTAACCTGGACGGCAATCTTGGTGTTGTGAGCAGGACCAATACTTGACTGAAGGAACTTGATCAAGGAATAATAGGAGCAGTGGGTTATATTGTGATAACATGCAAGCTCACTGAAGGACAGGGGAAGATAAGGGACAACAATTGAAGAGTTTGGAGGTGTTTAATTGGACCTTTTAAGGAGGGAGTGATGGTGGCAGTTTTCAAGGTTTAGCGTTTTTATGCCAGAAAAGGAAGAAAGCTTTACTATGTCAGTTTTCATCAGATCAAGAGGCAGGAATTGAGTGATCTGGATTGAGTGGGAGGAGTTCAAGGGAGCAGTTTTGTAGGAGTTTTTGTGGAGAATTTGACTCTGAAGAGCACTAACAGGGTATTTGAGAGAAGGTGGTTAGTCAGGAGGTGGGAAAGCATTAAGCAAGAGTGGCTGAGCTGATAGTATAGATTTTGGAGATGACTAAATTCATGAGCTTTCACATGTGACGTGTGAGGTGAGACTATAGAGATGGGAGGTCAAATGAGTTGGTTTATGCTGAACAGGCATTGGGGTTTCCATGACCTTTAAAGGGATAATGTAATAGGATATAAATGGATTAAAAGAAGTTGCTAAACAAACTAGTCTCACACAAAAAGCTCGCTCAGCCTAGACGCAATGTAAATTACATTACTGAAGAAAGCAAGGGTGGAGGTAGTAGCTCTGAAGGGCACTATAGAAATGCAAGATGTTTTTCTCTGATTAACTGTTTTCACTTGCTGTGGTAACAGCCCCAGATTTTATTACTGATTCTACTGATGGGAGGGTAAGTAACCAAAGTACACAGAATTAAAATAATGGGCAAAAGAACCAGGAAGATTGAGAATTTTTTTATATATGCAGCAAGTTGTTGTGACCTGGAATTCACTCCCTGAAAAAATAATAGAAGCTGATTCAATAAGTAACTTTCAAAAGAGAATTGGATCAGTACTTGAAAAGGGAAAAAAAATTGCAAGGCCATGGGAAAAGAGTCGGGCAGTGTGGGATTAGTTAGATTGCTCTTTCAAAGGGATGGCGCAGGCATGATGGACCAAATGGCTCCCTTTGTGCTGCAAGATTCTATGGTGACTCATGAACACAAAGTTGCAATTGCCACCTAATCTAAAGTAAATTTTTATTCACTGCTTTGATTCCTAGGGTGAGAGGTTTTCTCTCTGAGAAGAGATTGAGTAAAATGGGCCTTTATTCCCTGGAGTTCAGAATAATTCATTGAAACATGTAAGAATCTGAGGGAGCTTAACAGTTGGATGCTGAGAGGTATTTTTCCCTGCCTGCAGAGTCTTAAACTAGGAACGATAGTCTTGAGATAAGAGGACGGCCATTTCGGACTGAGATGAGAAATTTCTTCACTCAAAAGAGTTATGAATCTTTAGAACTCTCAACCCCTGAGGGCTGTCAATGCTGAGTTGTTGAGTATATTCAAGACAGTTTGATAGATTTTTTTTCGATATTAAGGGAATTGAGGGATATTGGGACTGGATCACTGAATTGTTATGGTGTAGAAGGAGGCCATTTGGCCCACCTTGTCTGCACAACCTTTCTGAGCATTTAAACTTAGTGCCAATCTCTTGTCTTTTCCTCGTAACCCTGCACATAGTTTCTATTTAGATAATCATCCAATGCCCTCTTGAATGCCTCAATTGAACCTTCCTCCACCACACTTCTAGGCAGGGCATTCCAATCCCTAACCACTTGCTGTGTGAAAACATTTTTTCTCACCTCACCTTTTCTCCTTTTGCAAAACACTTGAAAACTGTGCCCTCTGATTCTTGATCTGTTTACCAGCCAGAACAGGTTCTCCCTATCTACTCTGTCCAGACCCCTCATGATTTCGAGAACTTCTATCAAGCCTCCTCTCAACTTTCTCAAGGAAAACAGTCCCAACTTCTCCAATCTTTCCTCACAACTGAATTGCCTCTTCCCTGGAACTATTCTTGTAAATCTCTTCTGCACACTCTCCAATACGTTCACATCCTTCCTACAGTGTTGTACACTATACTCCAGCTGATGTCTAACCAGTGTCTTATCCAAGTTCATCATAACCTCCCTGCTCTTGTACTCTATGCCCCTATTAATGAAGCCTAGAATACTGTATGCTTTAGAAACAGCTCTCTGTGCCTGCTCTGCCATCTTTAATGTGTACGTATACACCCAGGTCTCTCTTTGAAGCTGGCAGGGCAACTTGACAAGTCAGTTAGTTACATAGGATGCTTAGCTTTGTAAACAACAATATTGATACAAAAACACGGAAATCATGCTAAACCGTCAAAATTTCTGGTTAGATGTCTGCTGCGGTATTTACAAATTTGAGCAACACACTGGATCTCAAGGCCTTGGAGAAAGTGCAAAGGAGGTTTAGCAGAACAATGATCAGGGTGAGGGACTTCAATCAAATGGAGAGATTGTAGAAGCTGGGATTGTTCTCCTTGGGGCAGGGAAGGTTCAGGGGAGACCTAGACAAGTATTCAAAATTGAGGAGTTTTGATGGATCTAGAAAAAGAAACTCTTTCATTTGTCAAGTGGATTGGTAACTGGAGGTCAAGGATTTAAGGTAGTTTGCAGTAAAACTGGAGGGGACATCAGAGTAAATTTCTTCACACAAAGGTTGGTTAAGTTATGCAATGTGCTACATGTAAGGCTGGTGCAAGCAGATTCCATAGGAATTTTCAAAGTGCAATTGGATGTGTACTTAAGACTAATTTGCAGAGTTTGGCGAAGAAACTTGGATGTGGGACTAAATTGGCCAGCTCTTTCAAAGGACTTCCAAAGACATGACCTGCTGAATGGCCGCCTCCTATATTGTAAGATTCTACGATGACAACTATGAAGGAAAAGTGATGTTTAAGGTGATCAAGCCAGATCTGCTGTCATATGACTGGTGGGTGAGGGGGTTGGGAGAGGGGAGATGGGGAAGTGTGTATAGGGAGTGGCGTTCAGATGCCAGACACACTCGAGCCCATAGCTCTTTGATTTAAGGTTTCAAAGTTTGGTGTTGTATTGGGGAAATGGCAGTGCTTGAGAGCTGAAAGGGACAGTGTAGAAGCAATTCTACTGTTGAGTTGTTTCATGGAACTGTCTGCATTGTGGCAAGGAGAAGAATTGATAGATGGTGAATGAGATGAAATGATTGGAGATGGCGTGTTGATTATGACTTCCAACGCTTTTCAAGGCGGCAAGGCCTTGGTGTCATGTTTGGGGGTTTATATACAAAGCGAGGTTGAATTAGAACAAAAGGGCATAGGAGAGGCATAGGTTAAATTTAGGTATGGATTGATCAAATCAGAAGTGTCAATGTAGAGTTCTTATGGTTGAGCCAGGTTTCAGCTACACTCAGGAAGTGGCTTGGTTGACATAAGATGATTTTATGGATGAGAAGTTATTTTGAAGTGTATATAATACTGAAGATTTGAATACTTTTTCACATATTGGTAACACCTGCACCTTGCTGTCCAATTCTTGATTTTGTTCGCTCAAACTGGGTTTTATGCCTGGAAAGAACTATACTTCAGCAGGATGAAGTGCTGGTGGTTAAAGGTGTTGTCACTGCACATGACCAAGTGAGTTGAGGTAATGATTTAAATGGAATGCCCAAGAAGTGCACTGATTTTATATATGTATGGTCGGTTGTCTTTCATCTGTATGAACTGTTTCTGCTTTTGTTGCAGCTTTGGATAGGTCAACAACTCAAAGTGATTGTGGCTTTAAGAGCAAATGGAGCTATGAAGAGACAGAGGAAGAAGACTGCCCTGTGAATACAGAAAAAGAGTAAGATAATTGTCTAAGTTATAACAAATGGTTCCTGGCTAATGTTTATTTTGCATGAAAATAGACCTAGTTGTATTTGTCGGTCAGATTTTTAAAATATTTCCCATTGAAAGCTGAATGCTCGCTGTGGTGAGAAATGTCATTTGTTCCTAGTAGGCCAGATTTTTGGGGGGGTTTTCAATTTGTTCTTATTTGTGCCTATCCAACTCCCATCAATTTCATTTTTAATCAAGTATATCTCAGTATATTTAGATGAAGTGATTGCAGAATGCACCTGCAAACAATTTGTGACATCCTTTCCATTTGTTCTTTCTCATGCTGATTCGATTATTGTTACCTAAGTGTTAGTACGAATGATTGTACAGATTAGTTGGCTCTATTCCTGTCCTTTCTGCATGGTCAGCTTCCATTTACATTATTTGGCAAATTCAAGTGGTTACTAAACATATTGATCAGAACCTGCCTTTTGTTGCAAATATTGATGTGGCCTCTGCTTAAATCACCAACTCTGGCTGCTCCATTGTCACAGAGTCATTTGTGTAAACTCCTGCTCACTGTTCTAAACTAGCTTTATATACAAAAAAAACCCTTATCCTACTTAAGGTGTTGCTTTTAAGGTTCTGTGAACCATAACCCTTCAAATATTACTACTTTTATTATCTTTAAAATGTACGGCCTCACATTTACTAACATTGAATTTCATTACCCACTTTTCTTTTAGCCGTTCCACCACTTCTTCAATATCCATTTGCAGTTTCCTTTGGTCTTTAGAACTATGTCACCAATTTTAGAATCATCTGCAAATTTGTACATCACTTTCTCGTGCCATCACTTTTTTTGGGGAGATATTTTTTTCAGTTGACTGTTGGTTGATCTCATTTTGAGTTGATCCTAATAAATTTGTCTTCCTGTGTGACCTTTTATGATCAATTCAAAATTAGCCAAGAAAACAAAGCTGAGAATCTTGGAGTGCAGCATCATGCCAATTTTGACATATGGAAGTCAGTGTTGGGTTATCTTTGGAGCATTGCAGAGAATAATTGAGGCTGCAGAGTTGTGATTTTTGAGGCGAATAATGAAGATATCTTGGATAAGTCAGACTATCAATGAAGAGGTGCTAGTAAAATCTGAGACCAGAAGAACTCTGCTGACCAAGATCAGGAAGATTCAGTTGGAATTTCTTGGGCAAATAATAAATCTATTGATTTAGTAAGTCTGATGCTGATGGGAAAGATTGATAGTAAAAGAGATCGAGGTAGACAAAGAATGATCTTTTAAAGAGCTTCACATACTGGATGAAAGTATCACCAACGAAGATGACCCACTCCTTAGGAGAAAGATTAACATGGAGGTCCATAGTCGCCAATGTCCTCTTAGGGTACAGTGCCTGAAGAGGGAGAGAGTTGATGGATCAGAGTGAAAAAGACACCTGATGACTTTTAATTTGAAATGCATAGCCACCACCCCACAAAACTTTGAACAGGAGGGAAAATAGTTTTGCCCTTTTGTTTGGCATTTTAAAGTAACATTGACTAGCTGCCATACATTTTAGGATTCCTGACAAATTGACCTAAAAGTTCAAGCTCTATGTTTCCGCAGTGAACTCATGTTCAGAATTTTTGAGGGTATATTCACAAAGGTCCAGTAATCTTTACTATTATTTTGACAGACAAAGACTGATTAGAGTCATTTGAACAAAAAGGGGACTAAGGCATCCCAAATGGCTTACAAAAGCAAGTGCTGCAGAAGTTCAAAATCTGAAATTTTAAAAAAATGAAAATGCTGGATGTATTCAGCAGGTCAGGCAGCATCTATGGAGGGAGAAGGAGTTAATGTTTCCAGTTGATGACATCTTGTCAGAACTGGAAAAGGTAAAAGATGCAACAAGTTTTAAGCTCGTACAGAGGTGGGGAGGGGGAAAGAAAAGGATACTGGAAAGGAGAGATTAAATGACATTGGAGAAGGGGAGTGAAAGTAGGAAATGTAGCAAATTGGATTAGAAACTGGTTAAAATTGAGTGGCGTACAAATTTGCTGATGATTCTAAAATTGGAGGTATAGTTCTAAAGAGCAAAGGAAGCTGTAAATATCTATTGATGAAGTGGTGGAATGGCTTAAAAAAGTAGATGAAATTCAATGTTAATAAGTGTGCTTGGCTAAAAATAATAAAAGTAGAAGAGTTTGGAGGCTTAGTTTTTCAAAACCTTAAAAGCGACACCTCAAGTGGGATAAGGCTTTCTTTTTATATAAATAGCTAATGGAATAGTTTAGAACAGTGAGCAGAAGTAGCTTATTTATACAAATGGTTGTGTGACAATGGAACAGTCAGTTAGTGGTTGAAGCAGAGGCGACATCAACATTTGCAAGTAGGTTGGGTAGGGTGGTTCAAAAAAGGGAGATAAAGGAGTGCATACATTTGGGAATCAGAGCACTTGCTTGTGTGAAACAGCAACTTACAGCATTATGGAGGCAAACAATCAAATGTATTATGATGATCTTCCCTGACATACTATAATTTATTCTAATTTAAAATTTTAATGGGAACACAGTGTATTGTTTCTGGATTAACTGATACCAGGACTGAATTCAGTTTTAAGATCACAATACTGTATTTAGAGAGGAGGGAGGCTATTTTTCTTATCTTGTTTTATTTATCCAGAAATAGTCCATAGGTGCACCATTACACAATGTCCAGCTAAGATACAATATCCTGCAGGATAACAATCTGCCAAATACTAAGTCCAACACCTCTGAACCTCATAATTATTTCCATACCACAAATAGTGTCTTAAGTGTGGGTGGCATATGAAAATCAATACAAATAAGTACAAACATGCCACCTATTTTTCCCCTTTCATGTTCTGTACTTCACTTGGTAATCCTACCACCCGCATGCTTGATGACCTACATTGGGTTGCAGTAAAGCAATATGTTGACTGTAACATTCTCATCCTTATATTCAAGTACCTCCATGGCTTTGCCCTCCCTATCTTGTGTCTCCTCCAGCCCGACAACACTCCAAGATATTTATGCTCCTCTAATTTTGGCCTTTTGTGCCAATTTTAATGTTTTAATGATGATCGTGCCTTCAATTGCCTTTGGGCCTCATGCTCTGGAATACCCTCCCTAAACCTCTTTGCCCCACTACCTCGCTTTCTTCCTCTTAAGGCACACCTTCAAACCTCCTCTTTGACCAAGCATTTAATCTTCTGACCCAATATCTCCTACGTGGCTCAGTGTCATACTTTGTTTTATTATGTGAAGTACCTTGGGATGTTTCATTCCAGACACTATAGGTTGTTGTTCTAGGGGCAATGAATGATTGCTGGAGAATGTGGGCTCCATTGCTTGTTATCCTCACACTGCTGTGACATGGTGACAGGCGAACTAATACACCTACATCTCTATTCATAGAGGAGGAATTTCCAAATTGGGGAAAGGCAAGATGTTGTCCTCTAATGCATCTCTTAATCCCTAATGCCTTCACCCCAAAATAGTACCAATGTCAATTTCTCCACTCCATGTATCACTCATCCTAACTTATCTTCGGCTCTTTGGTAGAATTACTGCCTTGTGAAGGGAGTCTAACAAGCAAGCACCGAGTAGAACTTTGATTGTGTGTGTATATGTGTGAGATAATGACCTCAATTGAAGGTATTCATGTGACCTTCATCCACCTGTTTGTGAAAGCCATCAAGGCCTTTTAAATGGATTACAGGGATAGATATCCATAATTTTTCAATGATGTACGTAGATTGTCGATCAAATTGAAGCAAAATAAATTTGAAGCTACTGGACTACAAACTGAGACAACTGTGATTTCAGCAGTGCAACAATTAAAAAGGAATTAAGGTATTTTTTAATTCTATAGCAGCCATATCGGTCAGTGAGGAAGTAATATGTAAATACACTATTTTGATTTCATTTACATTGTTTTGACTATTTTTGAGGTACCTTTTTTAAAAATGTTTACATTTGTTTTAGTTTGGAATTCGGTTCCCTCTTAAGAAAGCTACTTCAATTGTGAACATTCATTGAGGTAATTTAAGTAGCCAATAAGCAGCATGATTAAAATCCTTAGCAGCAGAGTCACCACATATCCTTTCAGATGGCTTTTAAAATATGTGGTGTCAAATGAACCTACTTTAAATGTGTTCTTCCTTTCACTGCGGTTCATTTCCAGTGCACTGCTCTCTAGTTGCGAGTGTGGATGGGGTCTGCGGGGATGGCCTTAGACTAGTGTACCAGCAGACTTTTTCCCTCTTCCTTCTAGGGAAGCTCTTCTCTTGCATTTGGTGCATCCCCTTGATAGCCTAGCCAAGATTGGAAAATTCCAGGTGAAGGAGTGATGGCCTGAAACCTGTGTCCTGCTATTTTAGGTGTGAAGATATCAATCTGTTAAACTGGAAGAATTTCATACCACACTTCTTCTCAACCCACTCCAAGAATCAAGTGTGTTAGTATTTTCAAGTGGTAAATTTGGGGAAAAATTAAGTATTCAAATAAACCAAATTGAACATAAACAAAAATACCTGGAAAAAATCAGGTCTGACAGCATCTGCGGAGAGGGACACAGTTAACATTGACTCTTAGTCCATATGACTCTTCATCAGAACTAAGGAAAAATAGAAAAGAGGTGAAATATAAGCTGGTTTAAGGGGGTTTGGGACAGATAGAGCTGGATAGAGGGCCAGTGATAGGTGGAGATTGCCAAAAGATGCCATAGACAAAAGGACATAGAGGTGTTGATGGTGGTGATATTAGCTAAGAAATGTGCTAAAGGGGACATTAAGGGTAGAAAGCAGGATGAGCAAGGGACAGATAGCCCTAGTTGGGGTGGGATGGGGCGGATCGAAATAGGCTAAAAGATAGAGATAAAACAATGGCTGGAAATACATTTAAAAATAATGGAAATAGGTGGGAAAAGAAAAATATATATAAATTATTGGAAAAACATTAAGTAGCCTGAGGGGCACAAAGCTGCTTAAGGTGTTGCTTGCATTTTATTTGAAGTTTAACAAAGTGCTGGATTTCCAGAGGGAATTTTTGTTTTTCTTCTTGTGTTTGCAATATGCACTTTTTCCCTATTTCACAATAGAGAAAAAAATGTTACTGGAATCAAGAGTTTTTGACTCTCGGAACATGGATTAGGCAAAGTTAATCCATTGGGAATAAAAGCATGATTTAAAATGAAGATAGGTAAAGTTCCAGTTTAATTGGGCTTTTTTAATGTGGCACCCTGTCTCTAGTATTGGAGCTTTGTGTAACAGTCAATAAAACCATACTGCTGTCTCTGTTTTCATTTCAGAACAAGAGTGCTCTTCCAGCAGTCTGACATTTCAAGTAACCATGATAGTAGTTCAGTATATTAATGGAGGGGTGGAAAATGCAGCAAAAGCTATTGTTCAAGCTGGCCAGGGAACATTGATGTCCTCATTAGGGAGCCATGAACCACCAATCTCCCCTACTAATGACCACCTCCCACCCTCACACCTTAGGCTACATAAATTTTTCCTAAGTTTTCAGGTTAAATGCAGTGCCTATTCCATGCAGCCACATTGAGGCTGAGCTTAATGCTCAGTATGTACTTTATTCTGCTTTTAGTGAAAAAAAACATTTTCTGCTACCAACAGATGTAAGCAAAATCTTATATATGGATGTTGGCTGTGTTTTTTTAAGCTTAATTCTCATTTTAAACTTAGTGTAAACCACACAATTTTACTTCACAGTGAAGCCAACCTGCTGAGTACTGATTGTGAGGGGATGAAAACTGAAGAACCAAAGGTAGGAAAATTAGTTCTCTTAAAACCGTTGAGGATACTTGCTACTTTTGACAAAGTGTAAATGTTTCTTCTGGAAGCAATGAAGTATCTTGGGACTTTTGCGTTAAAATTGGACTTGTTTCAATGTCTTACTGGTTTTACCAGAAAGAACAAATATTTTGAAGATATTGACAGGACTGGAAAATTTAAGCTATGGAGAACAACTATACAGGTTGGAACAGAGGAGACTAAGAAGAGACTTAATCAAAGTGAATAAAATTATGGAGGGCCTAGATACAGTAGATAGGACACATTTCCCTTAGCAGAGAAGTCAATAGCTGAGGCATGGTGAGGGGGTATGGATTTAAAGTAAATGACAGAAGGATTAGAGAGGAGTTGAGAATTTCTTTCACCCAGGTAATGGGGGAGACCTGGAACCCATTGCGTGAAATGAGAAACCCTTACTGCATTTAGGAAGGACTTGAATATGTACTTGAAGTGCTGTAACCTGCAAGATTATAGATCAAGAACTGGAAAGTGCAATTGGGCTAAATAGCTCTTGTTAGCTGAATGGTCTCTTTCTGTGCAGTCAATTTCTTAGATTCTATAATTGTGTGCCTATGTGTCGTCTATCATGTCCCCATGTCCTCTGAAAATATTGAGTTAATGAATTATTTTTGATGCATATTTGCTGTTTTTAAGAAAACATCACAACCAGGTTGTGGCTGAATGACTAGTTAATCTGTTTTGGTGGTAATTAAAGGTTGAATGTTGGTCAGGACAACTTGCTCCTCCACTTCAATAAATGAAGTGCCATGGGATCCTTTATGTCACTTGAAAAGGCAGGTGGGGCTTTAGTACTTTCACCCAAAAGACAGCACTCTCACATTACTGCATTGAAGTGCCAGCCTAAGTTAGATGCACAAGTCTTTGGAACTGAGGCTTTTTAATGCATGTTATGTGAAAAATTAAACAGCTGTGATTGGGCTTACATCCTGTTGCTCAAGTTGGTAATGGAATTTGAGTTGAAATCTTTGTAACTCTTTTATGGCCATCTAAATATTAAATCGGTGGCCTACAGTGATTGAGCTGTTGTTATAACTTTAGACCAAATGCCCGTGCTATTTCAAAGGTTGTCCAATTAATACACACAGAATTGGATTTTTATTTTTGCTGTTCAGTATTGCTTTGCAACAGGTTTAGTTCATGTATCTGCCTTGGGAGCCGTTTTAAGGTTCCCACTCACACTGACCAACACACGCACACACGCATCCGCTCTGTGGGTGAGGGTGAGTGAGTGAGCAACCTGAGACTGGGAACGAGCTGGACATAGACACTGTGACCCTGTCACAATCTGATCATTTTTATTAATTACTTTTTAAATTGATAATTTGTGACATTGCTGTACTTTTGCTCAGTAATTGTTTCTTTCCTTAAAACTTCAGCTTTTTTTTGAAATTCAGTTTAGCATTGTGCCAAAATTTGCTCATCGGTCCCTTGAGAGAGAAAAATATGCATATGTGGCCCTGAGCGAAAATGTTGGACAAGCCTGACTTAGATGAAGGGATCAAGTATAATACAAGCTTGATACAAATGGGAAAGTAATCTGTGAGGAGGAAGCAAAGGCTGAAAAGGGATATATTGACAGGCTAAGCGAGTGGGAAAGAATGTGGCCGATGAACTGTAATGTGAAAAAGTATGAAGTTGTCCACTTTGGTAAGAAAAGTGGAAAAGCAGATTATATGTTCCAAAGGTGAGAGATTGGGAAATGTTCATATTTATGCAGACCTATAAATCACAAAGCTGACATGCAGCTACAGCAAGCAATGAGGAAAGCAAATGGTATGTTAGCCTTTATTACAAAGGCATGGGAGTATAAGAGCAAAGAAATCCTTCTGCAATTATATAAAGCCTTGGTGAGACCAGATTTAACACAGTGTTGACTGTCGCAGCACAAGCCATCATCTTACAAGATGGAAGACTTGGTGAAACCGCATTTGGAGTAATGTGTGCAGACCCCTAGCTCAGTAGGAACATACTTCTCTTAGAAAGGTGCAACTATGATTCACTGGACTAATTGCTGGGATGAGTGATTGCCCTATGTGTAGGGACTGAGTAGATTAAACCTGTTGTTCCTAGAATTTAGAAGAGTAACACATGAACTCATTAAAATTCTTTAGGACTTCCTGGGGGAGTTCCTGGGAGGATATTTCTTGGGTGAAGAATCTAGAATTAGGAGGTTACAGTCTCAGTATGAGGAGTTGGCCATTTAGGACTGAGATAAGGAGAATTTTTTTCAAAATACTGTGAATCTTTGGAAGTCTCTACCAGAGAGCTTTGGATACTCAGTTGCTGGGTTTATTCAAGATAGAGATTAGATTTTGGATACTAATGGAATCAAGGGATACGGGATAGGATGGGAAAGTGGAGTTGAAGTAGATGATCAACTCTGACCTGATTGGATAACAGAACAGGCTCAAATAGTCTCCACCTCCTATTTCTTATGCAAGTCAAGTTAGGGATGAGAAAAACTATTTGTGCCACCCAAATTTATCCATCCACAAAGATCCTGAAGTCATTCGCACTTTTACGTGACCATCCGAGCAAAGATCAGAGTTTTTGAACATCGCAACACTGAATTACAGAATCACAGAATCTTAACCACATAAAAGGAGGCCATTCAACCCATCATGTCTGCACTGTCTCTCCAAATGAATATTATGACCTAGTACCATTGCCCTGCCTTTTCCCCGTACCCTTGCACATTGTTTCTATTCAAATAATCATCTAATGTCCTCATGAATGCCTCGATTGAACCTGCCTCAAGGTCACTTCCAGGCAGTGCATTCCAGACCTGAACCACTCATTGTGTGAAAAACTTTTTCTCATGTCACACTTGCTTCTTTTGCAAATCACTTTAAATCTGTGCCCTCTCATTTTTGATCCTTTTACGAGTGGGAACAGCTTCTCCTTATCTCCTCTGTACAGACCCCTCATGATTTCAAACATCTCTATCAGATCTCCTCTCAGCTGCCTTCTCTCCAAGGAGAACAGTCCCAACTTCTCCAATCTATTCTCACAACTGAAATTTCTCATCCCTGGAACCATTCCTGTAAACCGCTTCTGCACTCTCTCCAATGTGTTCACATCCTTCCTATAATATGGTGCCTAGAACTGTACACAATATTCCAGCTGAAGCCTAATGAGTGTCTTATATAAATTCAGCATAACCTCCCTGCTCTTGTGCTCTGTGCCCCTGTTAATAAAGCCCAGGATACTATATGCTTTATTAACAGCTCTCTCCACCTGTCCTGCCACCTTCAATGATCAATGCACGTATACACCTAAGTCTTTCTGCTTCTGCAGCCCCTTCAAAATTTCATCCCTTATTTCATTTTGTCTGTCCATGTTCTTCCTAGCAAAATGCATCACCTCACACTTCTCTGCATTGAACTTCACCTGCCACCTATCTGCCCACTCCACCAACTTGTCTATGTCCTCTTGAAGTTCCACAGCATCCTCCTCACAGTTCACAACACTTCCGAGCTTCGTATCATCCGCAAACTTTGAAATTGTTCCCTGCGCACCAACCATTAATATATATCAGGAAAAGCATGGGTCCTAATACCGACCCCTGGGGAACTCCACTACAAACCTTCCTCCAGCCTGAAAAATATCCATTGACCATTACTCTCTGCTTCCTATTTTTCAGCCAATTTTGTGTCCACGTTGCTAGTGTCCCTTTTATTCCATGAACAATAACTTTTCTCACAAGTCAGGTGTGTGGCACTGTGTCAAATGCCTTTTCAAAGTCCATGTACACCACATCAATAGCATTACCCACATGACCTTTTCTGTTACCTCTTCAAAAAAACCCCAAGTTAGTCAAACACAATTTCCCCTTTAGAAATCCATGCTGGCTCTTCCATTTCAACCCATATTTTTCCATGTGACTACTGAATCAATCCCGAATAATTGTTTCTAGAATCTCGCCCACCACTGCACTTTGTGACTTTGCAAAAAACGCATTTTCTGCCCAAATTGGACAATTTTATTGATTAAGATTACTGTCCTGAAGTGACCACACTCAACAGCTTTCTTATTAGGCTGTATCTATAGTATAACTGTTTCTGTTGTTGATTCCTTCCGAGCTCTGTATCATCCGCAAACTTTGAAATTGTTCCCTGTGCACCAAGATCTGGATCATTAATATATATCAGGAAAAGCTGATGAGCCCAGCGAGTCTATTTCCTCCTTGCCGTCACTTCAGAACAATAATCTTTAATCTAACAAAATTGTCCATTTTTGATACAAGCATTTTTTTGTTCTTTCACCTTTGACAGGCCTAGTCTATAAAGCAATAAATACTTGAGGCTTGTGGAGCAGTTTCATTGCACCAGTGATATTCCTCAACAAAAAAGGCATCTAGCTTGGTTTAGGGCACTTTCCGTTAAGGTACGGCTTAGCGTCTCCACTTCATCCCTTGGACTCTGGTCTGTTAGATATGTGCAACATTTAACATTTGATATCCAGGCTCAGCGGATTTGAGCAAGAGGATGCAATATTATTAGAACAGATGCAGCATTTTTTTTTATTTGTTCATGGGATGTTGATGTGGCTGGCAAGACCAGCATTTCTTGTCCATTCCAAATTGTCCTTTAGAAGGCGATGGTGAAACATCTTAAACTATTGTAGACCATTGGTGTGGATACACCCACCGTGCTATTAGGGGAGGAGTTCCAGAATTTTGATCCAGCAACAGTGAAGCAACAGCAATATAGTTTCAAACCAGGAAGGCCTGTGACTTTGAGGGGAGCCCATGCACTTGCTGCTCTTGCAGGTTTCGAAGGATCTGTGATGAGTCACTGCAGGTGGATCATGTAGAAGATACACACTGCTGTCACTGTGCACCGCTGGTGGAGGGAGTAAACATTTAAGGCAGTGGATGGGTGTTGATCAAGTGGGCTACTTTGTCCTGGCTAGTGTTGAGTTTATTGAGTGTTGTTGAATATGCACACATCCTGACTGGTGCCTTGCAGATGGTTGACAGATTTTGGGGAATCAGGAGGTGAGTTACCCACTTGTAGAACTGTCAGCACCTGACTTCTTATAGCCACAGTATTTATATGGCCAGTCCAGTTCAGTTTCTGGTCAGTGACAACCCCAGGATGTTAATGGTGGGTAATTTCCGCAATGGTAATACCATTGAACATCAAGAACAGATAGTTAGATTCTTTCCGTTGTTGATGATAGTCATTGCCTGGCACTTAGGTGGCAAGTGATATTTGTGCCATACGTCAGCCTAAGCCTGAAAGTTGTCCAGGTTTTGAAGAGTTGCAATGCAGAATATCTCCAACTTTGGTTCTATGTAAATTTTTTTATTTGATTAAACTTCTGTGAAGTACCTTGGGATCGTTTTACAAATTGAAGGCATTATGTAAATGTTGATGTAGTATGACCTTTATTTTGTGCATGATATTTATTTCAAACATTTTCAGATGCATTGGAATGAAGTTAAAACTTACATTTAAATAAAAGAGTACAAAGAACACACTAGAGCACTGTGAAGGAAGACAGTATTCCAACTGCTCTTAGTAATGTTTGAAAGCATTTCATAGGGTAGCCTTTTATGCATTCTACCTTCTAACTTTTATCGCTCAAGCTCACAGCAAGTTTGTCCTGCCTTAATTGCAAGGTTGTTTCCTTTATAAGATTCGAAAGTTGCAGTATTTACCCTAAGTAGATTATTTGAAAATCTGAGTGGGCTGAAAATACATATTTAAAAATAAATTAACAGTCACTATTATTTGATATGTTAAAAAGCACATTGGATCATCAGCCTCAGATGAGCGAGTATCTTAATGAGCTGAGCTTCTGCACAACATTAGTGCTTTAGTAATGATCTTTTTCTAATCTCCTCACTTCAAGCAAAAACCTTGCTGGGGTGGCCGGTTTTCTTGGTCAGCAGCATAGCCTGCATGTTGGGTAGGACCCCACCCTGGGCTATGGTGACCCCTCCCAGCAGCTTGTTGAGCTCCTCGTGATTGCGGATGGTGAGCTGCAAGTAGCGGGGGATGATGCGGCCTTGTTGTCCCAGACCGCGTTGCCGGCCTGCTCGAGGATCTCAATCATCAGGTACTCGAGGATGGCAGCCAGGTAGACAGTGACCCTTGCGCACCAACCGGTGAACGCAGCCGACGGGAAACTGGAGACCGACTCTGGAGGAACGAGTCTTGGCCTTGGCACGCCCTTTCCCTTCAGTTTTACTGCGACCAGACATCTTGGTTTTGCCCCCTGCTAAAAATCTTCACCAACGTAATGAGGTGTGCAACCTTTTCACTAAAGGATTTCTGTATCATGCTTTTCGTACATTCATGAGCTGTGCGCAAAACCAATCGAGCACAATAGACCATTATTAATATGGAAATATTGGTTTTTTGATTAGTTTCTGTACTGTTTTACAATAGAAACAGGTCAATAACATGAGGAATTGTAAGGGTGACCTTTTAAGTATGACTGATTATAATTTGACATTACAACAGTGCATGTGCTCTCTAAAAGATATTTCTCCCAAGATTTGGGTCAGTTCTTCTCTCATTGCCAGTATGAAGAATTTAACAAAGTATTGCATTCTTGAAGTTTCAAGAAAACATTTTCTGTACTTTATTTAGCAACCTCGATATATTGATGAGCATTTTTAACATTGGGACATGCTCATGGTACATCTCAACAAATAACAAAATCTTGTTCAGTGCACCTTGGCTTCCCTCTAAAGGAGAGCTTATGGTTAAGTGTAATATAGTGTTTAGGATAGACCGTCTTTATGAAATGCTTCAAACTGATTTGGATTTTCTGGAGGCAATAGCTGACAAACTCATCAATAATCTTTCAGATATTACACAACTTTGAACACTGTCTTCTCAACAAGGCAATACTTCAGCTCTTTAAGACAAACACTCTAAGCTGAATAATGCTAAGTTTTCTGGCTGTCTCATTCCAAGACATCACAGGTTGACTGTTTGAAATAGGGAAAATTTAACTCTGATGCAATGGAGGTTGTCATCTGAGCTTATTCCTTGGTTAAGGCACATTATTCCAATGAGGTTTGCTTTCCAATTAATTATGCTATCTATATCGGACCTGGGAGTGTATGATAGTGACACTGTATGTGAAGTAGGAAGTATTCCATTCACAGGCAACGTTTCAGATAGATAGTCTTTAGATATCTTGCAATTTCTCAAATCCAGCTGAGTCCCCGATTAATGACTCATGCACACAACATTTTTGCGACATTATGAACTCAAGGATTCCATTTAACAAGGCATTTAAGGTTGTGCATTTAATGTGTTTCATTGGCACCAAGATGGAACTTTTAAACTTCAAGTCTGCTTCAGATGTTCTCCTGCACCCAGTATAAATGGAACCTGTGTTCTTTAGGATCAAAGTTGACCTTTATTGCCAAAATCAAGTCATATGATAAAGTGACCCAGGGGCTCGGAACAGTGAAACTCCTTTGTTATATCACTCGCAGTAACTTTTCATGTGCTTTGTGTGCTCTCCAACCTTTCGAGAGATAGACTACTTAAGGTTATAGTAAGATGAGAGCATAAATCAACAAACATGCTTATTTTACCATTACTAGATGAAAGAGTAGAGCAATATTTATAGATAAATATCATCATATCTCGACTTTATACAGTAGGTATAACTGCCTGGCAGGAAGCCAGCAGCTTGAGCGCTCATCTTCTCCAAGCTCTTCCTGTCCAGGGATTGACTAGTAAAGCTGCCAATTAAGGGATATGCTGCTTCCTCTTCCTCCTTACATCGCTATCTCCTCCCCCCGCTCCCCCCCCCAAAAAAATTGGCGATTCTCCTGAAATATGACCAGCTCAGCTCACAGGAAAGTAGATACCACACGGTAATCATCTAATCCTTTTCTGACATTTAAGGAGTTCTACTGTCTCAACTTGATGTGGAATTTAAGAAATACTGTCCTGAAATAATGAAAAAGAAAATTCACCAGAATGCCTGATTGGACTGCGTGTGCCAGAGGCATCATTCGACAAACTTTCTAAATTAAATCCACCACTTACCCCCTTCCTCATGTTTAATTCCTCGTGAGCTAAATTTGATTGCATTGCCTTAATATAAATTATATTAGGTCCTTGCATGGCGAAATAAAAATTCAAAAGTATGACAACCAATTGAATGAGAAAATATCAGCTCATGGGAGCTTGTTCTTCTAGAAGATTGAGTTTAATTTGCACTGTCATGAACCTTATAAAACTCAATAAATCTGCTGAGGGAGATGAATGGCCCCACATAATAGTCTCAAAAAAAAATAGTTAAAATTTATCCATCCTCAGGCAAATACAAAATGTTCAGGACCAAAGTAACGTCATGGGTTCCATCAATTGGCCTTCAGTCCCTTTCTGAGGCAACTCCATCTGAACATCTTAAATGTCTTTTAGCTGATTAACAATGACACATATGGTGGCAACACAAAACCCTTGGCCTTGACTCATAGGATCAAACTTATTTTTCTCCACCGTGGTCTTATTTAAAAACAGTCTCATGTTTTTCCAGAGCAAGGTTGTATACAGTGAGGAATTTTGTGTGATAACTCTGGCTTCTATATAATGCCAATTCTTGAAGTGAGAATGTCTTCAAGGTTTCTCCCCTGAAAGTAGGTAAATCTACAAAAAAAAGCAAATGACAGGCAACCTAACTTTGCTGATCAGAATATTTAAGTTACTACGTGTCTGTTGAAAACAGAAATCCTCATAGCACCATTTAAA
Source organism: Carcharodon carcharias (assembly GCF_017639515.1). Lineage (NCBI taxonomy): Eukaryota > Metazoa > Chordata > Chondrichthyes > Lamniformes > Lamnidae > Carcharodon > Carcharodon carcharias. The sequence continues at coordinate 145,113,531 of NC_054468.1, forward strand.
AATTAAAACAGCTAACAGAAACCCTCAAATACTTGCAAGCTATGAAAGATTGGAGCAATCAACATCATTTATTTGCTTGGTTTATTGTGACTTTATTTTTTCTCTTGTAAATTGCAGAAAGAAACCTAGCACTTTAAAAGTGCATTGGTATCTAGAACATGATGCACCTCCTAAATAAATTCCAACTGCATTGCTCCTTCCAAAAAAACCCAGAAAAAAAGACAAGGGATATCAGTTTGGGCTGCATCCATCAAGAGATCAATTCAATTCATGTATCAATTAGAGACCCTGTTAACCATGGCTTCATTCTTTGCACTTTTGTCAGAAGGTTGTGGATTCAAGACCCATTCCAGTACTTGAGAGTCAGCTTGGATTTTTGATTTCGAATGCAGCACTGAGGGAATGATGTATTATCAGAGGTACAGTCCCTCAGATGAGGCATTAAATCAAGGCTGCCACTGTCCACGCCCGCTCACCTCCACTCGCCTGCCATCCATCGCTGGCCGGCTGCCTCCCCTCGGCTCCCGCCACCCACCCATCCCCTCGGCTCCCGCCACCCACCCCTCCCCTCGGCTCCCCCCACCCACCCCTCCCCTCGGCTCACTTCCCCTCGGCTCGCATCCCCTCGGCTCGCATCCCCTCGGCTCGCATCCCCTCGGCTCGCTTCCCCTCGGCTCGCTTCCCCTCGGCTCGCTTCCCCTCGGCTCGCTTCCCCTCGGCTCGCTTCCCCTCGGCTCGCTTCCCCTCGGCTCGCTTCCCCTCGGCTCGCTTCCCCTCGGCTCGCTTCCCCTCGGCTCGCCTCCCCTCGCCTCCCCTCGCCTCCCCTCGGCTCCCCTCGGCTCCCCTTCCCTCGGCTCCCCTTCCCTCGGCTCCCCTTCCCTCGGCTCCCCTTCCCTCGGCTCCCCTCCCCTCGGCTCCCCTCCCGTCGGCTCCCCTCCCGTCGGCTCCCCTCCCGTCGGCTCCCCTCCCCTCGGCTCCCCTCCCCTCGGCTCCCCTCCCCTCGGCTCGCCTCCCCTCGGCTCGCCTCCCCTCGGCTCGCCTCCCCTCGGCTCGCCTCCCCTCGGCTCGCCTCCCCTCGGCTCGCCTCCCCTCCCCTCGCCTCCCCTCCCCTCCCCTCACCTCCCCTCGGCTCCCCTCCCCTCGGCTCCACTCCCCTCGGCTCCACTCCCCTCGGCTCCACTCCCCTCGGCTCCACTCCCCTCGGCTCCCCTCCCCTCGGCTCCCCTCCCCTCGGCTCCCCTCCCCTCCCCTCCGCTCCCCTCCCCTCCCCTCGGCTCGCATCCCTTCCCCTCGGCTCGCCTCTCCTCCCCTCCCCTCCCCTCCCCTCCCGTCCCCTCCCGTCGCCTCGCCTCCCCTCCCCTCCCCTCCCCTCCCCTCCCCTCCCCTCGGCTCACCTCCCCTCCCCTCGGCTCGCCTCCCCTCCCCTCCCCTCCCCTCGGCTCGCCTCCCCTCCCCTCCCGTCCCCTCCCGTCGCCTCGCCTCGCCTCCCCTACCCTCCCCTACCCTCCCCTCCCCTCCCCTCCCCTCCCCTCAGCTCGCCTCCCCTCCCCTCCCCTCAGCTCGCCTCCCCTCCCCTCCCCTCGGCTCGCCTCCCCTCCCCTCCCCTCGGCTCGCCTCCCTCCCCTCCCCTCCCCTCGGCTCGCCTCCCCTCCCCTCCCCTCGGCTCGCCTCCCCTCCCCTCCCCTCGGCTCGCCTCCCCTCCCGTCGGCTCGCCTCCCCTCCCCTCGGCTAGCCTCGCCTCCCCTCCCCTCGGCTAGCCTCGCCTCCCCTCCCCTCGGCTAGCCTCGCCTCCCCTCCCCTCGCCTAGCCTCGCCTCCCCTCCCCTCCCCTCGGCTCGCTCCCCTACTCTCCCCTCGGCTAGCCTCGCCTCCCCTCCCCTCCTCTCGGCTCGCCTCCCCTCCTCTCGGCTCGCCTCCCCTCCTCTCGGCTCGCCTCCCCTCCTCTCGGCTCGCCTCCCCTCCCTTCCCTTCCCCTCGGCTTGGGTCCCTTCCCCTCGCCTCCCTTCCCCTCACCTCCCTTCCCCTCGCCTCCCTTCCCCTCGCCTCCCTTCCCCTCGCCTCCCTTCCCCTCGCCTCCCTTCCCCTCGCCGCCCTTCCCCTCGCCTCCCTTCCCCCTCGCCTCACTTCCCCTCGCCTCACTTCCCCTCGCCTCCCTTCCCCTCGCCTCCCTTCCCCTCGCCTCCCTTCCCCTCGCCTCCCTTCCCCTCGCCTCCCTTCCCCACGCCTCGCCTCCCCTCGCCTCCCCTCCCCTCCCCACCCCTCGGCTCGCCTCCCCTCCACTCCCCTCCCCTCCCCACCCCTCGCCTCGCCCCGGCTCGCCTCCCCTCCCCTCGGCTCGCCACCCCTCCCCTCCCCTCGGATCGCCTCCCCTCCCCTTGCCTCGCTTCCCCTCCCCTCGGCTCGGCTCCCCTCCCCTCGGCTCGGCTCCCCTCCCCTCGGCTCGGCTCCCCTCCCCTCGGCTCGGCTCCCCTCCCCTCGGCTCGGCTCCCCTCCCCTCGGCTCGGCTCCCCTCCCCTCGGCTCAACTCCCCTCTCCTCTCTTCTCGGGGCGCCTCACCTCCCCTTCCCTCGGCTTGCCTACCCTCCCCTCCCCTCGGCTCGCCTCCGCTCCCCTCCCCTCGGCTCGCCTCCGCTCCCCTCCCCTCGGCTCGCCTCCCCTCCCCTCGGCTCGCCTCCCCTCCCCTCCCCTCGGCTCGGCTCCCCTCCCCTCCCCACTCCTCCCCTCCCCTCGGCTGGCCTCCCCTCCCCTCCCCACTCCTCCCCTCCCCTCGGCTGGCCTCCCCTCCCCTCCCCTCCCCTCGGCTTGGCTCCCCTCCCCTCCCCTCGGCTCGCCTCCCCTCCCCTCCCCACCCCTCGGCTCGCGTCCCATCCCCTCGTCTCCCCTCCCCTCCCTTCCCCTCGTCTCCCCTCCCTTCCCCTCGTCTCCCCTCCCTTCCCCTCGGCTCACCTCCCCTCCCCTCGGCTGGCCTCCCCTCCCCTCGGCTGGCCTCCCCTCCCCTCGGCTGGCCTCCCCTCGCCTCGGCTGGCCTCCCCTCCCCTCGGCTGGCCTCCCCTCCCCTCGGCTGGCCTCCCCTCCCCTCGGCTGGCCTCCCCTCCCCTCGGCTGGCCTCCCCTCCCCTCGGCTGGCCTCCCCTCCCCTCGGCTGGCCTCCCCTCCCCTCGGCTGGCCTCCCCTCCCCTCGGCTGGCCTCCCCTCCCCTCGGCTGGCCTCCCCTCCCCTCGGCTCCCTGCCCCTCCCCGCCCCTCCCCTCCCCTCCCCTCGGCTCGCCTCCCCTCCCCTCCCCTCCCCTCCCCTCGGCTCGCCTCCCCTCCCCTCCCCTCCCCTCGGCTCGGCTCACCTCCCCTCCCCACCCCACGGCTCGCGTCCCATCCCCTCGTCTCCCCTCCCCTCCCTTCATCTCATCTCCCCTCCCCTCCCCTCCCCTCCCCTCCCCTCCGCTCCCCTCCGCTCCCCTCCCCTCCCCTCCCCTCCCCTCCCCTCCCCTCGGCTCGCCTCCCCTCCCCTCGGCTCGCCTCCCCTCCCCTCGGCTCGCCTCCCCTCCCCTCCCCTCCCCGCCCCTCCCCTCCCCGCCCCTCCCCTCCCCGCCCCTCCCCTCCCCGCCCCTCCCCTCCCCGCCCCTCCCCTCCCCGCCCCTCCCCTCCCCTCTCCTCAGCTTGCCTCCCCTCGGCTCGCCTCCCCTCCAATTGGCTCGCCTCCCCTCCCCTCAGCTCGCCTCCCCTTGGCTCGCCTCCCCTCCCCTCGGCTCGCCTCCCCTCCCCTCCCCTCCCCTCCCCTCCCCTCGGCTCGCCTCCCCTCCCCTCGGCTCCCCTCGGCTCCCCTCCCCTCCCCTCCCCTCGGCTCGGCTCGGCTCGGCTCGCCTCCCCTCTCCTCCCCTCCCCTCGGCTCGCCTCCCCTCCCCTCCCCTCGGCTCGCCTCCCCTCCCCTCCCCTCCCCTCGGCTCGCCTCCCCTCCCCTCCCCTCGGCTCGCCTCCCCTCCCCTCCCCTCGGCTCCCCTCTCCTCCCCTCCCCTCGGCTCCCCTCTCCTCCCCTCCCCTCCCCTCGGCTCACCAACCGTCCCCTCCCCTCCCCTCCCCTCGGCTCCCCTCCCCTCGGCTCCCCTCTCCACCCCTCCCCTCCCCTCGGCTCGCCTCCCCTCCCCTCCCCTCGGCTTGCCCAGCCCCCCTCCCCACCTCCCCTCGGCACGTCTCCCTTCCCCTCCCCTCGGCTCGCCTCCCCTCCCCACCCCTCGGTTCGCTTCCCCTCCCCTCCCCTCCCTTCGGCTCGCCTCCACTCCCCTCCTCTATCCTCTCCTCGGCTCGCTTCCCCTCCCCTCTCCTCCCCTCTCCTCCTCTCCCCTCCTCTCCCCTACCCTCCCCAAGGCTTGGCTCGCCTCCCCTCCCCACGGCTTGGCCCGCCTCCCCTCCCCTCGGCTCGCCTCCCCTCCCCTCCCCATCCCTCGGCTCGCCTCCCCTCCCCTCGGCTCGCCTCCCACCCCCTCGGCTCGCCTCCCCCCCCCCCTCGGCTCGCCTCCCCCCCCCCCCTCGGCTCGCCTCCCCCCCCCTCGGCTCGCCTCCCCCCCCCTCGGCTCGCCTCCCCCCCCCTCGGCTCGCCTCCCCCCCCCTCGGCTCGCCTCCCCCCCCCCTCGGCTCGCCTCCCCCCCCCTCGGCTCGCCTCCCCCCCCCTCGGCTCGCCTCCCCCCCCCCTCGGCTCGCCTCCCCCCCCCTCGGCTCCCCTCCCCTCCCCTCCCCTCGGCTCCCCTCCCCTCGGCTCCCCTCCCCTCCCCTCCCCTCCCCTCCCCTCGGCTCGCATCCCTTCCCCTCGGCTCGCCTCTCCTCCCCTCCCCTCCCCTCCCCTCCCCTCCCGTCCCCTCCCGTCGCCTCGCCTCCCCTCCCCTCCCCTCCCCTCCCCTCCCCTCCCCTCGGCTCACCTCCCCTCCCCTCGGCTCGCCTCCCCTCCCCTCGGCTCGCCTCCCCTCCCCTCCCCTCCCCTCGGCTCGCCTCCCCTCCCCTCCCGTCCCCTCCCGTCCCCTCCCGTCGCCTCGCCTCGCCTCACCTCGCCTCCCCTACCCTCCCCTCCCCTCCCCTCCCCTCCCCTCAGCTCGCCTCCCCTCCCCTCCCCTCAGCTCGCCTCCCCTCCCCTCCCCTCGGCTCGCCTCCCCTCCCCTCCCCTCCCCTCGGCTCGCCTCCCCTCCCCTCCCCTCCCCTCGGCTCGCCTCCCCTCCCCTCCCCTCGGCTCGCCTCCCCTCCCCTCGGCTCGCCTCCCCTCCCCTCGGCTAGCCTCGCCTCCCCTCCCCTCGGCTAGCCTCGCCTCCCCTCCCCTCGCCTAGCCTCGCCTCCCCTCCCCTCCCCTCGGCTCGCTCCCCTACTCTCCCCTCGGCTAGCCTCGCCTCCCCTCCCCTCCTCTCGGCTCGCCTCCCCTCCTCTCGGCTCGCCTCCCCTCCCTTCCCTTCCCCTCGGCTTGGGTCCCTTCCCCTCGCCTCCCTTCCCCTCGCCTCCCTTCCCCTCGCCTCCCTTCCCCTCGCCTCCCTTCCCCTCGCCTCCCTTCCCCTCGCCGCCCTTCCCCTCGCCGCCCTTCCCCCTCGCCTCACTTCCCCTCGCCTCCCTTCCTCTCGCCTCCCTTCCCCTCGCCTCCCTTCCCCTCGCCTCCCTTCCCCACGCCTCCCTTCCCCTCCCCTCGCCTCCCCTCGCCTCCCCTCCCCTCCCCACCCCTCGGCTCGCCTCCCCTCCACTCCCCTCCCCTCCCCTCCCCACCCCTCGCCTCGCCCCGGCTCGCCTCCCCTCCCCTCGGCTCGCCACCCTTCCCCTCCCCTCGGATCGCCTCCCCTCCCCTTGCCTCGCTTCCCCTCCCCTCGGCTCGGCTCCCCTCCCCTCGGCTCGGCTCCCCTCCCCTCGGCTCGGCTCCCCTCCCCTCGGCTCGGCTCCCCTCCCCTCGGCTCGGCTCCCCTCCCCTCGCTCGGCTCCCCTCCCCTCGGCTCGGCTCCCCTCCCCTCGGCTCGGCTCCCTCCCCTCGGCTCGGCTCCCCTCCCCTCGGCTCGGCTCCCCTCCCCTCGGCTCGGCTCCCCTCCCCTCGGCTCGGCTCCCCTCCCCTCGGCTCGGCTCCCCTCTCCTCTCTTCTCGGGGCGCCTCACCTCCCCTCCCCTCGGCTCGCCTCCGCTCCCCTCCCCTCGGCTCGCCTCCGCTCCCCTCCCCTCGGCTCGCCTCCCCTCCCCTCCCCTCGGCTCGCCTCCCCTCCCCTCCCCTCCCCTCGGCTCGGCTCCCCTCCCCTCCCCACTCCTCCCCTCCCCTCGGCTGGCCTCCCCTCCCCTCCCCACTCCTCCCCTCCCCTCGGCTTGGCTCCCCTCCCCTCCCCTCCCCTCGGCTCGCCTCCCCTCCCCTCCCCACCCCTCGGCTCGCGTCCCATCCCCTCGTCTCCCCTCCCCTCCCTTCCCCTCGTCTCCCCTCCCTTCTCCTCGTCTCCCCTCCCTTCCCCTCGGCTGGCCTCCCCTCCCCTCGGCTGGCCTCCCCTCCCCTCGGCTGGCCTCCCCTCCCCTCGGCTGGCCTCCCCTCCCCTCGGCTGGCCTCCCCTCCCCTCGGCTGGCCTCCCCTCCCCTCGGCTGACCTCCCCTCCCCTCGGCTGGCCTCCCCTCCCCTCGGCTGGCCTCCCCTCCCCTCGGCTGGCCTCCCCTCCCCTCGGCTGGCCTCCCCTCCCCTCGGCTGGCCTCCCCTCCCCTCGGCTCCCCGCCCCTCCCCGCCCCTCCCCTCCCCTCCCCTCGGCTCGCCTCCCCTCCCCTCCCCTCCCCTCCCCTCCCCTCGGCTCGCCTCCCCTCCCCTCCCCTCCCCTCGGCTCGCCTCGCCTCGCCTCCCCTCCCCTCCCCTCGGCTCACCTCCCCTCCCCACCCCACGGCTCGCGTCCCATCACCTCGTCTCCCCTCCCCTCCCTTCATCTCATCTCCCCTTTCCTCCCCTCCCCTCCCCTCCCCTCCCTCCCCTCCCCTCCCCTCCCCTCCCCTCCCCTCCCCTCCCCTCCCCTCCCCTCCCCTCCCCTCCCCTCCCCTCCCCTCCCCTCCCCTCGGCTCGCCTCCCCTCCCCTCGGCTCGCCTCCCCGCCCCTCCCCTCCCCGCCCCTCCCCTCCCCGCCCCTCCCCTCCCCGCCCCTCCCCTCCCCGCCCCACCCCTCCCCGCCCCTCCCCTCCCCTCCCCTCCCCTCCCCTCTCCTCAGCTTGCCTCCCCTCGGCTCGCCTCCCCTCCAATTGGCTCGCCTCCCCTCCCCTCAGCTCGCCTCCCCTTGGCTCGCCTCCCCTCCCCTCGGCTCGCCTCCCCTCCCCTCCCCTCCCCTCCCCTCCCCTCGGCTCGCCTCCCCTCCCCTCCCCTCGGCTCCCCTCCCCTCCCTCCCCTCGGCTCGGCTAGCCTCCCCTCCCCTCCCCTCCCCTCGGCTCGCCTCCCCTCCCCTCCCCTCGGCTGGCCTCCCCTCCCCTCGGCTGGCCTCCCCTCCCCTCGGCTGGCCTCCCCTCCCCTCGGCTGGCCTCCCCTCCCCTCGGCTGGCCTCCCCTCCCCTCGGCTCCCCGCCCCTCCCCGCCCCTCCCCTCCCCTCCCCTCGGCTCGCCTCCCCTCCCCTCCCCTCCCCTCCCCTCCCCTCGGCTCGCCTCCCCTCCCCTCCCCTCCCCTCCCCTCGACTCGCCTCGCCTCGCCTCCCCTCCCCTCCCCTCGGCTCACCTCCCCTCCCCACCCCACGGCTCGCGTCCCATCCCCTCGTCTCCCCTCCCCTCCCTTCATCTCATCTCCCCTCCCCTCCCCTCCCCTCCCCTCCCCTCCCCTCCCCTCCCCTCCCCTCGGCTCGCCTCCCCTCCCCTCGGCTCGCCTCCCCTCCCCTCCCCTCCCCCGCCCCTCCCCTCCCCGCCCCTCCCCTCGCCGCCCCTCCCCTCCCCGCCCCACCCCTCCCCGCCCCTCCCCTCCCCTCCCCTCCCCTCCCCTCTCCTCAGCTTGCCTCCCCTCGGCTCGCCTCCCCTCCAATTGGCTCGCCTCCCCTCCCCTCAGCTCGCCTCCCCTTGGCTCGCCTCCCCTCCCCTCGGCTCGCCTCCCCTCCCCTCCCCTCCCCTCCCCTCCCCTCAGCTCGCCTCCCCTCCCCTCGGCTCCCCTCCCCTCCCCTCGGCTCCCCTCCCCTCCCCTCGGCTCGGCTCGCCTCCCCTCCCCTCCCCTCCCCTCGGCTCGCCTCCCCTCCCCTCCCCTCGGCTCGCCTCCCCTCCCCTCCCCTCGGCTCGCCACCCCTCCCCTCCCCTCCCCTCGGCTCGCCTCCCCTCCCCTCCCCTCGGCTCGCCTCCCCTCCCCTCCCCTCGGCTCGCCTCCCCTCCCCTCCCCTCGGCTCGCCTCCCCTCCCCTCCCCTCGGCTCCCCTCTCCTCCCCTCCCCTCGGCTCCCCTCTCCTCCCCTCCCCTCCCCTCGGCTCACCAACCGTCCCCTCCCCTCCCCTCCCCTCGGCTCCCCTCCCCTCGGCTCCCCTCTCCACCCCTCCCCTTCCCTCGGCTCGCCTCCCCTCCCCTCCCCTCGGCTTGCCCAGCCCCCCTCCCCACCTCCCCTTGGCACGTCTCCCTTCCCCTCCCCTCGGCTCGCCTCCCCTCCCCACCCCTCGGTTCGCTTCCCCTCCCCTCCCCTCCCCTCGGCTCGCCTCCCCTCCCCTCCCCTCGGCTTGCCCAGCCCCCCTCCCCACCTCCCCTTGGCACGTCTCCCTTCCCCTCCCCTCGGCTCGCCTCCCCTCCCCACCCCTCGGTTCGCTTCCCCTCCCCTCCCCTCCCTTCGGCTCGCCTCCACTCCCCTCCTCTATCCTCTCCTCGGCTCGCTTCCCCTCCCCTCTCCTCCCCTCTCCTCCTCTCCCCTCCTCTCCCCTACCCTCCCCAAGGCTTGGCTCGCCTCCCCTCCCCACGGCTTGGCCCGCCTCCCCTCCCCTCGGCTCGCCTCCCCTCCCCTCCCCATCCCTCGGCTCGCCTCCCCTCCCCTCGCTCGCCTCCCCTCCCCTCGGCTCGCCTCCCACCCCCTCGGCTCGCCTCCCCCCCCCCCTCGGCTCGCCTCCCCCCCCCTCGGCTCGCCTCCCCCCCCTCGGCTCGCCTCCCCCCCCCTCGGCTCGCCTCCCCCCCCCTCGGCTCGCCTCCCCCCCCCTCGGCTCGCCTCCCCCCCCCCTCGGCTCGCCTCCACCCCCCTCGGCTCGCCTCCACCCCCCTCGGCTCGCCTCCCCCCCCCTCGGCTCGCCTCCACCCCCCTCGGCTCGCCTCCCCCCCCCCTCGGCTCCCCTCCCCCCCCTCGGCTCCCCTCCCCTCCCCTCGGCTCGGCTCCCCTCTCCTCGGCTCACCTCCCCTCTCCTCCTCTCCCCTCGGGGCGCCTCACCTCCCCTCCCCTCGGCTCGCCTCCCCTCCCCTCCCCTCCCCTCCCCTCCCCTCCCCTCCCCTCCCCTCCCCTCCCCTCCCCTCCCCTCCCCTCCCCTCCCCTCCCCTCCCCTCCCCTCGGCTCGCCTCCCCTCCCCTCCCCTCTCCTCGGCTCGGCTTGCCTCCCCTCCCTCCCCTCCCCTCGGCTCGCCTCCCCTCCCCTCCCCTCGGCTCGCCTCCCCTCCCCTCCCCTCGGCTCGCCTCCCCTCCACTCGGCTCGCCTCCCCTCCACTCGGCTCGCCTCCCCTCCACTCGGCTCGCCTCCCCTCCCCTCGGCTCGCCTCCCCTCCCCTCGGCTCGCCTCCCCTCCCCTCGGCTCGCCTCCCCTCCCCTCGGCTCGCCTCCCCTCCCCTCGGCTCGCCTCCCCTCCCCTCCCCTCGGCTCGCCTCCCCGCCCCTCCCCTCGGCTCGCCTCCCCGCCCCTCCCCTCGGCTCGCCTCCCGCCCCTCCCCTCGGCTCCCCTCCCCTCCCCTCCCCTCCCCTCCCCTCCCCTCGGCTCGGCTCACCTCCCCTCCCCTCCCCTCCCCTCCCCTCCCCTCCCCTCCCCTCCCCTCCCCTCCCCTCCCCTCGGCTCGGCTCGCCTCCCCTCCCCTCCCCGCGGCTCCCCTCCCCTGTCCTCCCTTCGGCTCGCCTCCTTTCCCCTCGGCTCCCCCCCCCTCGGCTCGCCACCCCTCCACTCCCCTCCCCTCCCCCCACTCCACTCCCCTCCCCTCCCCTCCCCTCCCCTCCCCACCCCTCGGCTCGCCTCCCCTCCCCTCCTCTCCTCTCCCCTCGGCTCGCCTCCCCTCCTCTCCCCACTGCTCCCCTCCCCCCGGCTCCCCTCCCCTCGGCTCCCCTCCCCTCCCCTCCCCTCGGCTCACCTCCCCTCCCCTCCCCTTGGCTCCCCGGCCCTCCCTTCGGCTCACCTCCCCTCGCCTCCCCTCCCCTCGGCTCGTCTCCCATCCCCTCCACTGAGCTAGGCTCCCCTCCCCTCCCCTCGGATCGCCTCCCCTCGGCTCGCCTCCCCTACCCTCGGTTTACCTCCCCTCCCCTCGGTTTGCCTCCCCTCCCCAGCCCTCGGCTCGCCTCTCCTTCCTTCCCCTCCCCTCGGCTCCCCTCCCCTCTCCTCACCTCCACTCCCCTTCCCTTGGTTCGCCTCCCCTCCCCTCGGCTCGCCTCCCCTCCCCTCGGCTCGCCTCCCCTCCCCTCGGCTCGCCTCCCCTCCCCTCGGCTCGCGTACCCTCCACTCGGCTCACCTCCCCTCCCCTCGGCTCGCCTCCCCTCCCCTCCCCTCCCCTCTGCTCGCCTCCCCTCCCCTCCCCTCTGCTCGCCTCCCCTCCCCTCCCCTCCCCTCCCCACCCCTCCCCTTCCCTCCCCACCCTTCCCCTCCCCTCCCCTCCCCAATGCTCGGCTCGCCTCCCCTCCACTCGGCTCGCCTCCCCTCCACTCGGCTCGCCTCCCCTCCACTCGGCTCGCTTCCCCTCCACTCGGCTCGCTTCCCCTCCACTCGGCTCGCGTCCCCTCCCCTCCCCTCCCCTCGTCTCGCCTCCCCTCCCCTCGTCTCGCCTCCCCTCCCCTCGTCTCGCCTCCCCTCCCCTCGTCTCGCCTCCCCTCCCCTCGTCTCGCCTCCCCTCCCCTCGGCTCGCCTCCCCTCCCCTCGGCTCGCCTCCCCTCCCCTCGTCTCGCCTCCCCTCCCCTCGGCTCGCCTCCCCTCCCCTCGGCTCGCCTCCCCTCCCCTCGGCTCGCCTCCCCTCCCTCGGCTCGCCTCCCCTCCCCTCGGCTCGCCTCCCCTCCCCTCCCCTCGGCTCGCCTCCCCTCCCCTCCCCTCGGCTCGCCTCCCCTCCCCTCCCCTCGGCTCGCCTCCCCTCCCCTCGGCTCGCCTCTCCTCCACTCGGCTCGCCTCCCCTCCACTCGGCTCGCCTCCTCTCCCCTCTGCTCGCCTCCCCTCCCCTCCCCTCCCCTCTACTCGCCTCCCCTCCCCTCTCCTCGGCTCGCCTCCCCTCCCCTCCCCTTCGCTCCCCTCCCCTCCCCTTCGCTCCCCTCCCCTCCCCTTCGCTCCCCTCCCCTCCCCTTCGCTCCCCTCCCCTCCCCTCGGCTCCCCTCCCCTCCCCTCGGCTCCCCTCCCCTCCCCTCGGCTCGCCTCCCCTCCCCTCGGCTCGCCTCCCCTCCCCTCGGCTCGCCTCCCCTCCCCTCGGCTCGCCTCCCCTCCCCTCGGCTCGCCTCCCCTCCCCTCGGCTCGCCTCCCCTCCCCTCGGCTCGCCTCCCCTCCCCTCGGCTCGCCTCCCCTCCCCTCGGGTCGCCTCCCCTCCCCTCGGGTCGCCTCCCCTCGGGTCGCCTCCCCTCGGGTCGCCTCCCCTCGGGTCGCCTCCCCTCGGGTCGCCTCCCCTCGGGTCGCCTCCCCTCCGCTCGCCTCCCCTCCGCTCGCCTCCCCTCCGCTCGCCTCCCCTCCGCTCGCCTCCCCTCCGCTCGCCTCCCCTCCGCTCGCCTCCCCTCCGCTCGCCTCCCCTCTGCTCGCCTCCCCTCCCCTCCAATTGCCTCGCCTCCCCACCCCTCCAATTGCCTCGCCTCCCCTCCCCTCCAATTGCCTCACCTCCCCTCCCCTCCAATTGCCTCGCCTCCCCTCCCCTCCACTCGGCTCGCCTCGCCTCCCCTGCCCTTGGCTCGCTTCTCCTTCCCTCGCCTCCCCTCCCCTCCCCTCCGCTCGGCTCGCCTCCCCTCCCCACCGCTCCCCTCGGCTCTCCTCCCCTCCCCTCGGCTCTCCTCCCCTCCCCTCGGCTGGCCTCCCCTCCCCTCGGCTGGCCTCCCCTCCCCTCGGCTGGCCTCCCCTCCCCCCGGCTGGCCTCCCCTCCCCTCGGCTGGCCTCCCCTCCTCTCCCCTCGGCTCCCTCCCCTCCCCTCCCCTCCCCTCCCCTCCCTCCCCTCCCCTCCCCTCCCACGGCTCGGCTCGCCTCCCCTCCACTCGGCTCGCGTTCCCTCCCCTCCCCTCCCCTCGGCTCGCCTCCCCTCCCCTCGGCTCGCCTCCCCTCCCCTCGGCTCGCCTCCCCTCCCCTCGGCTCCCCTCCCCTCGGCTCGCCTCCCCTCCCCTCGGCTCGCCTCCCCTCCCCTCGGCTCGCCTCCCCTCGGCTCGCCTCCCCTCGGCTCGCCTCCCCTCGGCTCGCCTCCCCTCGGCTCGCCTCCCCTCGGCTCCCCTCCCCTCCCCTCGGCTCGCCTCCCCTCCCCTCGGCTCGCCTCCCTCCCCTCGGCTCGCCTCCCCTCCCCTCGGCTCGCCTCCCCTCCCCTCGGCTCGCCTCCCCTCCCCTCGGCTCGCCTCCCCTCCCCTCGGCTCGCCTCCCCTCCCCTCGGCTCGCCTCCCCTCCCCTCGGCTCGCCTCCCCTCCCCTCGGCTCGCCTCCCCTCTCCTCCCCTCCTCTCGGCTCGCCTCCCCTCCTCTCGGCTCGCCTCCCCTCCTCTCGGCTCGCCTCCCCTCCTCTCGGCTCGCCTCCACTCCACTCGGCTCGCCTCCACTCCACTCGCCTCCCCTCCCCTCGGCTCGCCTCCCCTCCCCTCGGCTCGCCTCCCCTCCCCTCCCCTCGGCTCGCCTCCCCTCCCCTCCCCTCGGCTCGCCTCCCCTCCCCTCCCCTCGGCTCGCCTCCCCTCCCCTCCCCACGGTTCGCCTCCCCTCTCCTCCCCTCCCCTCCCCTCCCTCCCCTCCCCTCCCCTCGGCTCGCCTCCCCTCCCCTCGGCTCGCCTCCCCCCCCTCGGCTCGCCTCCCCCCCTCGGCTCACCTCCCCCCCCCTCGGCTCGCCTCCCCACCCCTCGGCTCGCCTCCCCTTCCCTCGGCTCGCCTCCCCTTCCCTCGGCTCGTCTCCCCTCCCCTCGGCTCGCCCCCCTCCCCTCCCCTACCCTCCCCTCCCCACCCCTCCCCTACCCTCCCCACAGCTCGCCTCGCCTCCCCTCCCCTCGGCTCGCGTCCCCTCCCCTCCCCTCGGCTCGCCTCCCTTCCCCTCCCCATCCCTTGGCTCACCTCCCCATCCCTTGGCTCACCTCCCCTTCCCTCGGCTCGCCTCCCCTCCCCTCCCCTCGGCTCGCCTCCCCTCCCCTCCCCTCGGCTCGCCTCCCCTCCCCTCCCCTCGGCTCGCCTCCCCTCCCCTCCCCTCGGCTCGCCTCCCCTCCCCTCCCCTCGGCTCGCCTCCCCTCCCCTCCCCTCCCCTTGGCTCGCCTCCCCTCCCCTCCCCTCGGCTCGCCTCCCCTCCCCTCCCCTCGGCTCGCCTCCCCTCCCCTCGGCTCGCCTCCCCTCCCCTCGGCTCGCCTCCCCTCCCCTCGGCTCGCCTCCCCTCCCCTCGGCTCGCCTCCCCTCCCCTCCCCTCGGCTCGCCTCCCCTCCCCTCCCCTCGGCTCGCCTCCCCTCCCCTCCCTCCCCTCGGCTCGCCTCCCCTCCCCTCCCCTCGGCTCGCCTCCCCTCCCCTCCCCTCGGCTCGCCTCCCCTCCCTCCCCTCCCTCGGCTCGCCTCCCCTCCCCTCGCTCGCCTCCCCTCCCCTCGGCTCGCCTCCCCTCCCCTCGGCTCGCCTCCCCTCCCCTCGGCTCGCCTCCCCTCCCCTCGGCTCGCCTCGCCTCCCCTCCCCTCGGCTCGCCTCGCCTCCCCTCCCCTCGGCTCGCCTCGCCTCCCCTCCCCTCGGCTCCCCTTCCCCCCCCCCTCGGCTCGATTCCCCTCCCCTCGGATCGGCTCCCCGGCCCTCCCTTCGGCTCACCTCCCCTCGCCTCCCCTCCCCTCGGATCGCCTCCCCTCGGCTCGCCTCCCCTACCCTCGGTTTGCCTCCCTTCCCCTCGGTTTGCCTCCCCTCCCCAGCCCTCGGCTCGCCTCTCCTTCCTTCCCCTCCCCTCGGCTCCCCTCCCCTCTCCTCACCTCCACTCCCCTTCCCTTGGTTCGCCTCCCCTCCCCTTCCCTCACCTCTCCTACGCTCCCCTCGGCTCGCCTCTCCTACGCTCCCCTCGGCTCGCCTCTCCTACCCTCCCCTCGGCTCGCCTCTCCTACGCTCCCCTCGGCTCGCCTCCCCTCCCCTCGGCTCGCCTCCCCTCCCCTCGGCTCGCCTCCCCTCCCCTCGGCTCCCCGCCCCTCCCCTCAGCTCCCCTCCCCTCCCCTCCCCTCAGCTCCCCTCCCCTCCCCTCACCTCCCCTCACCTCCCCTCACCTCCCCTCACCTCCCCTCCCCTCCCCTCCCCTCCCCTCCCCTCGGCTCGCCTCCCCTCGGCTCGCCTCCCCTCGGCTCGCCTCCCCTCCCCTCGGCTCGCCTCCCCTCCCCTCCCATTCCCCTCTGCTCACCTCCCCTCCCATTCCCCTCTGCTCGCCTCCCCTCCCATTCCCCTCTGCTCGCCTCCCCTCCCATTCCCCTCTGCTCGCCTCCCTCCCATTCCCCTCTCTCGCCTCCCCTCCCCTCCCCTCGGCTCGCTTCCCCTCCCCTCCCCTTCCTTCCCCTCGGCTCCCTTCCCCTCCCCTCCCCTCCCCTCGTCTCCCCTCCCCTCCCCTCCTCTCCCCTCTGCTCGGATTGCCTCCCCACCCCTCCCCTCCCCACCCCTCCCCTCCCCACCCCTCCCCCCCTTCCCTCCCCACCCCTCCCCTTCCCTCCCCACCCCTTCCCTCCCCTCCCCTCCCCAAGGCTCGCCTCCCCTCCCTCCCCTCGGCTCGCCTCCCCTCCCCTCCCCTCGGCTCGCCTCCCCTCCCCTCCCCTCGGCTCGCCTCCCCTCCCCTCCCCTCCCCTCGGCTTGCCTCCCCTCCCCTCGGCTCGCCTCCCCTCCCCTCGGCTCGCCTCCCCTCCCCTCGGCTCGCCTCCCCTCCCCTCGCTCGCCTCCCCTCCCCTCGGCTCGCCTCCCCTCCCCTCGGCTCGCCTCCCCTCCCCTCGGCTCGCGTACCCTCCACTCGCCTCCCCTCCCCTCCCCTCCCCTCCCCTCGGCTCGCCTCCCCTCCCCTCCCCTCGGCTCGCCTCCCCTCCCCTCCCCTCGGCTCGCCTCCCCTCCCCTCCCCTCGGCTCGCCTCCCCTCCCCTCCCCTCGGCTCGCCTCCCCTCCCCTCGGCTCGCCTCCCCTCCCCTCGGCTCGCCTCCCCTCCCCTCGGCTCGCCTCCCCTCCCCTCGGCTCACGTACCCTCCACTCGGCTCACGTACCCTCCACTCGGCTCACCTCCCCTCCCCTCGGCTCACCTCCCCTCCACTCGGCTCGCCTCCCCTCCCCTCCCCTCTGCTCGCCTCCCCTCCCCTCCCCTCTGCTCGCCTCCCCTCCCCTCCCCTCCCCACCCCTCCCCTTCCCTCCCCACCCTTCCCCTCCCCTCCCCTCCCCAAGGCTCGGCTCGCCTCCCCTCCCCTCGGCTCGACTCCCCTCCACTCGGCTCGCGTCCCCTCCCCTCCTCTCGGCTCGCCTCCCCTCCCCTCGGCTCGCCTCCCCTCCCCTCGGCTCGCCTCTGCTCGCCTCCCCTCCACTTGGCTCACCTCCCCTCCCCTCGGCTCCCCTCCCCTCCCCTCCCCTCCCCTCTGCTCGCCTCCCCTCCCCTCCCCTCCCCTCCCTCCCCTCTACTCGCCTCCCTCCCCTCTCCTCGGCTCGCCTCCCCTCCCCTCCCCTCCCCTCGGCTCCCCTCCCCTCCCCTCGGCTCGCCTCCCCTCCCCTCCCCTCGGGTCGCCTCCCCTCGGGTCGCCTCCCCTCGGGTCGCCTCCCCTCGGGTCGCCTCCCCTCGGGTCGCCTCCCCTCGGGTCGCCTCCCCTCGGGTCGCCTCCCCTCGGGTCGCCTCCCCTCGGGTCGCCTCCCCTCGGGTCGCCTCCCCTCGGGTCGCCTCCCCTCCGCTCGCCTCCCCTCCGCTCGCCTCCCCTCCGCTCGCCTCCCCTCCCCTCCAATTGCCTCGCCTCCCCTCCCCTCCAATTGCCTCGCCTCCCCTCCCCTCCAATTGCCTCGCCTCCCCTCCCCTCCAATTGCCTCGCCTCCCCTCCCCTCCAATTGCCTCGCCTCCCCTCCCCTCCAATTGCCTCGCCTCCCCTCCCCTCCAATTGCCTCGCCTCCCCTCCCCTCCAATTGCCTCGCCTCCCCTCCCCTCCAATTGCCTCGCCTCCCCTCCTTTCCAATTGCCTCGCCTCCCCTCCCCTCCTATTGCCTCGCCTCCCCTCCCCTCCTATTGCCTCGCCTCCCCTCCACTCGGTTCGCCTCGCCTCCCCTGCCCTTGGCTCGCTTCTCCTTCCCTCGCCTCCCCTCCCCTCCGCTCGGCTCGCCTCCCCTCCCCTCCGCTCGGCTCGCCTCCCCTCCCCTCCCCTCGGCTCTCCTCCCCTCCCCTCGGCTCTCCTCCCCTCCCCTCGCTCTCCTCCCCTCCCCTCGGCTCTCCTCCCCTCCCCTCGGCTCTCCTCCCCTCCCCTCGGCTGGCCTCCCCTCCCCTCGGCTGGCCTCCCCTCCCCTCGGCTGGCCTCCCCTCCCCTCGGCTGGCCTCCCCTCCCCTCGGCTGGCCTCCCCTCCCCTCGGCTGGCCTCCCCTCCCCTCGGCTGGCCTCCCCTCCCCTCGGCTGGCCTCCCCTCCTCTCCCCTCGGCTCCCCTCCCCTCCCCTCCCATCCCCTCGGCTCCCCTCCCCTCCCCTCCCCACGGCTCGGCTCGCCTCCCCTCCACTCGGCTCGCGTTCCCTCCGCTCCCCTCCCCTCCCCTCGGCTCGCCTCCCCTCCCCTCGGCCCGCCTCCCCTCCCCTCGGCTCGCCTCCCCTCGGCTCGCCTCCCCTCCCCTCGCCTCCCCTCCCCTCCCCTCGGCTCGCCTCCCCTCCCCTCCCCTCGGTTCGCCTCCCCTCCCCTCCCCTCGGTTCGCCTCCCCTCTCCTCCCCTCGGCTCGCCTCCCCTCCACTCGGCTCGCCTCCCCTTTACTCGGCTCGCCTCCCCTCCCCTCGGCTCGCCTCCCCTCCCCTCGGCTCGCCTCCCCTCCCCTCGGCTCGCCTCCCCTCGCCTCCCCTCCCTCGGCTCCCCTACCCTCCCCTCGGCTCGCCTCCCCTCCCCTCGGCTCGCCTCCCCTCCCCTCGGCTCGCCTCCCCTCCCCTCGGCTCGCCTCCCCTCCCCTCGGCTCGCCTCCCCTCCCCTCCCCTCGGCTCGCCTCCCCTCCCCTCGGCTCGCCTCCCTCCCCTCGGCTCGCCTCCCCTCCCCTCGGCTCGCCTCCCCTCCCCTCGGCTCGCCTCCCCTCCCCTCGGCTCGCCTCCCCTCCCCTCGGCTCGCCTCCCCTCCCCTCGGCTCGCCTCCCCTCCCCTCGCTTCGCCTCTCCTCCCCTCGGCTCGCCTCCCCTCTCCTCCCCTCGGCTCGCCTCCCCTCTCCTCCCCTCCTCTCGGCTCGCCTCCCCTCCTCTCGGCTCGCCTCCCCTCCTCTCGGCTCGCCTCCCCTCCTCTCGGCTCGTCTCCCCTCCACTCGGCTCGCCTCCACTCCCTCTCCACTCGGCTCGCCTCCCCTCCCCTCCCCTCCCCTCGGCTCGCCTCCCCTCCCCTCCCCTCCCCTCCCCTCCCCTCGCTCGCCTCACCTCCCCTCCTCCCCTTGGCTCGCCTCCCCTCTCCTCCCCTTGGCTCGCCTCCCCTCGGCTCGCCTCCCCTCCCCTCCACTCGGCTCGCCTCCCCTCCCCTCCCATCGGCTCGCTTCCCCTCCCCTCCCCTCGGCTCGCTTCCCCTCCCCTCCCCTCGGCTCACCTCCCCTCCCCTCCCCACGGCTCGGTTCGCCTCCCCTCCACTCGGCTCGCGTTCCCTCTCCTCGCCTCCCCTGCCCTCCCCATCCCTTGGCTCGCCTCCCCTCCCCTCGTCTCGCCTCCCCTCGTCTCGCCTCCCCTCGTCTCGCCTCCCCTCGTCTCGCCTCCCCTCGTCTCGCCTCCCCTCTCCCCTCGTCACGCCTCCCCTCGTCACGCCTCCCCTCGTCTCGCCTCCCCTCGTCTCGCCTCCCCTCGTCTCGCCTCCCCTCGTCTCGCCTCCCCTCGTCTCGCCTCCCCTCGGCTCGCCTCCCCTCGGCTCGCCTCCCCTCGGCTCGCCTCCCCTCGGCTCGCCTCCCCTCGGCTCGCCTCCCCTCCCCTCCACTCGCCTCGCCTCCCCTGCCCTTGGCTCGCTTCTCCTTCCCTCCCCTCTCCTCCCCTCCCCTCCGCTTGGCTCGCCTCCCCTCCCCTCCGCTCGGCTTGCCTCCCCTCCCCTCCGCTCGGCTCGCCTCCCTTCTCCTCCCCTCGGCTCGCCTCCCTTCTCCTCCCCTCGGCTCGCCTCCCTTCTCCTCCCCTCGGCTAGCCTCCCCTTCACTCGGCTCGCCTCCCCTCTCCTCCATTCGCCTCCCCTCTCCTCCATTCGGCTCGCCTCCCCTCCCCTCGGCTCGCCTCCCCTCCCCTCCCCTCGGCTCCCCTCCCCTCCCCTCCCATCCCCTCGGCTTGCTTCCCCTCCCCTCCCCTCCCCTCCCCTCGGCTCCCCTCCCCTCCCCTCCCCACGGCTCGGCTCGCCTCCCCTCCACTCGGCACGCGTTCCCTCCCCTCAGCTCGCCTCCCCTGCCCTCCCCTCCCCTCGGCTCGCCTCCCCTCCCCTCGCTCGCCTCCCCTCCCCTCGGCTCCCCGCCCCTCCCCTCAGCTCCCCTCCCTCCCCTCAGCTCCCCTCCCCTCCCCTCCCCTCATCTCCCCTCACCTCCCCTCGCCTCCCCTCCCCTCGGCTCGCCACCCTCCCCTCCCATTCCCCTCTGCTCACCTCCCCTCCCATTCCCCTCTGCTCGCCTCCCCTCCCATTCCCCTCTGCTCGCCTCCCCTCCCATTCCCCTCTGCTCGCCTCCCCTCCCCTCCCCTCGGCTCGTTTCCCCTCCCCTCCCCTCCCTTCCCCTCGGCTCACTTCCCCTCCCCTCCCCTCCCCTCGCCTTGCCTCCCCTCCCCTCCCCTCCCCTCCTCTCCCCTCTGCTCGGATTGCCTCGCCTCCCCTCCCCTCCCCACCCCTCCCCCCCCTCCCCTCCCCACCCCTCCCCTCCCCAAGGCTCGGCTCGCCTCCCCTCCACTCGGCTCGCCTCCCCTCCCCTCGCCTCGGCTCGCCTCCCCTCCCCTCGGCTCGCCTCCCCTCCCTTCGGCTCGCCTCCCCTCCCCTCGGCTCGCGTACCCTCCACTCGGCTCACCTCCCCTCCCCTCGGCTCGCCTCCCCTCCCCTCCCCTCTGCTCGCCTCCCCTCCCCTCCCCTCTGCTCCCCTCCCCTCCCCACCCCTCCCCTTCCCTCCCCACCCTTCCCCTCCCCTCCCCTCCCCAAGGCTCGGCTCGCCTCCCCTCCACTCGGCTCGCGTCCCCTCCCCTCCCCTCGGCTCGCCTCCCCTCCCCTCGGCTCGCCTCCCCTCCCCTCGGCTCGCCTCCCCTCCCCTCGGCTCGCCTCCCCTCCCCTCGGCTCGCCTCTCCTCCCCTCGGCTCGCCTCTCCTCCCCTCGCTCGCCTCCCCTCCCCTCGGCTCGCCTCCCCTCCCCTCGGCTCGCCTCCCCTCCCCTCCCCTCCCCTCTGCTCGCCTCCCCTCCCCTCCCCTCCCCTCTACACGCCTCCCCTCCCCTCTCCTCGGCTCGCCTCCCCTCCCCTCCCCTCGGCTCGCCTCCCCTCCCCTCCCCTCGGCTCCCCTCCCCTCCCCTCCCCTCGGCTCCCCTCCCCTCCCCTCCCCTCGGCTCCCCTCCCCTCCCCTCCCCTCGGCTCCCCTCCCCTCCCCTCCCCTCGCTCGCCTCCCCTCCCCTCGGCTCGCCTCCCCTCCCCTCCCCTCGGCTCGCCTCCCCTCCCCTCCCCTCGGCTCGCCTCCCCTCCCCTCCCCTCGGCTCGCCTCCCCTCCCCTCCCCTCGGGTCGCCTCCCCTCGGGTCGCCTCCCCTCGGGTCGCCTCCCCTCCGCTCGCCTCCCCTCGGGTCGCCTCCCCTCGGGTCGCCTCCCCTCGGGTCGCCTCCCCTCGGGTCGCCTCCCCTCGGGTCGCCTCCCCTCGGGTCGCCTCCCCTCGGGTCGCCTCCCCTCGGGTCGCCTCCCCTCCGCTCGCCTCCCCTCCGCTCGCCTCCCCTCCGCTCGCCTCCCCTCCGCTCGCCTCCCCTCCGCTCGCCTCCCCTCCCCTCCAATTGCCTCGCCACCCCTCCCCTCCAATTGCCTCGCCTCCCCTCCCCTCCAATTGCCTCGCCTCCCTCCCCTCCAATTGCCTCCCCTCCCCTCCAATTGCCTCCCCTCCCCTCCAATTGCCTCCCCTCCCCTCCAATTGCCTCGCCTCCCCTTCCCTCCAATTGCCTCGCCTCCCCTCCCCTCCAATTGCCTCGCCTCCCCTCCCCTCCTATTGCCTCGCCTCCCCTCCCCTCCACTCGGCTCGCCTCGCCTCCCCTGCCCTTGGCTCGCTCCTCCTTCCCTCGCCTCCCCTCCCCTCCCCTCCGCTCGGCTCGCCTCCCCTCCCCTCCGCTCCCCTCGCCTCCCCTCCCCTCCCCTCGGCTCTCCTCCCCTCCCCTCGGCTCTCCTCCCCTCCCCTCGGCTCGCCTCCCCTCCCCTCGGCTCACCTCCCCTCCCCTCGGTTGGCCTCCCCTCCCCTCGGTTGGCCTCCCCTCCCCTCGGCTGGCCTCCCCTCCCCTCGGCTGGCCTCCCCTCCCCTCGGCTGGCCTCCCCTCCCCTCGGCTGGCCTCCCCTCCTCTCCCCTCGGCTCCCCTCCCCTCCCCTCCCATCCCCTCGGCTCCCCTCCCCTCCCCTCCCATCCCCTCGGCTCCCCTCCCCTCCCCTCCCCTCCCCACGGCTCGGCTCGCCTCCACTCGGCTCGCGTTCCCTCCCCTCCCCTCCCCTCGGCTCGCCTCCCCTCCCCTCGGCTCGCCTCCCCTCCCCTCGGCTCGCCTCCCCTCCCTCGGCTCGCCTCCCCTCGGCTCGCCTCCCCTCGGCTCGCCTCCCCTCGGCTCGCCTCCCCTCGGCTCGCCTCCCCTCGGCTCGCCTCCCCTCGCTCGCCTCCCCCTCCCTCGCTCGCCTCCCCCTCCCCTCGGCTCGCCTCCCCTCCCCTCGGCTCGCCTCCCCTCCCCTCGGCTCGCCTCCCCTCGCCTCCCCTCCCCTCGGCTCGCCTCCCCTCGCCTCCCCTCCCCTCGCTCGCCTCCCCTCCCCTCGGCTCGCCTCCCCTCCCCTCGGCTCGCCTCCCCTCCCCTCGGCTCGCCTCCCCTCCCCTCGGCTCGCCTCCCCTCCCCTCGGCTCGCCTCCCCTCCCCTCGCTTCGCCTCTCCTCCCCTTGGCTCGCCTCCCCTCTCCTCCCCTCCTCTCGGCTCGCCTCCCCTCCTCTCGGCTCGCCTCCCCTCCTCTCGGCTCGCCTCCCCTCCTCTCGGCTCGCCTCCCCTCCACTCGGCTCGCCTCCACTCCCTCTCCACTCGGCTCGCCTCCCCTCCACTCCCCTCCCCTCGGCTCGCCTCCCCTCCCCTCCCCTCGGCTCCCCTCCCCTCCCCTCCCCTCCCCTCCCCTCGGCTCCCCTCCCCTCCCCTCCCCTCGGCTCGCCACCCTCCCCTCCCCTCGTCGCCTCCCCCTCCCCATCCCCTCGGTCGCCTCCCCTCTCCTCCCTCGGCTCGCCTCCCCTCCACTCGGCTCGCCTACCCTCCCCTCAGCTCGCCTCCCCTCCCCTCCCCTCGCCTCCCCTCCCCTCCCCTCGGCTCGCCTCCCCTCCCCTCCCCTCGGCTCGCTTTCCCCTCCCTCCCCTCGGCTCACCTCCCCTCCCCTTCCCACGGCTCGTTCTCGCCTCCCCTCCACTCGGCTCGCGTTCCCTCTCCTCGCCTCCCCTGCCCTCCCCATCCCTTGGCTCGCCTCCCCTCCCCTCGTCTCGCCTCCCCTCGTCTCGCCTCCCCTCGTCTCGCCTCCCCTCGTCTCGCCTCCCCTCGTCTCGCCTCCCCTCGTCTCGCCTCCCTCGACTCGCCTCACCTCGTCTCGCCTCCCCTCGGCTCGCCTCCCCTCGGCTCGCCTCCCCTCGGCTCGCCTCCCCTCGGCTCGCCTCCCCTCGGCTCGCCTCCCCTCCCCTCCACTCGCCTCCCCTGCCCTTGGCTCGCTCCTCCTTCCCTCCCCTCTCCCCTCCCCTCCCCTCCGCTTGGCTCGCCTCCCCTCCCCTCCGCTTGGCTCGCCTCCCCTCCCCTCCGCTCGGCTCGCCTCCCCTCCCCTCCGCTCGGCTCGCCTCCCCTCTCCTCCCCTCGGCTCGCCTCCCTTCTCCTCCCCTCGCATCGCCTCCCTTCTCCTCCCCTCGGCTCGCCTCTCCTTCATTCGGCTCGCCTCCCCTCTCCTCCATTCGCCTCCCCTCTCCTCCATTCGGCTCGCCTCCCCTCCCCTCGGCTCGCCTCCCCTCCCCTCGGCTCGCCTCCCCTACCCTCGGCTCGCCTCCCCTACCCTCGGCTCGCCTCCCCTACCCTCGGCTCGCCTCCCCTACCCTCGGCTCGCCTCCCCTACCCTCGGCTGGCCTCCCCTTCTCTCCCCTCGGCTCCCCTCCCCTCCCCTCCCATCCCCTCGGCTTGCTTCCCCTCCCCTCCCCTCCCCTCCCTCGCTCCCCTCCCCTCCCCTCCCCACGGCTGGCTCGCCTCCCCTCCACTCGGCACGCGTTCCCTCCCCTCGGCTCGCCTCCCCTGCCCTCCCCTCCCCTCGGCTCGCCTCCCCTGCCCTCCCCTCCCCTCGGCTCGCCTCCCCTGCCCTCCCCTCACCTCGGCTCGCCTCCCCTCCCCTCGGCTCGCCTCCCCTCCCTCGGCTCGCCTCCCCTCCCCTCGGCTCGCCTCCCCTCCCCTCGGCTCGCCTCCCCTCCCCTCGCTCGCCTCCCCTCCCCTCGGCTCGCCTCCCCTCCCCTCGGCTCGCCTCCCCTCGCCTCGGATCGGCTCCCCTCGGATCGGCTCCCCTCCCCTCCCTTCGGCTCGCCTCCCCTCTCCTCGGCTCGTCTCCCCTCCCCTTCCCTCGGCTCGCCTCCCCTCCCCTTCTCTCGGCTCGCGTCCCATCCCCTCCCCTCGGCTCGCCTCCCCTCGGCTCCCCTCCCCTCCCCTCGGCTCGCCTCCCCTCCACTCCCCACCCCTCCCCTCCTCTCCCCTCGGCTCGCCTCCCCTCCCCTCGCTTCGCCTCTCCTCCCCTCTCCTCCCCTCGGCTCGCCTCCCCTCTCCTCCCCTCGGCTCGCCTCCCCTCTCCTCGCCTCCCCTCCCCTCTCCTCGCCTCCCCTCCTCTCGGCTCGCCTCCCCTCCTCTCGGCTCGCCTCCCCTCCTCTCGGCTCGCCTCCCCTCCTCTCGGCTCGCCTCCCCTCCTCTCGGCTCGCCTCCCCTCCTCTCGGCTCGCCTCCCCTCCCCTCGGCTCGGCTCGCCTCCCCTCCCCTCGGCTCGCCTCCCCTCCCCTCCCCTCGGCTCGCCTCCCCTCCCCTCCCCTCGGCTCGCCTCCCCTCCCTCCCCTCGGCTCGCCTCCCCACCCCTCGGCTCGCCTCCCCTCCCCTCCCCTCGGCTGCTTCCCCTCCCCTCCCCTCCCCTCGGCTCGCTTCCCCTCCCCTCCCCTCCCCTTGGCTCGTTTCCCTTCCCCTCCCCTTCTCTCCCCTCCCCTCCCTAGCCCTCCCCTCCCCTCCCCACGGCTCGGCTCGCCTCCCCTCCCTCCCTCCCCTCCCCTCAGCTCGCCACCTCTCCCCTCCCCTCCTCTCCCCTCCCCTCCCCTCTCCTCCCCTCGGCTCCCCTCCCCTCCCCTCCCCTCGCCTCCCCTCCCCTCGCCTCCCCTCCCCTCGCCTCCCCTCCCCTCGCCTCCCCTCCCCTCGCCTCCCCTCCCCTCGCCTCCCCTCCCCTCGCCTCCCCTCGGCTCGCCTCCCCTCGGCTCGCCTCCCCTCGGCTCGCCTCCCCTCGGCTCGCCTCCCCTCGGCTCGCCTCCCCTCGGCTCGCCTCCCCTCGGCTCGCCTCCCCTCGGCTCGCCTCCCCTCGGCTGCCCTCCCCTCGTCTCCCCTCTCCTCGCATCCCCTCCCCTCTCCTCCCTTAGGCTCGCCTACCCTCGGCTCCTCTCCCCTCTCCTCCTCTTCCTCCCCTCCCCTCCCCTCCCTTCGGCTCGCATTCCCTCCCTTCGGCTCCCCTCCCCTCCCCTCGGCCCACCTCCCCTCCCCTCCCCTCGGCCCGCCTCCCCTCCCTCCCTCCCCTCGGCCCGCCTCCCCTCCCCTCCCCTCGGCCCGCCTCCCCTCCCCTCCCCTCGGCCCGCCTCCCCTCCCCTCCCCTCGGCCCGCCTCCCCTCCCCTCCCCTCGCCCGCCTCCCCTCCCTCCTCCCCCCTCGGCCCGCCTCCCCTCCCCTCCCCTCCCCTCGGCCCGCCTCCCCTCCCTCCCCTCCCCTCGGCCCCTCCCTCCCCTCCCCTCCCCCTCGGCCCGCCTCCCCTCCCCTCCCCCCCTCGGCCCGCCTCCCCTCCCCTCCCCTCCCCTCGGCCCGCCTCCCCTCCCCTCCCCTCCCCCTCGGCCCGCCTCCCCTCCCCTCCCCTCCCCTCGGCCCGCCTCCCCTCCCCCTCCCCTCCCTCGGCCCGCCTCCCCTCCCCTCCCCTCCCCTCGGCCCGCCTTCCCTCCCCTCCCCTCCCCTCGGCCCGCCTCCCCTCCCCTCCCCTCCCCTCGGCCCGCCTCCCCTCCCCTCCCCTCCCCTCGGCCCCGCCTCCCCCCTCTCCCTCGCCCGCCTCCCCTCCCCTCACCCTCGGCCCGCCTCCCCTCCCCTCCCCTCGGCCCGCCTCCCCTCCCCTCCCCTCGGCCCGCTCCCCTCCCCTCCCCCTCGGCCCGCCTCCCCTCCCCTCCCCTCGGCCCGCCTCCCCTCCCCTCCCCTCGGCCCGCCTCCCCTCCCCTCCCCTCGGCCCGCCTCCCCTCCCCTCCCCTCGGCCCGCCTCCCCTCCCCTCCCCTCGGCCCGCCTCCCCTCCCCTCCCCTCGGCCCGCCTCTCCTCCCCTCCCCTCGGCCCGCCTCCCCTCCCCTCCCCTCGGCCCGCCTCCCCTCCCCTCCCCTCGGCCCGCCTCCCCTCCCCTCCCCTCGGCCCGCCTCCCCTCCCCTCCCCTCGGCCCGCCTCCCCTCCCCTCCCCTCGGCCCGCCTCCCCTCGGCTCCCCTCCCCTCGGCCCGCCTCCCCTCGGCTCCCCTCCCCTCGGCCCGCCTCCCCTCGGCTCCCCTCCCCTCGGCCCGCCTCCCCTCCCCTCCCCTCGGCCCGCCTCCCCTCGGCTCCCCTCCCCTCGGCCCGCCTCCCCTCGGCTCCCCTCCCCTCCCCTCCTCTCGGCTTGCCTCCGCTCTCCTCCCCTCCCCTCGGCTCGCCTCCCCTCCCCTCCCTCCCCTCGGCACGCCTCCCCTCGGCTTGCCTCCCCTCGGCTTGCCTCCCCTCGGCTCCCCTCCCCTCCCCTCGGCTCGCCTCCCCTCCCCTCCCCTCTGCTCGCTTCCCCTCCCCTCCCCTCGGCTCGCCTCCCTTCCCCTCCCCTCCCCTCCTCTCCCCTCCTCTCCCCTCCTCTCCCCTCCACTCCCCTCCTCTCCCCTCCCCTCCCCTCCCCTCCCCTCCCCTCCTCTCCTCTCCCCTCCCCTCCCCTCCCCTCCCCTCCCCTCCTCTCCCCTCGGCTCGCCTCCCCTCCCCTCCCCTCGGCTCGCCTGCCCTCCTCTCGGCTCGCCTCCCCTCCCCTCCCCATCCGTCGGCTCGCCTCCCCTCCCCTCCCCTCCCCTGGCTCGCCTCCCCTCCCATTCTCTCCCCTCCCATTCCCTCCCCTCCCCCCCTCGGCTCGCCTCCCGTCCCCTCCCATCCCCTCCCCTCCCCTCGGCTCGTCTCCCCTCCCCTCGGCTCGTCTCCCCTCCCCTCGGCTCGCCTCCCCTCCCCTCGGCTCGCCTCCCCTCCCCTCGGCTCGCCTCCCCTCCCCTCGGCTCGGCTCGCCTCCCCTCCCCTCGCCTCCCCTCCCCTCCCCTCCCCGCCCCGCCCCTCCCCGCCCCTCCCCGCCCCTCCCCGCCCCTCCCCGCCCCTCCCCGCCCCTCCCCGCCCCTCCCCGCCCCTCCCCGCCCCTCCCCGCCCCTCCCCGCCCCTCCCCGCCCCTCCCCGCCCCTCCCCTCCCCTCCCCTCCCCTCCCCTCAGCTCGCCTCGGCATTCGCCCAGTATCAAGGCCTACTCTGGTGATGACTCCTCCCAGTCACCTCAGGGCGATTCCTCCAGTCTCCTTTAACCTCCACAGGTCCCTTCACTACGACTAGAGAACGAATCTCAACCAGCATCCTGCCTGGTGGCTATAGCCTTTTCCCCTGCTGTTTACAGCAGCTGCAGTTTTTCATGTCTATCTGTTCATTCTCTGTGTCAGTAAGTCTGGCACCAGGTGTTTAAAAAAAATGGCCTCTTGACCTGAGCCTTTGTCACCTTGGCAGCCCGGTCACATAAGCTTATCGCCAGGTGGAACTTGTAGGAAGTCACATGC
The DNA here is from genome assembly GCF_017639515.1 of Carcharodon carcharias. Lineage (NCBI taxonomy): Eukaryota > Metazoa > Chordata > Chondrichthyes > Lamniformes > Lamnidae > Carcharodon > Carcharodon carcharias. The sequence goes on from NC_054468.1 coordinate 145,140,183, forward strand.
CGCTCTCCATTACTCTATTTTGCCTTTTAATTAAAGGAGACAGTTTAAAACATAATCATCCTATAAAATCTCACGTTCGTAACACCTGAAAAAGGGAGTCTGTTGGATTTATTCCCATTTGGAGCCTTTGTCACCTTGGCAGCCAGGTCACATAAGCTTATCGCCAGATGGAACTTGTAGGAAGTCACATGCCGCTCTCCATTACTCTATTTTGCCTTTTAATTAAAGGAGACAGTTTAAAACATAATCATCCTATAAAATCTCACGTTCGTAACACCTGAAAAAAGGAGTCTGTTGGATTTATTCCCATTTGAGGTTGATATAAGCTTAAAGATTTGAGTTGAAAAGAAGCAATGCTGAAGTTGACAAAATGCAGTGGGAAGAATTTCCATGCCTACATTTAAAAGCCAATTTAAAAACATAAGTTGTAACTTCCTACAAAAATCCAGAAAACTTTTAAAGTGCATTTGTGATTACTTTCTTTTTCAGACCAAAACACTATTTTCATCAGAATCAGTTAACAATACTGGTTCCTTGAAAAACTATACGAGAAGAAACCAAGCAAGTGGCTTTTGTAAAACTTTGAAAGGAAATGCAACTGGACTCAACATGCTGGGGTCTGGCAAGAAACTAAGGTCTGTCAAATTTGTGAACTTGTTTATGCTTGAACGTTTCATATGAATATTATTTGCTGAAGTCTCCCTAACTGATATTCTTTTGCTTTCAAAACTTGTTTGTGACGTTAATTGATTCAGGATATTATAGTGTCTTGGCAAGTCAAAATCATGGTTTTATGCCCTTTCTAACAAAGTTCATATAACACAGAAGAAGGCCATTTGATCCATTGTGCCTATGCCATTTCTTTGGTAGAGCCATCAAATTAGTTCCATTCCCCTGCGGTTTTCCTATAATCCTGTGTTATTTTCCCCTTCAAACATTTATCCAGTTTCTTTTTGAAACTTACCATTGAATTTTCTTTCAGTGCTCTCGCGCAGTGCATTCCAGATCTTAACCCTCCACATGAAGGATTGTTTCCTCTGGTCCTTTTGCCAACCCAGTTAAATCTGTCACAAAAGCAACATACTGAAGATGCTGGAAACCTGAAATAGAAATAGAAAATGGTGGAAGTACCCAGCAGGTCAGGAAGCACCTGTGGCAAGAGAAGCAGAGTTTATCGTGAAATGTTAACTCTCTTCCTCTCCACAAATGTGCCTGATGAGCTTTGTATTTAGCATTTTCTGTTTTTAGTTTTACTATTATCTGGTTTCTGACCCTTTTGCCGCTTCTAATAGAAACCATTTCTAACACAATTTTGCAGCAAACATACCTTTCTAAATTGGAGGGTTTACTTGAGCACTGCGAAGAGAGCTGTGGTTTGTATTTTCATTAAATCTTGTGTATATTTAATGCGACTTCTTGAGTATACATAAAATAATGTCCTTTGGGAAATTAGCATGTCAAATTTTCAAAATAACCTATTTTGATTGCATCAAATTGTAGATAAGAAATTTATATGATTAAATGGCCTTCTTTATAATACATTATTTCTGTGCTTTTGAAACACAGCATACAGCTTTGTGTTGGGCATATATTTTAAGAATGAAGTGGAGTAGGTTGGATGTTTAAGAAAGTTGAGGCTGCATTGTGATGAAGCCTTAGTTTATTAGATGCAAGGGGCCAGTGAAGTTGCAGAGAACTGAAGTACAAAGTGCTCAAAGTAATTGTGACACATAAAACCCAGGGATGATACAAAGATACAACCACAGCTGGAAAAATATAGTCTCACACTTGTCTTTAATACAAAGTTTTAAATGTGTATCTGTGAGACTTGTACTAACTGCCTGAAAACATTAACAGATTTTGTTAGATGGCATGAAATTCTACTGTTTGACTCAGAGGCTGCAGACGTGTTGGCTTTGATCAACTTACTCAGAATAGGCTGGTGTAAGTTTTTCACCTTCTCGAACTTCTTATTTGGCCCCATCAGTCTTGTGGTGGCTGTCTGCCAGCCAGTTTGGATGTTTTTACCGATCCCTTTCTAAAACGGCTCCCCCCCCACACCCAAGCTGCTGATGTTGCTACTTGTCAGTAGATAATTAAAATGGCATTTTCTACAGAGCATGTACTGAGATGCTAAATACCTTCTGTTTACAGTGAAAGCATGTCAACTGTGACCTCACAACTTGCACCAAACAAAGAGGTTGATAAAAATCGAAACAAATACTTTGTAATTAGTGGTCCTTCAAGTCCAGGAATTGTTGTTCGCGGAAGGCGTTTTCACCATGCCAATGCTCAGTCAATCGTAAAAACAGCCGCACAAAGGTAGGTCTGCCAATCTATTGTGATTATATTGGTGTTCTACTTATCTGGGTTAGAACCTTGAAGCATTATTTTATGTAACAGGAGTTTGGAAGAATACTCTAAATTTCTTCTAAGCTGTTAGTATGCACAACAAGAATAATGAATGGAATTTGTCTTGCTGTATTTAGAAACATTCAATCTCTTGCAGGTTAGCTATATTGGCAGAGGATTAGGCTGATCAACAGTAGCATGTACCCTAAGTGTAATTATTGCTGACATTCAAACAATTACTATAAATGTCAACAACCTCGAAATTTAGATAAAATATGTTGTTTTCACTTATAGTTTATACCTTTGCCCTAGATTATAAAACTAGTTGAATTTCAAACAACTGCGAATGATCAGAACTTAATGTTAACTAGTTACCTAACTGTGATTCCTGAGTGAAGAAGAGTCAGGCTGTCTCTCCAGGTCAGGTTCTGAATCTGGATTTAAGCTGTGTTGACATAGTGATCGTAGATTGATGTAAACTGAAAATGCATTGCACGATTGCTACAGATGCAGTAATGAGTGCCTCACAGCTGTAACACTGCAATTCACAACCTTGCTTACTCGTGCTGTTTGTTTCATCTTTATATGCATATTCAGATGAAAAATAGAGATGCAAGAGAATTGAACATTTTCCATCTTTGTCATCTAGGAACAGCATTGAATACATTCGGCTGGGATATAGCGTGTCCAGATGCAGGATAGAACTTCTTCAATTCTCTTACCACCAGGCGTTAATGCCAACCTACAAAAGGCATGCATTACTCCAGTCCTGTGAAATTCCCATTTCATCAGAACATAAGAAATAGCAGGAGAGTGCCATCAGCTGATGGAGCCTGTTTCAGCATTTAATAAGATCATGGCTGATTGGAGCTTGGCCTCAACTCCACTATGCTGTCTATTCCCCATACCCTTTTACTCTTCTTTAGTTCAAAAATGAGTCTATATCCAATGAACCAGCCTCCACTGCTCACTGGGGGGAAGAGAATTGCAAAGATTTATAACTGAAAGAAATTCCTCCTCATGACCTGTCTTCAATGGGTGACGCTATATTCTGAAACTATGCTCCCTATTTACAGATTTCCTCATGAGAGGGTTCATCCTCTCGGCATCCATCCTGTCAAATCCCCACCAGATCTGACATGTTTCAATAAGATCAGCTCTTATTCTTCTCAATTCCGAAGAGTATAGGCCCAACCTGCCTACCCTTTCCTCATAAGACAGTCACTTCATCCCAGAAGTCAACCTCGTGAGCCTTCTTTGAACTGCCTCCAATGGAAGTATATCCCTCCTTAAATAAAACTGCCAAAATTGTGTGCAATATTGCAGGTGTGATGTCAACAACGCCCTGTACAGTTGTGGCAAGACGTCCCTATTTTTATACTCCATCGCCCTCGCAATAAAGGTCAACATTCCATTTGCCTTCCTAGTTACTTGCTGTACTTGCATGCTAACTATGTTCCATGTACGAAGGCACCCAGATCCCTCTGTACTGTGGCATTCTGCTGTCTCTTTATTTAAATAATATTTTGCTTTTCTATTCTTCACACCAAAGTGGACAACTTCACATCTTCCCATAACCCATTTGCCAAATTTTTTGCCCACTTATTACACATATTTATATCCCTTTGCATTTGTGTTCTCCTTACAACTTGCTTTCCCAATTACCTTGGTATCATCAGAAAATTTGGATACGTTGTACTTGGTCACTTTATCTAAGTCAAAAATTTAGATTGTAAATAGTTTAGACCTGGCACTGATCCCTGTGGCACTTCGCTTTGCCATCCTGAAAATGACCCATTTATCTTTACTCTGTTTCCTGTTAGTCAGCTAATCCTCTATCCATGCTAATATGTTACCTCTAACATCATGAGTTCTTACTTGTGTAGTAACTTTTCAGTGGCACCTTACTGAATGCCATATGGAAATCCAAATACACTACACTTACTGGTTCATCTTTATCCACCCTCTTTGTTACATCCTCAAAGGGCTCTAATAGATTTGTCAAACACTATTTCCCTTTCATTAAGCCATGTTGACCCTGCTTGATTTTATTATGATTTTCTGAGTGTCCTACCAGTACTTGCTTAATAATGGTTCCAGCGTTGCCCAATTGTTGTTGTTAGGCTAACTGGCCTATAGTTTTCTTGCTTTCAGTCTCTCCTTTCTTGTATTGGGGTGTGAAATTTGTGGTTTACCAATCCACTGGGACCTTTCCAGAATTGAGGGAATTTTGGAAGATTACAACCGATGCATCCATTTCGCACACCATCTCTCCTTAGGTCTGCTAAGGCTATTAGTTAGCAAACTGTGTATGTTTTTACATGATGGACTTTTGTCTGCTCAAACTTTATTATCATGGACTTGATAGACTGCTGAGGTTTCCACCCCATCAGTCTGAACTGGATTATTGCACCCAGCTGTTTTGGGGCTGTTTCAAAAGTTGACTGAACAGTTCAGAGTGCAGGAGAGTATGCTAGGAGCAGCACCAGGCACAGCTTAAAAAAAAAGGTGTCAACCCAGTGAAGCTACAACACTGGACTACTTGCATGCCCATCAGCATAAGCAGCACGCAATAGATACCCCATGAACAAATTTTCTTTAAAATCAAAGCTTTGCAGTGCTGCCACATCCAGTTGTGAATGGTGGTGGACAATTAAACAACTACCAGGAGGAGGAAGCTCTACCTATATCCCTGCCCTCAATGGTAGGGGGGAGGGGCACATCAGTGCAAAACACAAGGCTGAAGTATTTGCAATCATCTTTAGCCTGAAGCGCTGAGTGATCCATTTTGGCCTCCTCCCGAGTTCTGCAGCATCACAGATGCCAGTTTTCAGCCAATTCGATTTACTCCACGTGATATCAACAAATGGCTGAAATCACTAATGTCAGGAAGATATAATAATGTTGTTGAAATTTATTGTAAAATAGTGGTATCTATATCTGTGTGCGTGTGTGTCCCTGAGGAAATATGTATAAAGGAGAAAAGGCTATGTGTAAGAGTAGACATTTTTAAGATCTAGCAAATATGAAAAGCCTTCAGCATCTAAGCCTCAAGCTGTCTTCAAAGAACTGAAGTTAAAAAAGCTCACTGTGAATTCAACTGGTTCAGGGTATTGTGTGTCAGCTTTCCTGGGTCTTTTAAAATCTGTGTCTTACTGTTGCCTTAACGAAAGTGTAACTGGGAGTCAGGCTAAGTAGGGGATTTAGAAGTTATTATAGTAGTAATTTATAGACATGTATGTGCTTAAAGATCATTTTTCTTGTTAATAAATGTCTAGTCTCATTTTGTAAAGACCTATAAGACTTGGTGGCCTTATTACTACTGAATTGACATCAAAGCACTATTTGACCATGTGTGGCATCAAGGAGCCTTGGCAAAATTGAAGCCACTGGGAATCAGGAAAAATCTCCACTGGTTGCAGGCATACCTAACACAGAAGAAGATGGTTGTGATTGTTGACGGTCACTCACCTCAGTTGCAAAAAATGTTGCAGCAAGTTGACTCTGCCTGACTATTATGAGTTTCTAAATGTCCTGCTACTGCCTTCTTAATAATGGATTCTAACATCATCCCAGTGACGGATGTTAGACGAACTGGCCTATAGTTTCCTGCTCTCTGTCTCTTTCCTTCCTTGAACAGTGATGTTACATTTGCCATTTTTCAACCCACTGGGACCTTTCTAGAATGTAAGGAATTTTGGAAGATTACCACCAATGCATCCACTCTCTCTGTTGTCATATTTTTAAGACCCAAGAATGCAGGCTTAAAAAGTCCAGGGGACTTGTAAGCCCTTAGTCCCATTTATTTTCCCAGTACTTTTTCTCCAGTGATCGTGATTATTTTTAACTTCCTCCCTCTCTTTTGCACCCTGCTTTTCCACTATTCTCGGGATGCTTTTGTGTCATCTACTATGAAGACAGATACAAGATACTTTTTCAAAGTCTCTGCCATTTCCTTGTTTCTCATTATTAATTCCCTAGTCTCATCATCTAAGAGACTAATGCTTATGTTAGCTGCTCTTTTCCTTTTTATAGACTTGTAGAAGCTTTTGTTGGCTGTTTTTATATTTCTTGCTTGTTTTTTCTCATATTCTAATTTCACCCTTGTTATTTTTTTCATCTTTTGTTGGTTTCTAAAAAATTCCAAATCATCTTGGCTATTACTGACCTTTGCAGCATTGTACATCTTTTCTTTCAGGTTGATGTCATCCTTAACTTCATTTGTTAGCCACAGATAGTATCTTTCTCATTGTTATATTCCATTGAGAAAGAAAGACTCTATGCTAAGAGTTATGAATTATCTTCTTAAATTTCGGTCACTGCATTTTTTTCATGGGATGTGGGTGTCAAGAATGTTCTGGTGAGCTGCTGCCTTGAACTGCTGCTGTCCATGTGGTGCAGGTATACCCACAGTGCAATTAAGAAGAGTGTTTCAGGATTTTGATCCAGCAACAACAAAGGAATGGTGATAAAGTTCCAAGTCAGGATGCTGTGTGGCTTGGAGGGGAGCTTGCAGCTGGTGGTGTTCCCCATGCATCTACTGCCCTTGTCCTTCATGGTGGTAGAGGTTGCAGGTTTGGAAGGCACTGTTGAAGGAGCCTTGGTGTGTTGCTGCAGTGCACCTTGTAGATGCTACTCACCACTGCCATTGTGCATTGGTGTTGGAGAGATTGCATATTGAAGGTGGTGAATGAGATGCCAATCAAGCAGGCTGCTTTGGTCTGGATGGTGTTGAGCCGCTCGAGTGTTGTGGCTTTTGCACTCATCCAGCCAATTGGAGAGTATTCCATCACACTCCTGACTTCTGCCTTGTAGATGATGGACAGATTTTGGGGAGTCAGGAGGTGAGTTACTTGCTGCAAAATTCCTAGGCTCTGACCTGCTCCCAAAGCTACTGTATTTATGTGGCTGGTCCAGTTCAGTTTCTGGAGTTAGTGGTAATCCCCAAGACATTGACAGTGGTGGATTCAGCATTGGCATTCCCATTGAATGTCACGGGGTGATGGTTATATTCTCTCTTGTTGTCAAGTATTACTTGCCACTTGTCAGCCCAAGCTTGAATGTTGCCCAGGCCTTGCTGCATTTGGACACGGCAGCTTCAGTAGCTGAGGAGTCACGAATGGTGCTGAACATCGTGCAACTATCAGCGAGCATAGCCGCTTCTGACCTTATGATGGAGGGAAGATCATTGAAACAGCTGAAGATGGTTGGGCCTAGGGCACTACCCTGAGGAACGCCTGGGACTGAGATGATTGACTTCCAACAACCACAACCATCTTTCTTTGAGCTGGGTATCACTCCAACCAGAGGAGAGTTTTCTCCCTGATTTCCATCGATTTCAGTTTTGCTAAGGCTCCTTTATGCCACAATTGGTCAAATGCTGCTTTGATATCAAGGGCAGCCACTCTCACCTCACCTCTGGAGTGAGTTCAGCTCTTCTGTTCGTGTTTTGACCAAGATTGTAATGAGGACAGGAACTTCTGACCAGCTCTGGCAGAATCCAGAACTCTGTCAGTAAGCAGGTATTGCTGAGCAAGTGCCACTTGATGGTACTGTCGGGCCCCTTCCATCACTTTTCTGATGATCGGGAGTAGGCTGATGGAGCGGTAATTGAGCGGGTTGTATTTGCCCTTCTTCTTGTGAATGGGACGTAGCTGGGCAATTTTCCACAGTGCCGGGTAGATGCCAGTGTTGTAGCTGTACTTGAGCAGCTTAGCTAGCGGAGCAACTGGTTCAGGAGCACAAGTTTTAGGTACAATTGCTGGAATGTTGTCAGTGCTTGTAGCCTTTGCAGCATCCAGTGCCTTCAGCCTTCTTGATCAGAGTGAATCGAATTGACTGAAGACTGGCATCTGTGATGCTGGGGACCTCAGGAGGACGCCTAGATGGATCATCCACGAGACACTTCTGGATAAGGATTGTTGCAAATGCTTCAGCGTTGTCTTTTGCGCTGATGTGCTGGTCTCCCCCATCATTGAGGACGGAGATAGTCGTATAGCCTCCTCCTCCCGTTAGTTGTTCAGTTGTCCACTACCATTCACAACTGGATGTGGCAGGATTGCAGAGCTTCACCCGTTGGTTGTGGGATCTCCTTGCTCTGTCGGTCACATGCTGCTTCCACTGTTTGGGTGCAAGTAGTCTGGTGTTGAGGCTTTACTTGGTTGTCACCTCATTTTTAGGTTTACCCTCCTCCACTCTTCTTTAATCCAGGGCTGATCCCTGGTGTGATGCTAGAGTCCGGGATATGCCAGGCCATGAAGTTAGAGCTTGCAGTTGAATACAGTTCTGCTGCTGATGGGCCAAAGCGCCTCATGGATCCCCAGTTTTGAGTTGGTCAATATGTTTGAAATTCGTCCCATTTAGAATGATGGTAATGCCACACAACACAATAGAGTCAGTGGTGGTGCTACTGCACCACCCTTGGTGATGGACATTGAAGTCCCCAGCCCAGAATACATTCTGTGCCCTTCCCACCCTTAGTGATTCTTACAATAGGTGTTCAAAATGGAGAAGTACTGATTCGTCAACTGAAGGAGGGTGGTAGGTGGTAATCCGCAGAAAGTTTCCTTGTCCAGGTTTGACCTGATGCCATGAGATTTCATGGGGCCCAGACTTGATGTAGAGGACTCCCAGATCAACTCCCTCTTGACTGTACACCACTGTACCGCCACTTCTGGTAAGTTTGGCCTGCCGGTGGGACAAGACCTACCTGGGGTGGTGATGTGATGTGGGACATTATAAGGTATGATTTGGTGCGTATGATTATGTCAGGCTGTTGCTTGTCTAGCCTGTGAAACCACTCTCCCAATTTTGGCACAAGCCCCCAGATGTTAGTAAGGAGGACTTTCCAGGGTTGACAGAGCTGGATTTGCCATTGTTCTTTCCGGTGCCTTTGTCCATCTGGTTTTATTCTGTTTTGACTTTTCTGCCGCAGTTTGGTACAACTGAATGGCTTGCTGGACCATTTCAGAGGGTAGTTGTGGGTCTGGAGTCACATGTCAGCCAGACCAGTTTAGGGCGGCAGTTCCTTCCCTAAAGGACATTAGTGAACCAGATTGTTTTTTACGGCAATTGATAGTTCCATGGCACCGTTACTGAAGACTAGCTTTCAGTTCCAGTTTTTTTGTTAATTAGTTACATTGATTAATTAAATTCAAATTCCACCAGCTTCCATGGTGGAATTTAAACTGGTCCTCGGGGCATCAGCCTGGGTCTCTAGATTACTAGTCCAGTGACGTTACCACCATATCTTAGAACAGCATGATCTGGTGCCAACCACAGAGCAGGCTATACTAAACTTGGTATTGCGCAACAAGATGCGATTAGTTAATGGTCTCATAGTGAAGGCACCCCGAGGTAGCAGCAACCATAATATGTGTGAATTTTACATTCAGTTTGAGGGAGAGGGGAGTGGGTCCGAGACTATACTTTAAACTTGAATAAGGGCAATTATGGGGGCATGAAAGCAGAGCTGGCTAAAGATAATTGGCAAATTAGGTTAAGGGTTAGGTCAATGGAGATTCAGCGACAAACATTTAAGGGGATGTTTCAGAATACACAGATTAGATACATTCCAACGAGTAAGAAAAAGCCCAAGGGATGGACATTTCATCCATGGTTAACTATAAAGGTTAAAGATGGTATCAGACTTAAAGACAAAGTATATAATTGTGCAAAGATATGTGGAAGGCCAGAAGATTGGACAGAATATAAGGAACAGCAAAGGATGACTAAATGATTGGATGACTAAATGATTAATAAGGAGGGAAAAATTAGAGTACAAGAGAAAGCTAGCCAAAAATATAAAAACGGGTAGTACGAGTTTCTATAAATATTTTAAGAAGAAATGAATTAAGAAAGTTAGTGTTGGTCCTATGGAAAGTGAGTCTGGAGAATCGATAATGGAAAACAAGGAAATGGCAATGAATTGAACAGGTATTTTGCATCAGCCTTCACAATAGAGGATACAAGTAATATCCCAGAAGCAGCTCTAAATCAGGAAATGAAAGGGAGGGTGGAACTTGGGAAAATTGCAATCACCAGAGAAGTGATACTGAGTAAATTGTTGGAGCTGCGGGCTGACAAAAGCCCAGGTCCTGATGGACTTCATCCTAGGGTCTTAAAAGAAGTGACTAGTGAGATAGTTGATGCATTGTTCTTAATTTTCAGCAATTCCCTAGATTCGGGTAAAGTTCCATGAGATTGGATGATAGCAAATGTAACTCCATTATTCAAAAAGGGAAAGAGACAAAACGGGAAACTACAGGCCAGTTAGCTTAACATCTGTCACAGGGAAAATGTTAGAAGCAATTATTAAAGAAGCTGTAGCTGAGCACTTGGATAAGTTCAGGGTAATTAGGCAGAGTCAACATGGTTTTATTTAAGAGAAATGATGTTTAACCAACTTACTGGAGTTCTTTGAGGGAGTAACGTGCTGTGGATAAAGGGGAACCGGTGGATGTACTGTACTTAGATTTCCAGAAGGCATTTGAAAAGGTGCCACATCAAAGGTTATTATGGTAAATAAAAGCTCTTGGTATCGGGGGTAACATATTAACATGGATAAAAGAGTGGCTGGCTAACAGGAAATGGAGAGTAGGCATAAATGGGTCTTTTTCAGGTTGGCAAGATTTAACGAGTGCTGTGCCACAAGGATCAGTGCTGGGGCCTCAATTGTTTACAATTTGTATAAACGACTTGAATGAAGGGATGGATGGGATGGTTGCCCAACTTGCTGATACAAAGATAGGTAGGAAAGTAATTTGTGAAGAGGACATGAGGCTAAAAACAGATACAAATAGGTTAAGTGAATGGGCAAAGATCTGGCAGATGGAGTATAATGTGGGAAAATGTGAAATTGTCCATTTTGGCTGGAAGAGTAAAAGAGAGGCATATTACCTAAATGATGAGAGATTGCAGAGCTCTAAGATGCAGAGGGATCTAGGTGCCTTAGCGCATGAATCGCAAAAGTGTAGTATGCAGGTAGAGCAAGTAATTAGGAAGGCTAAAAGAATGTTATCATTTATTGCGAGGGGAATTGAATATAAAAGGGAGGTTATGCTTCAGTTATTCAGAGCACTCGTGGGACCACATCTAGAGCACTGTATACTGTATTGGTCACCATTTTTTAGGAAGGATGTAAAAGCGTTTGAAGCAATTCAGAGAAGATTTCCCAGGCTAATACCTGGAATGGGTGGGTTGTCTTATGAGGAAATGTTTTACAGGCTAGGCTTCCACCCACTGGAGTATAGAGCAATGAGAGACGACTTGATTGAAACACGAAAGATCCTGCGGGGACTTGACAGGTGGGTGTGGAGAGGATGCTTCCCGTTGTGGGAGAAGTTAGAACTATGGGCCACTATTTGAAAATAAGGGGTCGTCCATTTAAAACTAAGATGAGGTGAAATTTTTTTCTTCAGGGTCATGAGTCTTTGGAACTCTCTTCCTGAAAAGGCGGTGGAAGCAGAGTCTTTGAATATTTTTAAGGTAGAGGTGGATAGGTTATCGGAGGTAGGCGGAATGCAGATTTCAGATTACTGTCAGATCAGCCATGATCTTAAATGGCGGAACAGGCTCAAGGGGCCAAATGGCCTACTCCTACTCCTTGTCCATATGTTCGTACTATGGCATTGTCTTTTTTTTTTGTGTATCTAAAACTCTGGAGTTGCATCTGAATCTAAAACCTTCTGACCTGACACTGCTGCCACTTGAGAACAATTCTTGCTTCACATTACTTTTAAAAGTGCCAATCCAAAGCCACATTGTTCTGGGTTTAATGGAAAGTGCAAGGGATCGTTGCCATAAATCTGTAAACCAATTTTCTTTGTTGTCTATCATCTGCTGATTACTTCATCAATTCAGCTGTCTTGCAGATAAGCAGCTGTTTTTAAGCCCCTGACCACAGGAAGAAGAGTCACCTGAGACCTTAGCTTTAAGTGGCCTTTAACTTTTTGGCTTAAAGAAACAATGACCTGTATTTTATTCATTTCTGTCATTTGAGAATATTGAGAGCATGTACTTAAGTTTTTATCATTTACTGTAGTTACATTGTTTAGTAGTCAAGATGCATAAAATGGAGTTTGAAATAGAATAACCAAAATTTCAAATGACTTTTATATGATTTGTTCAGATTATTGCACTAAATTGCCATTGTGGTTTATTTTGATGGCATCAAATGTGCACCTAACCTCCAATAGCAGTTTTTGAAGCAACCTTGTTAAAGCCTGACACTGTACAATGTCAGATTCCAATCACCACATGAGAAAAGTCAAGGATGAAAAATGGACATTTTGGCCATAGAAATTCTTCCCTCTAGCAATTTTATTCATTATAATCTTAACTTTTCATTAATTTGGTATTTTTGGTCCTAATTTCAAATAGTATTTTTATCTATGCCATTAAAAAAATTTGTACACCTAACAAAAGCCTCCCCTTCACCCCCACCTTTTTTAAACTGTAGAGCTTGGGTTTGTTGAACTCTACTTTTTTGTAAAGTATGTTTTCAGAGCCCTCAGCCATAATGAGATACTGACTTGCTGCAAGCGCCATCAGAACATTTGGGCAGTGTCCCTGTGATTTTTTTGTAAACAATGCTTTCTGTAGGTGGGAGAGAATCTAACCTTGTAAGTTGTCCCCTTTTGCTCTTTCCTCTCTCCCTTCTCCAATGCTTGTACATAAATTTGAGGCCTATTGACCAGAGTGGTCTGGCTGAATCACATTGTAAATCCTTACCATGGAATCATTCTCAGAAGACTGTGTGGTTATTAATCTGATTTGGTTCTTTTTGCATTTAAACTTGCTTTAGCAATGAAGGTCTGATCGGGCTGTAAGATCAATGTGCAAAGTATTGAAGTGCAGCTACTTTAACTAAATCACAAACTTGAGGTGAACCATAATGGTGTAGAATCTAAGTAGCATCTCCAACTTGTAAAAAAAACTTTTTGTGGCATTTAATAGGTACAGCAGCAATTTGATCCAAATCCCTACAAATAAGTTATTGGCAACTGTCTATTGAATTATAAACTCCAAAAATCTCAACCCACTCTAACTGGAATAGCTAATATTAATTGAAAGTGGCAGATGCATGTTGCAAGCTTGGAGATCTTATTCTGATATTGTTCAAGTTTACAATACGGTATAAGGAGATAAAGCTAAAATATGATCTTCAAGGTGCATGGAGTAATATTATAAGCTGTTCAAATCTAATTGAAATTTATGTTTTTAATTTCATGGCTAAGTATATATTTTGCTTAGAGCTAATATTGGAAAGTTTGTAATTGAAGATTATTTCAAAGATAACCAGAGTTGGTTTTAAGGAGTCTTTTCTTATGTAACTGGAATAGCACTGTAATTGCCTTTTTAAAGAAACTGAAAGATACAAACATGTAATATACTAATAATTTGCTATGTGTCAACCTGCAACATTAATCTGAGATTATTACCTCTTGTTTTCTTTCATCTTTTAAAGCAGTCTTGGCTTAACTGATGAGGGGTAAGTGTCATTGATGTGTTTGTATAACAGCTGAGCTTGGCATTTTACAGCCTCATAAATAGCTTCATTCAGTGTCAATGCTTTGTGTGCTTCTCATTTGCTTGGGATTTCATTTAAAGTGTGTTCAATCAAGACATGAAAGTACACTGTTTTACCTGCACTCATGTTTAGTGTTTTATCTACCATGATGGCATTTTTCCATTTCCCACAACTGGTGCTCTGAGTGACCTTGTCAACCCAGGAGTCATTTTTTGCCTAATTAGTATTGCACATTAAACATCGCAAAAATAATGCAGGATGTACTTGATGTAATTCTGATCATACTTTTCATTGACCTAACCACTTTAAATTTTGATCTCAGTTGCTGAGCTCAATACCAATGCTTTCGAAATTGTCTCAGCTTCATCTTGCCATTCTGCTATTCACTAACAAATTTGTGCAATCAACATTAATCTCTGCTCCAAAGCTGGAGATGTTTTTCTTGTAGGATCTTAGTATTTTAAATCAAAGCAGTTGTTTGCAAACAGTTATGGGACTGAAGTAGTTTCAGATTGGAATAGTACTGAATTGGCTTAGTTTGAAGGATACAGTGCAAGTCTCAACGAATGATCATTAGTCCACCAATATACAGTCTGCTGGTCTACCAAGTTTACTATTATTCAGCCTCTTTGCATCAAAGCTTATTCTGAGTATGGTTTGGATTGAGAAATCATATCTATTTCATTGCAAGTCTATAGAAAGTAGTTAGTAACCGTTTTATTGTGAAAGAATATTTGTGAAATTCTCAAAAACCATTTTGTATCCAAAAGGATGAATCAGATTGTAGAAAGAGCTGAATATTTGTTTGTGCACCACGATTTGTGATAATTCTCAATATGTTTTGCTCAAGCCTTTGGTATAGTAAACAACCCTAGACAAGGTAGCTATATTTTCACTTGTATCATAGAAGTACACTATTGCTTTGACATTCAAGCCCAATTTTGATTAAACTAGAATCCATTATGACAAATTGATTCAACTTGTATTTTAATTCTCTTGTTTTGCACAGGTGTAGCGTCTTAGATGGATACTTGTCTATCCTAACATGCTGTGCATAACGTAACTTAATGCAGTATGCCTAATAGTGAAACTTCAGCTATCACTTAAATATAGGATGACATGAATAATAGGTCCCATACTTAAGTGCTTCATTCAAAGGCATCTCACTGCCATGTAAATGCAAGCTTCTTGTCAAACCTAAATTGTGTGTTTTTCATCAGAATATGAATTGTACGTGCTCATGTTTGTACCTTGTGATTTATCATTTTTAAAAAAGTTGTTTGATGCAGAATTACTCCCAAGAACCTAGGCTAATTTTCATTGGTTTTATATATAACTACATAGGATGTGCATTGTGAAACAGGTCACTGAGCCCAGCTGGTCCATGCCAATATTTATGTTCCGTATGAGCCTCCTCCCAATCTCATCATTTAATCATCTGATATGATCAGCATAACTCTGTTCTCTTCTCCATCACATGTTTATCAAGCTTCTCCTTAAAAACATCTCTGCCATTCACCACAACTATTCCTTGTGGTAGTGAGTTCTATATTTCAACCATTGTCTGGATAAAGAAGTTTAGGGAAGGAACCCTTATTGGATTTATTAGTGACTATCATATACTTATGACCCAGTATCTTTGCACATGTTGAACAACCTTTACTCTGCAGTAAAACAGAATTCTATCTCCCTTTCCCCAATGGTTTTGTAGGTGGAATTCTAGGAAACTTCCATTTTTGCAGAAGTAATAAATCAGTTTGCATCAGACAAGCTTAAAACAGTCTTTGCTTTTTAATAGCAGCGCATCTTTGAACTGAATGTGGATAGTCACTTCTGTAAGTGTTGGGTTTTGCTTTAGATCTGTGGGTAGTCTGAATATTGCAGGCGGGGGCGGTGGTGTGCAGGGATGCATCCTTTTTGTTTGTTGAGAAATATATTAAATAAATGCTGTATCATCTGTAGAAATTGTGCCATGGGCTAGAAAATCTTTTCAGTGTGAAGACCAATTTTTATCTTAAAATTCATTGTATGATTTCAGAAAAGAATACCCAGCCGATATTCAAAGGGTTCCAGTGGACAGTATTATTTTAATGGAGTCTGATGGAAGAGGTGAGCCTGAGTAGTTCAAGGCTGATTTATGTTTTCGTGTTTCTGTCTTGATGGTCTTATCATTTCTGTGGTCACCGCACAACTACATTCAGTTAAAGGTCAGTAGATGGATGGATGAGACTAGTTACATGACGTTAAACAGGCAAACACTATCTGTGGAGTGGCTAAAATAAAAAAACAAAAATGCTGGAAATACTCAGCAGGACAGGCAGCATCTGTGGAGAGAAAAACAGTTAGTGTTTCAGGTCTGTGACCTTTCAGGCCTGGACTGGCTGATCTGCTCCAGGTTAAAGTAGTGTTGAGTGCAAATGTGCTATGACACTCACTGCAGATCAAATTGGTGCTGTGATTCAGAGTTATGTTCTCAAAACTGATATTGCAGGTATGCATCTTAAATAATTTATTTTTGTAAGCATACTACAAATTTAATGATCTTTTTGTATTAAGCGTATTGCCAATTTCATAAGCTCTTTACAGAGAGAGATCTTTGCTTTTTTGTTAGATGTAGACTCTCCAGAATTAGAAGAACAGATGTATTCCATACCAAATATCAAAAGACGTGTTTTGACGAAACGACCAAGAGAAGGATTAACACCAGCATTGCAGGAATCAACAACCCTTGAAGCTTCTGTTCCACAAAGTCCGACACATACTGAGGTAGGCACTAGAGATTTTATTTCCGGATATGTAGAGATTGATGGTGCTACAGCTATAAATGAAAGAGAATGTAGTGAAGTCTATTGCTAATGGGAAGGACAGGGTTGATTTTTTTTTTGATGCAGTTGGGATATTTCAGCAACTGCCAAATAATTTTGGGGATAAATCAGTGGCAGTTGATATAATTAATCTGTTTATTTTGCGATATGTTAATCTGGGCTCCGTATTCTGATGTGTGCTGCCAGTTGTCTCTGTTAGCGGTACCTCTACAGAATATCAATTTAAAAAAACACTGCACTTCATGAGGAAGTATTAATCATGCAGAGAGTATTCTCAAGTATGCACTGTGTGAGATCATTTGCAGAGGTTACTTGTTTTATTAAAAAAGCAAGCTTTCCAATTGGTGCAGGTAGTAGTTCAAGTTGATGGGAATTGGGGTGCAAGTCTGGTTGAAATATTCAAAGCAGGTGAGACCTAACTTTCTGCCAGTACTACAAGAACATAAGAAATAGGAGCAGGCGTAGAGCATACAGCCCATTGAACCTGCTCTACCACTCAATATCATAGCTTCAACTCCACATTGATGCTCATTCCCCACTCCTAAAGTGAAGTGGTCAATTAGGTTATAGTTGCAATTAGTGCCTCTAACCATGTGATTTGGAACAGCAGTATTAAAATCTGTAGCTATGAGAAAACATTAGTTTTCTCCCCAGGACCATCTCGACTGAAGTTTCTCAGGGATTCCTATTCCCAAATTACATCAATACCTGTTTTGCCAGCTTGCATTCCAATTCCCAGATAACATTAATACAGGTTTTGCCAGCTTGCATCCAATCTTTTTTGGCCCTGGATACAAATCACAGCCCCTGTTCTCCCTCCTCTTCGAACCCTGTCCCCATAAGCTTCATGTACACTCGCAATTTCTTATCTTCTCTCCACCCTATAGTGCCCTGCATGCAACATGATCTCGTGGTACAAAGTAAATAGGCATTCTTCTTGATCTTGGTAGTGATTCAATTTCAAGAAATAAACTGATTTCGTATCCTTGATTTGGCTCTGTGCCTTGAATAGTTTTCTAAGCAGTTTTAAAAACCGCTCAGTGAACATGTGTTCTTGTTGATTATTTCTACAAGGCAAATGTCAAGAAAGCCTACTGTATGGTGTGTGTATATTTCATTATAAATTTTCAAATTATGCAGTTGCCTTTTTAATATTATATGTATTTAACCATGTAGACACACATGCTCAATGGTAGACTTTCATTCAGAATGCTGGTACTGATTTTTTTAAATTACAAAACTGGACCTGAAATTGCCTGGCACCTGGGCAGAAAATTATTCTCTAGACCTTGCACCATGTTCCCTTTGCTATGCAAGCAATGAGAATGTGATATCATCAAGCTTAGTTACATTGTGTATTGATATTTGAACTGAGTAAATTTTGTCAGATCACTGGTAGGCAGTTTTAGAAAAATGCTTTGGAATAAACAAAAGACAAAAATATGAAACTCAATGTCTGTAATTATAGCCATAAGTTAAAGCAGAAAATGGTGGAAACATGGCAGGCCCATCAACATCTGAAAAGAGGAACACAGGTTCATGTTTGGCTGGAAGCTGTTTATCAGTAAATAGTAAATCTGTTAAACTGGCATTTCAAGTCAAACAAGGAGGGGTGGTGGTATAGTGGTAATGTCACCAGACTAACAATTCAGAGGCCCAGGCTAATGCTCTGGAGGCATGATTCAAATCCCACCATAGCAGCTGGTGGAATTTGCATTTAGTTAATAAATCTAGAATTTTTTTAAAAAGCTATTCTCGATAATTGTGGACCATGAAACCATTGATTGTTGTAAAAACCCATCTGGTTCACTAATATTCTTTAGGGAAGGAAATTTGCCATCCCTACCTAGTCTGGCCTACATGTGACTCCAGATATACTGCAATGTGGTTGACTCTGAAACGGTCTAGCAAGCCACACAGTTGTATCAAACACTACAAAATTCACAAAAGGAAGGAAACCAGATGGAAAACCCGGCATCGATCTAGGCACCAGTAATGAAAATGGCAGTCCTGTCAACCCTGCAAAGTCCTCCTAAGTAACATCTGGAGGCTTGTGCCAAAACTGGGAGAGCTGCCTCACAGATGAGTCAAGTAACAGCCTGACATAGTCGTTCTCACTGAATCATAGCTTAACAGACCATATCCTAGACATCACCATTCCTGGGTGGAATTCCAGGCAGGAGGTGGCAGCACAGTGGTATATAGTCCGGTGGGAATTGCCCTGAGCTATCAATATCGACTCTGGACTGCATGTAGTCTCACGGAATCAGGTCAAGCATGGGCAAGGAAACCTCCTGCTGATTACCACCTACTGTCCCCCCTCAGCCGATGAATTAGTACTCCTCCATGTTGAACACCATTTGGAGGAAGCACTGAGGGTGGCAAGGACACAGAATGTACTCTGGGTGGGGACTTCAATGTCCATCACCAAGAGTGGCTTAGTAGCACCACAACTGACTGAGCTGGCCTGGTCTTGAAGAAAATAGCTACTAAACTGGGCCTGAGGCAAGTAATGAGGGAGCCAAAAAGTGGGCAAAACCAACTTGCCCTCTTCACCAATTTATCTGTTGCAGATACACCTGTCCATGACAGAATTGGTAGGAGTGACTCCACTACCACGAGGCTAAATGGGATAGGTTTCAAACAGATCTAGTAACTCAAAACTGGGCATCCATGAATACAGGCCATCAGCAGCAGCAACCACAATCTGTAATTTCATGGCCCTGCATGTCCCCCACTTAGCATTACCATCAAACTAGGGGATCAACCCTGGTTCAATGAAGAATGCAGGAGGGCATACCAGGAGCTGCACCAGGCATACTGAAAATGAGGTGCCAATCTGGTGAAGCCTCAACACAAGATTACTTGCATGCCAAACAGTGAAAGCAACATTCGATAGATAGAGCTAGCGATCCCGCATAAGCAATGGATCAGACCTCAGCTCTGCAGTCCTGCCCCATTCAGTCATGAATGGTGCTGGATAATTAAACAACTCATTTGAGGAGACGGCTTCACAAATATCCCCATCCTCAATGATGAGGGAGACCAGCACATCAGCGCAAAAGACAAGGCTGAAGCATTTGCAACAATCTTCAGCCAGAAGTGCCAAGCGGATGATCCATTTTGGCCACCTCCCAAGATCTCCAGCACAGATGTCAGTTTCCAGCCAGTTTAATTCACTCCACGTGATATCAAGAAACGGCTGTAGGCACCGGATACTGCAAAGGAAGCTGACAACATCCCAGCAATAGTATTGGAGACCTGTGCTTCAGAATTAGCCGTGCCCCTAGCCAAGCTGTTCCAGTACAGTTACAACGTTGGCATCTACCCGGCAATGTGGAAAACTGCCACATATGCCCTGTCTACAAAATGCAGGCCAAACCCAAATAGGCCAATTACTGTTCCATCAGCCTACTCTCAATCATCAACAAAACTATGGAAGGTGTCATAAACAGTGCTAGCAAGCAGCACTTAGTCAGAAACAACCTGCTCATTGACACTCAGTTTGGGTTCTGCTGGGACCACTCAGCTCCTGTCCTCATTATAGCCTTAGTCCAAACATGGACAAAAGAGCTGAACTCAAGAGGTGAGGTAAGAGTGACTGCCCTGGCCATTGAGGCAGCATTTGATGAAGTATGGTATCAAGGAGCCCTAGCAAAACTGGATTCAATGGGAATGAGGGGGAAAACTCTCCACTGATTGGAGCCATACCTATCACAAAGGAGGATGGTTGTGGTTGTTGGAGGTCAATGATCTCAGTCCCAGGACATCACTGCAGAAGTTCCTCAGGGTAGTGCCCTAGGCCCAACCATCTTAACTGCTTCATCAATGACCTTCCCTCCATCATAAGATCAGAAGTGGGGATGTTTATGTTCAGCAACATACACAACTCCTCAGATACTGAAACAGTCTGTACCCATTTGCAGCAATATCTGGATAATATCCGGGCTTGGGCTGATAAGTCGCAGGTAACATTTGTGCCACACAAGTACCAGGCAATGACCACCTACAATAAGATAGAATCCAACCACATGTCCTTGACATTCAATGGCATTACCACCACTGAATCCCCTACTATCAACATCCTAGGGATTACCATTGACCAGAAACTGAACTGGACCAGCCATATAAATACTGTGGCTACATGAGCAGGTCAGAAGCTCAGAATCCTGCAGCAAGTAATTCACCTCCTGACTCCCCAACGCCTGTCCACCATCTACAAGGCACAAGTCAAGAGTGCGATGGAATACTCCTCACTTGCCTAGGTGCGTGCAGCTCCAGTAACACTCAAGAAACTCAAAGTCGTGCAGGCCTAAGCAGCCTGCTTGTTTGGCACCCCATCCAACATCTAGAGCATTCACTCCTTCCACCACTGATGCACAGTGGCAGCTGTCTACCAGCCAGATGCACTTCAACAACTCAACAAGGCTCCTTCAACACCTTCCAAACTCGTGACCTCTACCACCAGAAGGACAAAGGCAGCAGATGCAGTCAAACATCACCACCTGCAAATTCTC
Organism: Carcharodon carcharias; assembly: GCF_017639515.1. Classification (NCBI taxonomy): domain Eukaryota; kingdom Metazoa; phylum Chordata; class Chondrichthyes; order Lamniformes; family Lamnidae; genus Carcharodon; species Carcharodon carcharias. The sequence goes on from NC_054468.1 coordinate 145,161,407, forward strand.
CTCCAAGCCACGCACCATCCTGATTTGGAAATATATCACCGTTCCTTCACTGTTTCTGGGTCAAAATCCTGGAACTTCCTCCTAACAACACTTTGGATGTACCCACATCACGTGAACGGCAGTGGTTCAAGAAGGCGGCTAACCACCACCTTTTCGAGGGCAATTGAGGATGGGCAATATAAATGCTGGCCTAGCCAGTGACACCCTCATCCCATGAAAGAAAAAAAACAAGCACTCAAACCATCTTCCTGAGACATTGGCTTTCTCTTCTCCTTCAGATGCTGATTGATCGGAACATTTCCAGCACTTTTTGTTACAATTTGATTTCCGGTATGTGTGTTTTTTTTCCTCTTTACCATCATTGTGTAATTGTTTTCAATGCAATAAGATCTTTTATACCTTTCAAACCTCACCAAAAAACCAAAGCAAGATTCCATGAATGCTGGAAACCTGAAATATTACAGAAATTGCTGGAAACATTTAATAGTTCAGGCAGCATCTGAAACAGAGGTCAATGACTTATCAGAACTGGAAGAAGTTGGTGATTTAAAGGTTTATAACCTTGTACAGAACCAGGAAAAAGTACAAGTCAATATGGATGGGTGATGCTGGTAATGCTTTTGCATTTTACACCTTCTTTGATCCCATTCTTTATGTCCTTGTTCCATTTCCATTCCCTTTTTTGCTTAACACCATCATTATTTTTGTCATTTAGCCACTTTGACCCTCCAAGCTAACACACACATTCCTCTTTGTCCTTTCCTCCTCTCCCCTGCCTCCCCTATTCTATATAATACTTGTTTATAAATTGTAAACATGAACTATTTATTTTTCAAAAAAAAGTTTCTTTCACCACAGATGCTGCCTGACCTGCTGAGTGTTATCAGCATTTTCTGTTTTTGTTAAAGACTCAAAGACTTTGCATTTAAAGAACGCTTTTCACATCTTCGGTCTGGCTTTTGTCTGTTACCTTGGTAAATTCCAGATTTAGGACTGTGAGGGAGAAAGGAGTGTGAGATGTTTCTACAGTACAAATATTAGGATTTTTGTAAAAATATTTTAGTCTTGTTTTCCAAATTTCAGGGGCAGACACTCGATGAATTCTTCAGTATATGTAAAAATTGTGGCAGAAAAAGCGAAGACCATACAAAATGTGAAAATTGTAGAAAGCCAATACCCAAGGATGCAATAAGACGACCCAAACAAGTTTCAGATTCTGCATATGTTGGAACACCTCAACCACGTCCATCTATTCATGCAACGCAAGCTGAGGGCAGCATGGGTGTCAATGCCAAAACATTTTACAACAAGCCTTCTCTTGATATTATATTGACTACAGTACCCACTGCTAAACTGTATTCTGCCAGGAGCAACCTTTTACAAACTAATGGCAGCATAGGCTTCATGGGACGTACTGTTGTGTATGGAGCTGGACGGATGGACTCCAGGAAGCCTGCAATAAATGACCCCAGTAAGTATGGACATTTTCAGTGGCTTTGTGTTATCCACAGCAGAAATGTAAGGGAGTGTTCCAGATGTGGTGCATAGTGTGGCATTTTACATGGCAATACAGAATGGCAGGAATGTTGGTGTTGGCCACCATTAAACTTAGTCGACGGTAAAACCAAAAATATAAGCAAATGATATTTTGAAAATGGTTGCATATAGTGACACAATGAAGATGGTTGGGTAATCTCCCGTTAACCAGGTCTGAAGACTGCACTGCTGTAAATGACTGGGATTGATTATACACACAATTTGTAATATGTGACTATCCTCCGATTAATTCTGTTTTGCTGACGGATCAGTCCTGTTGTACTTTGGAGACTTTATATTTGCGGAGTAAGTAAATTCCCTTTACTGTAGATTGAGTAAATGAAAACCCTAACTGTGTCCACCCCCATATCATTGGCTGACATAGTGGTGACAATATCCATTTTTTTTTTAAAATAGGAAGTCCTCATCTTCTCAACAGTATCTCTTAGTTAAAACAGAAACTGCTGGAAAAACCCAGCAGATCTGGCAGAGAGAGAAAAACAGAGTTAATGTTTCAAGTCCAATCTGACTCTTCTTTGGAACTGAAGAGAGATAGCAATGTGATGGGTTTTATACTATTGAGAAAGGGGGGAGGGACAGGTGGAGCAAAAGGGGAGGGCAGGGGAGATTAAATGACAAAGATGTCATGGAACACAAGGCAAAGGAAGTGCTAGTGATAGTATTAAAGACACAAACCATTGGTCCAGAGTAGATGTTAAAAGCAGAATAAAGGTCAGCACTGTCTGAAAGCAAAACATCAGAATTACAGACTGGCATTTGGGGGAAATAATTCAAAATGGAGGCAGAGTTCATAGTCTAAAGTTGTTGAACTTAATGTTGACTCCAGAAGGCTGTATAGTGCCTTATCGGATGATGAGGTGCTGTTCCTCCAGCTTGCATTGGGCTTCAGTGGAACATTGTAGCAGGCCAAGGACTGAAATGTGAGCCTGAGAGCAAGATGAAGAATTGAAATGGCAAGCGACTGGAGATGAGGGCCATGCTTGGGGACTGAGTGAAAGTGTTCCGCAAAGTGGTCACCCAGATGGTGTTTGAAATTCCCAGTGTAGAGGAGACCGCATTGTAAGCAGGGAATACAGTACTAAATTAAAAGTACACATAAATCGCTGCTTTACCCTGTTTGGGGCCTTAGGGAGGAGGTAATAAGGCAGGTGTTAAATCTCCTGCGATTTCATAGGAAGGGGATGAGGCATTCGATTTGATAGAGGAGTGGATGAGAATGTTGCAGAGGGAATGCCTCCCTCCACATGCTGACCAGGGAGGGGAAGGGAAGATGTGTTTGATGGCCTCGTGCTGGAGCTGGCGGAAATGATGGAAGGTAATCCTTTGAATAAGGAGACTGGTGGGGTGGAAAGTGAGGACAAGGAGAACCCTATCATGGTTCTGGGAGGGAGGGGAAGGAGTGAGGGCAGAAGTGCAGGAAATGAGCCAGATACAGTTAAAGACCCTGTCAACCACAGTTGGGGGAGGGAATCCTCGATTGAGGAAAAAGGAAGACCTGTCAGAGGTGCCGTTATGGAAGGTAGCGTCAGAACAGGTGCGACGGAAATGGAGAATCTTGGAGAATGAAATGGAGCCCTTACAGGAAGTAGTGTGTGAGGAGGTGTAGTTGAGGTAGCTGTGGGAGTCGGTGGGCTTCTAATAAATATAAGTGGACAGTCTGTCCCAAATGGCAATAGAGAAGTCAAAGAAGGAAAGGGACATGTTGGAGATGGACCCTGTGAAGTTCAGAGAAGGTTAAAACTTGGAAGAAAAATTGATGAATTTTTCCAGTTCCAGTCAAGAGCATGAAGCGGCACCAATACAGTCATCCGTGTACTGGAGAAAAGAGTTTTGGGAGGAGGCCTGAGTAGGACTGGAATAAGGCATGTTCCATGTACCCCACAAAAAGACAGACCTAACTAGAGCCCGTATAGGTACCCATAGCAACACCTTTTATTTGGAGGAAGTGAAACAAGTTAAAGGAGAAATTGTTCAATGAGGGAACAAGTTCAGCCAGATGGAGGAGGGTGGTGGTGTATGGGTACTGTTGGGGTCTCTGCCAAGGAAGAAGTAGAGCGCCCTTAGCCTGTCCTGGTGAGGGATGGAGGTATAGAGGGATTGGATATTGAAGAGGAGGCGGTTAGGGCGGGAAACTGGAAATTATTGAAATGACATAGAATGTTAGAAGAATTACAAATGTAGGTGGGAAGAGAATGGAGAAGAGAACAAAAAATCAAAATAGGAATAAATAAGTTCAGTGGGAACAGGCTAAAGCTATAGATCTATCAGGGCAGTCCTGTTTATGAATTTTTGGAAAGAGGTAGAGCAGAATATACAGGGTTGGGGGACTACAAGGTTGAAGGCTGTGGAAGAAAAGATCTCCTGAGGCAGTTAGGTGAGTGACAGTCATGGGGAAGGGGCAAGGACAAAAGTGTGAGAAATCAAGATATTTACCTGTTTTATCAAGACATTACCTATATTCGTATTTATACGAACATATGAAATAGGAGCAGAAGTAAGCCATTCGGCTCTGCAAGCCTGCCCCACCATTCAATAAGATCATGGCTGAAATGTTTGTGTTTTGAATTCCACATTCCCACCTACCCCTGATAACTTTTGATTTCCTTGCTTAATAAGGTTCTATCTACCCATGCCTTCACCGCCTTCGGAGGCAGAGAGTTCCAAAGTCGCACAACTGTCTGAAAGGAAAAATTTCTCCTCATCTCTGTCCTAAAAGGGCAACCCCTAATTTTAAAACAATGCCCCCTTGTTCTGGACTCACCTACAAGAGGAAACATCTTTTCCACGTCCACCTTGTCAAGGCCATTCAGGATCTTATATACTTCAATCAAGTCACCCCTCACTCTTCTAAACTCCAGTGGAAACAAGCCCAGTCTGTCTTAGCTTTTACTCAAAGAGCAACCTGCTCGTTCCAAGTATCAATCTAGTAAAGTTCCTCTGAACCGTCTCCAACACATTTACATCCTTCCTTAAATAAAGAGGCGAAAACTGCATGCAGTATTTGAGGCACAATCTCACCAATGCCTTGTATCACTGAAGCATAACATCCTTACTTTTGTGTTCAATTCCTCTCGTAGTAAAGGTTAGCATTTCATTAGCCACCTTAATTACTTGCTGTACCTGTGTACTAACTTTTTGTATTAGTATGCAGTAGAACACCTAGATCCCTCTGCACCTCAGAATTCTGCAGCTATTCTACATTTAAGTAATAATTTGCTTTTTTATTCTTCTTGCCAAGGTCAACAATTTCACATCTTCCCACATACTCCATCTGCCAGATTTTTGCCCACTCACTCAACCTATCTATATCTGTCTGCAACCTCCTTAAGTCCTCTTCATGACCTATCTTTGTGTCATCTGCAAATTTAGCTACCCTGTCTTCACTCCCCTCATCTAAATCATTGATATAAATTGTAAAAAGTTGAGGTTCCAACACAGACCCCTGCGGGATTCCACTCGTCACATCCTGCCAATCAGAAAAAGACCCACTTATGTATGCTCTGTTTTCTGCCAGCCAGCTGATCATCTATCCGTGCTGATATGTTATCCCTGACACCATGAGCTTTAATTTTCTGCAATAAACCTTGATGTGGCACCTTATCAAATGCCTTCTGGAAATCCAGGTACAGCATATCTACAGGCTCCCCTTTACCTAAAGCGAATGTTACTCCTTCAAAGAACTCCAATAAATTGGTCAAACATGATTTCCCTTTCACAAAACCATGCTGACTCTTCCCGATCACCTTGAGTTTTTCTAAGTGCCCAGCTATAACATCCTTAATGATCGATTCTAACACCTTCCCCACAACAGACGTCAATCTAACTGGCCCCCCGTTTCCTGTTTTATGCCTCCCTCTCTTAAATAGAGGGGTTATATTTGCTACTTTCCAGTCTGATGGAACCTTTCCAGAATCTAGCGAATTTGAGTCTTGCTGAAAAAGAGACATGTATAAGCTTTATGTCTTGCATTCTTCAGGACATTCGCAAGAATACCAATATAAGGGGGAAAACAACAATTTATATTGTATGTGAGGAGAGTGCTGATTGGTTGGCAAGTGGCATTGCCATGGAGAATGCACTACTGATGGTGACTGACAGTTAATTGCTCTGTCCTTTGCAGACAGAAAGAACATTGTGCCTGTTTCAGTGAAACAAAGTAAGTGACAGCCATTCGCTGACTCATTCCTCAAGGCAATGCCTTGACCAATCAGGGTCAAGCTGCCTGGTTTAAATTTCAAACAGTGCTTGGCAGTTAACTGTCAACTAAGAAACTATCTCAAAAGCATTCTATGAACTAGAACCAGGTGACTACTGCAAATCTGACTTTTTCAGTTTATATGTAGAATAGAATCACCCATGATTATTGCTGTCCCTTTATCACAAGCACCCTATATTTCTTCTTGTATACTTTGTGCTACGTTGTGGTTACTGTTAGGGGGTCTGAAGACTAGTGATTTCTTTCCCCTACTATTCCTCATCTCCACTTAACCTGATTCTACATCCTGATCTCCTGAACCAAGGTTATTGCACCAATGCCATCCTTGATTAAACAGTGCTAACCCTTCACCTAGCTTCCTGTTCTTCTTGAATATCATAAACCCCATAATAATCAGGGCCCAATCCTTGTCGTCCTGCAGCCATGTCTATGTAATGTCTATCAGATCATATTTATTTATTTATTTCAACATGCACTCTCAATTCATTTCCTTTATGCTGAATTGCTGCACGCATTCAGATACAGAGCTTAGTTTTGCCTTTTTGTTATCTTTGTAACATCTTGTCTTGATTGTTAGTGTTTTCTTAGGTTTTACCTCTCTGTCCCCTCATTTCCCATATGACTAGTGTGGTCTCCTGCTTTGAATCTACCCCTTGATTTGCCAGAGCTACCCAAGCTTGATCCCTTTGCCCCTTAGTTTAGTTTAAAGCCCCCTCTATTTCCCTAGTTATACAATTTGCAAGAACACACCTCCCAGCACGGATTCAGGTGTAGACCGTCTTAATGGTACAGCTCCCACTTTCCCCAGTACTGGTGCCAATGCCCCACAAACCAGAACCACTTCCCCCACACCAGCCTTTGAGCCACACATTATTCTCTGTAACCTTATTTGCCCTATGCCAATTTGCACATGGCTCATGTAATGATCCAGAGATTATTACCTTTGAGGCTCTGCTTCTCAATTTGGTACCTAGCTTCTTGTACTGACCTCTTTCCTTATCCTGCCTATGTTGTTGGTACCCACATGAGCCACGACGACTAGATCCTCCCCCTCCAACTGCCAGTTCGTTGCCAGCCCTGAGCATTTGTCCCGAACCCTGCCACTGAACAGACAACGCGGCCTTCTGGGCTCTTGCTCTTTGCTGCACAGAACATTGTTAATCCCCCTCACTATCACCACATGTTTGCTCCCCCCGCTTGAACGGCTTCCTGTGCCATGGCTCGCCTGCTCATCCACTTTGCAGAACTCGCTTTCGTCCACACAGGTTTTGAGCACCTCAAACCTGTTTGACAATTGCAAAGCTTGAGGTTTCTCCACTACTGTCTGCTCAGTCCCTTTGCCTGCTTCACTGATGGTCACATCCTCCTGTCCCTCATTGCTGATCAAAACAGATGACCCTATTCTAAGAAGCGTGACTGTCTTCTGGCACAAAGTGTCCAGGTATTTCTCTCCCTCCCTTACGTTACGTAGTGTTTGCAGTTCGGCTTCCAGATAAATAATCCTGATCCGGAATTCCTCTAGCTGCTTACACTTTCTGCAGATATGTGTCATGGATCACCTTGGCGTTGAGAAGCTCCCTCATTCCACAGCTGCAATGTATCATCAGTCCTGCCATTGTTACTTGTGTTATTTAGTTAACTTAATTACTCAAATCAACTTAGAATAATTCTTATGTATGCCAGACCTCTTTTCCCCCATGCACCAAATTCCCATATGAACCTAATTCGGAACTCACTCAGTCTCTTTTTGAAAAGCCGGTTTCTTTTTAGTCCCTCTAATGAGTCACGAGCTAGTTTAGCTTCTTGCTCTAGTAATTAGCACCACTTGAACCAACTGCTTTCAGATGATTGATAGATAACTGCCACGTTCAGGCTAATCTATCTAACTTGAAGGTTAGTACTATGTCAGATCTTGATTCTTAATCTAAAGCCTGGAAAGGACTTACCATGTGAACCTAATTTGCTACTCACTCAGTCTCCATCTCACTCCGGCGTAGTCACCTGTCTCCTCGCGCACCCCTTACTGATACTGCTAAAAGGAAATTATATAAATTCCTGCATACAAACTCTATTTGTTACATTCAAGTTGATTTATCCCTCTTGGGTCTCGACTTGCACAATTTAGAATGAGCCCTTGTTCCATGGATTTCTAATGTCATTCAATGAGATGGTCCAGTCCACATATCTTTGGTGCAATGAGCAACTAATCCATTTATGAACTGACTTTGCAGTTACAAATCTGATGATGAATACGTAATGGAATAGAGGGAGGCACGACTTCTATTGTTGTTTCCCGGTCTCAGTGGTATTTTCTCTTTGGGTTATTGTTGGATCATTGCTGTTAAGGGCACAAGGGAACTGGAGTAAACTATTCAGCTCCTTGAACCAGTTGCATCATTAATCATAGCTGATCTGTGCCTTGGCTCTGTTATCTGCCTGTTATCCATATCCTTTCACATTCTTACTAACAGCGATTTGTTTTATCTCCATACCTACAGAGATACTGAAAATTCAGATTCCATTATAAAAACAGAAAATGCTGGAAATACTGGCAGTATCTGTGGAGAGAGAAACAAAGTTAACATTTCAGGGCTAAGACCCTATGTCAGAACTGAGTATATTTCACCTCTCTTCTATTTTTACTTAGTTCTGTTGAAGGGTCATTCAGATTTGAAACTTTAACTGTGTTCCTATCCGCCGATGCTGCCAGACCTGCTGAGTTTTTCCAGGTATTTCTGTTTTGGTTTTGGGTTTCCAGCATCTACACTTTTTTGCTTTTATCAGAAGTGAGTTACCTTTTAGGCTAGTTCATGGATCCTATCTAGTTATTTGCTTAATTAAACTTGCAATGATGTTTTCATTTCATTCTCATACCTGGGCTGCCATCATTCCTTTGTCTGATGTTCCTTCCTGGAAAGTTGCATTAGTTCAGGTGGTCTGTTGAATGTTGTGCTCAGGTGAGGATTTGTTCTGTTGTTGAAGGCTATGCTGTACTATTTCAGGAAAGGTTTCACAACCTTCATTTTAGACTTGCTGCCCTCATGTTTCTGTGGATACTGGTTTTATCATGGACAAGGGGGTTGAAGCATTTCTGACCATTATGTTGTGTGATGCAACTTGGTTCGTACATCCTTGTGATTGGTGTCTCTCTGCCCTTTGGGAAGGTTGTTGTTAATAATGTTGGAATGTTCTCATCTTCTAAATTTTGGAGGAAGGAAACATCTTAAAAGGAGGAGAGAGGCGCAAAGTGACTTAGAGAGGGAATTCCAGAGCTTGGGGTTTTGGCAGCTCAAGGCATGACCACTAAATAGTAGGACAAAGTGGTTGGGGGTTGCATGAGAGGCCAGAATTTGATGGAAGCACAGCTCTCCGAGGGTTGGAAGAACTTAAAGAAATTGGGAGGATGAGGTCCTGGAGTGATTGGAACATAAGAATGATTATTTTAAGTGTGAAGTGTTGGTGGACTGGGAACCAGTGTAAGTATGCAAACATAGTGGTGATGAGTGAGCAGGACTTGAAGCTAGTTAGAAAACAGGCAGGCATGTTCGAATGCAGGCAGACAAGGCCATAGTTTAACATCTGGTCTAAAATATCTGACATTGTAGCATTCTGTCAGTAGTTGGCTAGCATGTTAGCCTAGATTATGGGCTAAGGTAATGGAGTGGGACTTGAACCCAAGCATTCTAAGACTTTATAACTTAATTGTGCCCTTAATTGGTGGATGTTATAGTCCCTGGAAGGCCGAGTCAAACAGTGGGCAGTACACCCTCAGACAGTGTTCCTGGAGGAACAGCAGCTCCGGTCACTGCTTTTGAAAAGAAGCATTTATTATTGAAAAAAATTGATATTCCTGCTCTTGGTTCAGTTGACAATGTAGAAGCATAGGGCAGAATTCTCTGCCTGTCGGGCGGGCGGGATTGACCCAATCTCCGGCAGGCATGGAGCCAATCCCTACCAGCGAAGCGGGCCTCACCGCCGTTTTACATGGGTGGGCCAATTAAGGCCCGCCCAGCGTGACATCCGGCAGGAAGCACTATGTGCTTCCTGTGCAGGTGGGGGGCAATCCCTAAAAGTGAGAGTGCGCTCTTTTGCACATGCGCACAAAAGAGCGCACATCTCCCTGAGGCTAAGTGCAGCCTCAGGGAGATCGCTTTGACTTTTAAAACCTATTAAAAATTGAGAAAAGAAAAATTCCTTACAGGTCCCCTCATGTGACAACGTCACATGAGTTGGGACATGTTCATAATTTACTGAATAACTATTACAATTTTTAAAATCCTGCATGAAACCTTATCCTGCCGCTGGATGAGGATTCATGTTTTCTCTATTTGCCACTGGGGCTTCTGGCCTGCCCGCCAACCTTAAGGTTGGACAGGCAGGTCCTTTAATTAGTTAAATGTTCCTGTCAATGGCCTCAGTTGGCCATTGACAGGTCGGCGGGTGGACAGCTGATTTTGCTGTGCCCCCATCTTCCTGAAAATTTAAATGGGGCTGGGTGATGCCGGGAGTTCCGCCCGATGTCATCACACGTCATTTTACGCGTCAGTGAGCAGGCCCCACACCCTGCTCGCTGACGGCAAAATTCTGCCCATAGAATTTTAAACCACAGGAGGAGGTCATTACACTGTGCCTGTTCTGATGCTCAATAATTGGAAGTGAAGGTCAGCGGAGTTGGCTTCTCTTCAACATTGCAAACAGGGCAGAAAGTCACCTGTAGGGGCTGTGACTGGAAATTAAGATTCCTGCTAAACTGAAAGTATATTACTGTTGTAATTTTCACGGGTAAGCCAACATATGGGCTTACCCTGCAAGATGCTGTGATTCTTTTTATACGATGTTCTTGAATACATCAATATTGGAAAGTACTGCATCCAAACTGCAGTGAGGTCTGTTTTGTGCCTCATAGAAACATAGAAAATAGGAGCAGGAGTAGGCCGTTCAGCCATTCGAGCCTGCTCTGCCATTCAATATGATCATGGCTGACCCTCTATCTCAATGCTGCACTCTTGTGCTCTCCCCATACCCCTTGACACCTTTAGAGTGCAAGAATTTATCTATTTCCTTCTTAAACATATTCAGTGACTTGGCCTCCATAGCCTTTTGTTCAGCACCCTCTGAGCATAAAAATTTCTCCTCATCTTAGTCCTAAATGGCCTATCCTGTATCCTGAGATTGTGATCCACACCCCCAGCCAGAGGAAATATCATCCCTACATCCAGCCTGTCCATCCCTTTCAGAATTTTATATCTTTCAATGAGATCTCCTCTCATTCTTTTAAGTGAATACAGGCCTGGTCGACCTAATCTCTCCTCACACGACAATCTTGCTATCCCAGGAATCAGTCTGCTGAAACTTTGTTGCACTCCCTCGATGGCAAGTATATCTTTTCTTAGATAAGGAGACCAAAACTGCACACGCTACTCCAGGTGTGGTCTCACCGAGGCCCTGTACTGCTACAATAAGACATCCTTGCTCCTGTACTCAAGTCCTCTTGCAATGAAGGCCAACATAACACTTGCCTTCTTAGCTGCACCTGCATGCTTGCTTTCAGTGATTAGTGTACAAGGACACCCAGGTCCCTTTTGTACGTCAACATTTCCCAATCTATCACCATTTAAATAACACTCAGCTGTTCTGTTTTTCCTACCAAAGTGGATAACTTCACACTTATCCACGTTATACTGTACCTGCCATGTATTTGTCCACTTACCCAACCTGTCTAAATCGCCTTGAAGACTCTTAACACCCTCCTTATCGCTCACATTCCCACTAAGTTTTGTGTCATCAGCAAACTTGGAAATATTACATTTGGTTCCCAATATATATTGTGAATAGCTGGGGCCCAAGCACTGTTCCCTGTGGTACCCCACTAGTCACCACCTGTCACTCTGAAAAAGACCCATTTATTCCTACTCTCTGTTTTCTGTCTGATAACCAATTCTCAATCCATGCCAATATATTACGCCCAATCCCATGTGCTTTAATTTTACTAACCCCTTACATGGGACTTTATCAAAAGCTTTCTGAAAATCCAAATACATCACATCCACTGGTTCTCCCTTATCTATTCTGCTAGATACGTCCTCAAAGCACTTCAGGTTTGTCAATCATGGTTTTCCTTTCATAAATCCATGTTGACTTTGTCTAATCCCATTGATATTTTCTAAGTGTTCTTTTATCACATCTTTTATAATAGATTGTAGCATTTTCCCTGCTACTGAGGTTAGGCTGACTGGTCTGCATTTCATTGTTTTCTCCCTCCCTTATAACCGGGTTACATTTGCCACCCTCCAGTCTGCTGGGACTGTTCCAGAAACTATAGAATTTTGGAAGATGACAACCAACGCATCCATTATTTCCATGGCCAGCACCTTTTGTACCCTGGGATGTAGATTATAGGGCCCTGGGAATTTATCAGCTTTTAGTTCCATTAATTCCTCCAATACTTTTTTTAGTAATACTAATTTCCTCCAATTCCTCCTGGAAGTTATTTTTGTTTTCCTCCATGAAGATAGAACTAAAGTAATTGTTTAATTACACTGCCATTTCCTTGTTTTCTATTATAAATTCTCCTGCTTCAGACTGTAAGGGACCTACTTTTGTCTTCACTAATCTTTTTCTTTTTGCATACTTATAGTAGCCTTTACAGTCTGCTTTTATGTTCCTTGCAAGTTTACTCTCATACTCTGTTTTTCCCCTCTTAATCCATCTCTTGGTTCTCCTTTGCTGAATTCCAAACTTTCCCAATCTTCAGGCTTGCTACTTTTTCTAACAACTTTATATGACTCTTCTTTGGATCTAATACTATTCTTAATTTCTTCTGTTAGCCATGGTCAGGCCGCTTTTCCGGTTGTGTTTTTGCACCAGAGAGGTATATATAACTTGCAATGCTTGCATTCATTCCTGATATATTAGCCTTTGTCTATCCAACATCATGCCTTTTAATGAAGTTCCCCAATCTTATCTTAGCCAACTCATGGCTTATACCTTCGTAGTTTCCTTTGTTAAGATTTAGGACCCTAGTTTTAGATAGGACTATTTCACTTTCCAGCCTAATAGAGTTCTTCATCATGTTATGGTCATTGTTTCCAAAAGGACCCAGCACAACAAGATTATTAATTAAACCCTTTTCATTGCACAATACCAAATCTAGGAAAGCCTATTGCCTAGTTGGTTCTTCAACATACTGGGCTAGAAAACCATCTCATACACCCTCAAATTCATTCGTCGCGGTATTATTGCTAATTTGCTTTGCCCAGTCTATGTGTAGATTAAAGTCACTCATGAGTACTGTAACACCCTTGTTAGACGCAACTCTAATTTCCTGTTTGATGCCGCCCCCTACCTTATCACACTGTTTGGAGGCCTATAGACAACTCTCACTAATGTTTTCTGCCCTTTGTTGCTTCTTAGCTCCACCCTAGTTTCTAAATCTAGATTTTCCAAGCCTGTACCCCTCTCACTATTGCACGGATTTCATCCTTAACTAACAATGCCACATCACCTCCTTTGTCCTTTTAGTCTGTCCTAAATATCGAGTAATCTTAGCTATTCAGTTGCCAACCTTGGTCACCCTGCAGCCACATCTCCATAATCGCAATCATATCGTACCCATTTATGTCTATTTGCACTGTTCATTCGTCTACTTGATTGCGAATGCTCCGTTCATTCAGATACAGTGCCTTTAGACATGTCTTTTTAACATTTTTACAAGCCGTTTTTTGTACTATGGCCCTATTTGCTGCTAGCCCTTGTTTCCTCTGCCTTCCACTTTTGCTTTCTACTTTTCTGTCTTTCATTCCTATCTTTGTTTTCCTGTCTTGTGCCTCCCCACTCAGGTTCCCAACCCCCTGCCAATCTAGTTTAAACCCTCCCCCACAATATTAGCGAATACCCCTGCAAGGATATTGGTCCTGGTCCTGCTGTGGTGCAACCTGTCCAGCTTGTACAGATCCCATCTTCCCCAGAATCGGTCCCAATGCCTCATGAATCTGAATCCCGCTGCCCTACATCGCCTCTCCAGCCACACATTGATCTGGTCTATTCTCCTATTCCTGACCTCACTAGCATTTGTCACTGGGAGTAATCCTTGGATTACTACCTTTGAGGTCTTGCTTTTTAATTTATTCCCTAGTTCCATATATTCTGCTTACAGGACCTCATCCCTCTTTTTAACCTACGTCGTTGGTACCGATATGGACTACAACCTCAATGTCCTGCAGCCACTCAGTGACATCCTTGACCCTGGCACCAGGGAGGCAACGTACCATTCTGGTGTCACGTCTGCGGCCACAGAAATGTCTACCTGTTCCCTTTACAATAGAATCCCCTATCACTATTGTTCTCCCATTCTTTTTATAGACCCCCCACCCCCTTCTTGTGTAGTTGAGCCAGTCATGGTGCCACGGACTTGGCTCTTGCTGCAATCCCCTGAGAAACCATCTCCTCCAGCAGTGTCCAAATGGAAAATCTGTTGAAGAGGGAGATGGACCCAGGGGACTCCTGCACTACCTGTCTTGTGCTTTTACTCTGTCTGGCGGCCAGCCATTCCCTTTCTGCCTGTGCACTCTTTACCTGCGGTATGATCACCTCACTGTACGTGCAACCCACAAAGATCTCATCCTTGTGGATGCTCCACAGTTACTCCAGGTGCAGCGCCAACTCCTAAACACTGATTTCAAGTAGCTGCAGTTGGAGACACTTGCTGCTCACATGGTTGCTGTGGACACTGGAAGTGTCTCTGACTTCCCACATCACACAGGAGGAACATTCCACTTGGCTGAGCTGCCCTGCCATTACCTACCCTTAAATCACTCCCTTTACTTTTAGCTCCTCTAGTTGAGAGAATATTAAAGACCAAAAGAAATACTTACCAGGGCCTACTAACCAAGACTGCCGCTTTTCTAACTGAGGAAAGGTAGAAAATGAAGGATCATCTCCTTCCATTGATCTTTGGTGCCCTTGATCTGTGGTATCCGACTGATGCATGGCATGATCCTACAGGCTAGATAGGGACAGTATCACATACTGATTTCCAAAATGGGCTAGAATTTGTTCTTCAAAATTTTAGATGAGACCATTTCCTAAATAGTTGGTGTCTACAGACTACGAGACCTCAAAACTAAATGATACTGTGTAATAATTAGCAAGACTAATGTTGCTGCGTAATGCCGTTTTAGATTTAATCCAGGAACTGCAAGCCATGTAACCAGATTTTAAAAATAAATCCTATTGAGTGCAGCCACATATCAAAAAATAGAGACAGACCTTGTACTTACTTAGCGCCTTTGCCAGCACCAGGATGTTCCAAAACCCTTTACAGCCAATTAAGAATTGCAGTCACTGTTGTAATGTAGAAAATGTGGCAGCTTATTTGTGCACGGCAAGATCCCAAAATCAGCAATGTGACAACGACTTATCATTTATTTGTGGTGATGATTGAGTGATAAATAATGGCCAGGGTACCAGAGAAAGCTAGGCTTGGCCTAAATAGCCAAGTGGTTATGGTACTGGGTTTGTAACCCCAAGATCAAGAGTTCAAATCTCACAATGGCAAAACTATGAAACAATGTAACTTCATCTGAAACAGATGGAAACGGATTTGTACTCGAAAGAGTTACCAGAGAAAGCTACACCTGATATCAAAATAATGCCAGGGATCTTTATTGTCCACCTGACAGGGCAGAGAGAGCCTTAATTTAAAGTCTCATCCAAAAGATGGCACCTCTAGCCCTGTAGCGTTCATACAGTATTACAATAAAATGTCAGCCTAGATTTTGTGCTCAAATCTCTTGAACCTTCGCTCTTCTAGATATAACATTAAATTAAATCCCTTTTGGCACTCTTAGGTGGATGCAAAACATCCCATGGCACTATTTCAGAGAAGAGCAGGGAGGTTCTCCCTGGTGCTCTGGCCATTATTTTTAACTTAATCAGCATCACTTTATACATTAAAAAATTGATTATCTAGACATTATTATGTTGCTTTTTGTCAGACCTTTGTGTACAAATTGGCTTCAATCTTCCTTATATTACAGCAGTGCTAGTTTGGCCGCAAAGCACTTTAGAACATCCTGAGGGTAGAAAAGGCAGTATACAAATGCAAATCTTTCTTCTAAAATTACTGTTGTCGATATTTCTGTTATCAATGTAGAATCATTGTATCAAAGTGTCTGCCATCGGCATGAGGACAGAATGGCTGTTCTCCTATGCTGTTTGATTATGCATTAGCTTGTCACACAATGTATTATGGTTGATCTTCTGTGATGTTGCTCACAGATGGATCATATAATCTGAATTGATGCTCTAAAGCATTACTAACCAAAATGTGGCATTGTTGTAGTTGATAAGTTGCCTTTTTATTCAGCTGTATGTTCTGGTATCTTGGCCAATCTTAGGCAAGATTCCTATTCCATGAGCCACAATTTTATTAAACAGCCTTTTACGTGTACCTTCTCAAACAGTTTCTTAAAATCCATATAGACAACATCCGTTGCTTTCCTTTCATCAACCTTCTGTGTTACTTCATCAGAAAATTCATTTGGATTATTCAAGTATGCTCTGCCTTTTACAAATCCATGCTAGCTCTCCTTAATTGATTCAAACCTCTCAAGTGCCCGTTTATTTCTTTTTCCCCCATGATTATTGTTTCTAAAATCTTACCCAGCGCTAAGGTTAAACTGACCAGCCTGTAGTTACTAGGAATACTATTACACCCTTTCTTGTATAACAGTGTTACATTTACCATTCTCCAATCCTCTGGCACCTCCCACATATCTTAGAAAGATTAGAAGATTGCGGCGGCAAGTTCTTCCCCACTTCCCTTAGCATTGTCCCTATCTCCCTTGTCACCCTTATTGGAATATACCTTGCTTCTACCTGGAAACATCTTTCCTTAAAGGCCACAGTTCTGTTGAAGGGTCATGAGGACTTGAAACGTCAACTCTTTTCTTCTCCGCCGATGCTGCCAGACCTGCTGAGTTTGTCCAGGTAATTCTGTTTTTGTTTTGGATTTCCAGCATCCGCAGTTTTTTGTTTTTGTCTTCCCAAAGGCATTCTGTCTGGAAGCAAACAAAGAAAAACAGCCTTTTTCTGTCTCTGCTGATTGCAGCAGCTGATGTTGCTGTCTCTCTTTGGGACCCCTGCTCTCCCTGTCCAGGGTTTTTTCAATCAATGTGCTAGGGAGTCTTTAAGTTTGCACAAAGCAAGAACAATTGCCTCTCGGTGTTATAGAAACAGGAACTATGAGGAGGAGGAGTAGGCCCCTTAAGCCTCTTCCACCATTCCCACCATTCAACTAGATCATGGCTGATCATCTATCTCAATGCCATTTTTCAGCACTATCCCCATATCCCATGATGTCTTTAATATCTAGAAATTTATCGATCTCTGTCTTGTATATACTCAATCACTGAGCCTTGACAGCCCTCTGGAAAAAAGCATTCCAAAGATTCACCATCCTCTGAGTGAATAATTCCTCTTCCTCTCAGTCCTAAATGACCTACCTTTTATTCCAAGACACTTCATGTGAGAAATATGACACAAGGCTCCAGTAAACTTTGACCTGGGCCCCCTGCCCCCTGGTAACCATCACCTGGCCTATTGTTAGACAGAGTTCAATACAACTTCACACCATCCCCCTTTTCCAAGGTATTCTGTTTTATCTTAAGAGACAGCCCAAAACATAACCATATTATAAAACCTTGCATTACTCTAGCTAGATCTCCCCTCATACCAATGAAATTAACTCTCTTCCAATTTAGAAGTTCGACTTTAGATTGTTCCTTGTTCCTCTCCATTACTAATCTAGACCTTATGATACAATGATCACTCCTACCTAAGTGTTCTTCCACAGACACGTGGTCCACTTGGCCCATCTCATTCCCCAGCATCAGATCCAGCAATAACTCCTTCGTAATGGATCAAGAGCAGACTGATGGAGGAAATTCGCCAGAACACATTTCAGAAATTCCTCCCACTCCTTTCCCTTTACTGTAACATTATCTCAATTGATATTTGGGTGATTAAAGCTCCCCAGTGACACCATTATATTGTTCATGCACATCTTTGTGACTGCCCTGTAGATTTGCTCTACTCTCTCTTCCACTACTTGGAGACCTCTTGAACACCCTAGCAGAATGATTGTCCTCAATTTGCTTTTCAAATTTTCTTGCCACCCTCAAAAGATATCCTCCTTTTCCAACATTATAATACCTGTCCTAATTGGTACTGCCGCCCCACCGCATTTTTATCCTTCTCTTTCCTTTCTGAATACTTAATATCCTTGGATATTAAGCACCCAGTCCTAACCATTTTTAAGTTACATTTTGTCATTGCTACTACATCTTATTCCCATGTTGCTATTTGTGCTTGTGGTTCACCAACTTCATTTAATACACTGTGCATTTGCACGTATGCATTGTAAACCTGTCTTTGTATTCCTTGTAATCCTTCTTAGTCTGCTCTTATCTAATAGTGCCACTTCCTTCTCATGCACTACCCAACTCTTATTTTATGCACCTTATTGCTCTTTCTGCTTTGATATGCTGACGCTCAAACCCCTGACAACTTAGGGTAAACCCTGCTGAACCACCTCCCTGTGAGCACATTAGTCACAATCTTGTCAAGGTGCAACCTGCCTCTTTTGAATAGATGTCTCCTATCCCAGAATTGGTCCCAATGCCCCAAGAATCTGAAGTCTTCCTCCCTGCAACATGCCTCGAGCCAAGCATTGATCCTCCCTATCTTTCAATTTCTACTCTCGCTAGTGCATGACACTGGGAATAATCCAGAGATTACTACCTTCAATATCTTTCTTTTTAACTTCCTCCCTAGCTCCTGAAAATCTAATTGTAAGAGCTGCATACCTGCCTTCTCTCAGTTAGTGTCACGGGAAGGGTTGTTGGGGCTAGTTAAGGACTGGACCAGGGTATTGCGGTGTGAGTGGTCCCATCAGATTTCTGAAAGAGGAAGGATGGAAAAGACGTGTTTGGTAGTGGCATCAAGCTGGAGCTGAGGGAAATGGCAGAGGATGTTCTATTAAATATGGAAACTGATAGAGTGAAAGGTAAGGACACGGGTAACACAATCATGTTTCTGTTATTGGGTGAAACAACAGAAGATCAGTTTATTGGGGGGGTCATAAAAATAATTTACTGTGATAGCCAATTGGCACCTCTAAGGAGAAAGAACTCTAGTTGCCAAAAAAGTCTATGAACAACCATAGAAGTAAGAGACAACTTTAAGCTAAAAGAAAAGCAAACTAAAAAAAGCACAATTCCTCGTGACTGGGAAAGATAAAATAGCAAAGCTAAGGTTGACAAAACAGATTGTAAGAGCTACAAAAAAAACAATGAAATTTGTAAGGGACATCAAAATCAACGCACAATTTTTATAATGTTATGAGAAGAGTAATGTGGACCTTTCTAAAAGCTGACAACGGTGATATCAATGAAAATTTTTTTTAAAGGTGGGCATGCTAAATAATCACTATCAACATTTACAATGGAGG
The DNA here is from genome assembly GCF_017639515.1 of Carcharodon carcharias. Taxonomy (NCBI): domain Eukaryota; kingdom Metazoa; phylum Chordata; class Chondrichthyes; order Lamniformes; family Lamnidae; genus Carcharodon; species Carcharodon carcharias. The sequence continues at coordinate 145,180,690 of NC_054468.1, forward strand.
GACAAGTCAGCACACCAAACTTTCCAAGGAAACTAATACTGAATCAGAATAAGGGATTCAAGAACAGAATTGTTACAGCGCAGGAGGCCATTTGGCCCATCGTGTCCGCACCAGATTTCTGAATGAGCAATGCACCTAGTGTCACTCTCCTGCCTTCTGCACATTCTTCCTTTTCAGATAATGGCCTGATACCCTTCTGAATGTCGCAATTGAACCTGCCTTCTCCACACACTCTGGCAGTGCATTTCATTCCAGACCGCAACCATGCGTGAAAAAGTTTTCCCTCATATCGCTTTTGCTTCTTTTGCTAATTACTTTAAATCTGTGCCCTGTCATTCTCAATCCATTCACAAGTGGGAATAGCTTCTCCCTATCTACTCTGTCCGACCCCTCATGATTTTGAGTGCCTTTCAAATCTCCTCTCAGCCTTCTCCTCTCCAAGGAAAACAGCCCCAACTTCTCCAATCTATCCTCAGAACTGAAGTTCCTCATCCCTAGAACAGCTCTCATGAGTCTTTTCCATACCCTCTCTAATGCTTTCATATCCTTCCTAAAGTATGGCACCCAGAACTGGACACAATACTCCATTTGAGGCTGAACCAGTGTTTTATACAAGTTTAACATAAAGTACCTTTTGTACTCTGCACCTAATAATAAATCCCAGGATACTGTATGCTGCTTTAACCACTCTCAATTTGCCCTGCCACCTTCAATGATTTATGCATATATGCACCCTGGTGCCTCTACTCCTGCACCCCCTTTAGAGTTGTACCCTTTATTTTGTATTGTGTCTCATTTTGGTAGGAAGAATGCAAGTCACTTCATGCTTCTCTGCATTAAATTTCATCTGCCACGTGTCTGCCCATTTTTCCAATCTGCCTATGTCCTTTTGAGGTTCTACATCAGCCTCCTCATGGTTCACAATACTTCCAGGTTTCATGCCCTGTATACCAAGGTCTAGGTCATTAATATATAGATCAGGAAGAACAGGGATCTTAAAACCAATCCCTGGGGAACTCCATTTGTAAGAGATGGATTATGCCTGACGAATCCCATTAAAGTTTTTGTAGAGATGTCTGGAGCAGTGAAGAAGTTAATGTCTATAGTTGTTTTTTTTTTATGGACTTCCAGAAGGCATTTGATAAAGTCCCTCACAATAGACAAGTTTGTTGGAGTTGAAATTCATGGAATTGAAAGCTGTGTGGCAGGAGTCCAGAGCAGGAATAATGAGAGGTACTCTGATTGCCAAGAGTAACGAGTGGTGTCCTGCAATGACTTGTGTTGGGGTGTCAATTATTCACCATTTTGGTAATGACTTAGATAATGGGATAGAAAACCACATATTCAAATTTGCTGATTTCTCAGATAGCTGACATTGTATGCAGTTACAAAAACAGAATTACCTGGAAAAACTCAGCAGGTCTGGCAACATCGGTGGAGAAGAAAAGAATTTCGCGTCCTCATGACCCTTCAACAGAACTGATTGAATGTTAGGAAAGAGGTGAAATATAAGCTGGTTTAAGGGGGAGGGGGAGGGGGGGCAGTAGGGGGAGAGAAGTTGAGGGGGAGTGGTTGTAGGGACAAGCAAGCAGTGATAGGAGTAGTTAATCAAAAGATATCATAGACAAAAGAACATAGAAGTGTTGAAGGTGGTGATATTATCTAAACGAATGTGCTAATTAAGAATGGATGGTAGGGCACTCAAGGTACAGCTCTAGTGGCGGTGGGGTGGAAAGAGTAGCAGGGCATACAAGATTTAAAAATAATGGAAATAGGTGGGAAAAGAAAAATCTATGTAAATTATTAGAAAACACAAAAGGAAGGGGGTGGGGATGGAGGAGGGAGTTCAAGATCTAAAGTTGTTGAATTCAATATTCAGTCTGGAAGGCTATAAAATGCCTGGTCGGATGATAAGGTGCTGTTCCTCCAGTTTGAGCTGGGCTTCACTGGAACAATACAGCAAGCCAAGGACAAACATGTGGGCAAGAGAGCAAGGTGGAATGTTAAAATGGCAAGCGACAGGGAGGTTTGGGTCTTTCTTGCGGACAGACCGCAGGTGTTCTGCAAAGCGATTGCCCAGTTTATGTTTGGTCTCTCCAATGTAGAGGAGACCGCATTGGGAGCAACGAATGCAGTAGACTAAGTTGGGGGAAAAGCAAGTGAAATGCTGCTTCACTTGAAAGGAGTGTTTGGACCCTTGGACGGTGAGGAGAGAGGAAGTGAAGGGGCAGGTGTTGCATCTTTTGCGAGGGCATAGGGAGGTGCCCATAGGTAGGGGTTGAGGAGTAGTGGGGTGATGGAGGAGTGGACCAGGGTGTCCCGGAGGGAACGATCCCTATGGAATGCCGCCGGGGGGGAGTGAACGGAAGATGTGTTTGGTGGTGGCGTCATGCTGGAGTTGGCGGAAATGGCGGAGGATGATCCTTTGAATGCGGAGGCTGGTCCAGGTCTGGCAGCATCTGTGTCAGGTACAAAAATAATTCAAAATGTTAATGGAATGCTGGTCAAGAATGCAGGAAGGTAGAAGTTATGCTGCAGCTACACAAAGCTGTGGTTAGACCATACCTGGAGTACAGGGAGCAGCTCTGGGCACCTTGGGATGGATTGGCGTCTGAGGGAGTGCAGAGTAGATTTAACAAAGTAATATCAGGAGCCCGAGAGTTAAGTTATTATGAGAGATAACACAACCATGGGTTGTATTCCCTGTAATTCAGTGCATTAAGAGGCAATTTGATGGAAGTTTTCAAGACAATAAAGGGAACAGGTAGGGCAGATGAATAGAACTGATTTCCGCTGATTGGAAAGTCGAGGACTAAAGGGCAGTCTCAAAAATTAGAGCCAGACCTTTTAGGGTGAAATTAGGAAACACACACTGATACAAGTTTGGAATTCTCTTCCACAGATGTCATTTGATGCTACATCATTTAATTTTAAAACTGAGATTGATACCTTTTTTGTTAACCAAAGGCATTATGGGATATGGACAAAGGTGGATGTATGGAGTTGGGTCACAGATCAGCCATGATCTCACTTCAGAGGGCACAGGCTCCAGGTGCCAAATAGCCTACTCCTTTTACTGTGTTAATGTGAGAGATTAGCAAGCATGCCCCACTGTCACTGGGATACGTATCAGTTTTACGCTGTGACCAAGTACCTGATCCCAAACAAGAATTTCTTACTTAATGGCTGAAGTTACATGTGTTACTTACCATGCGCGCCTTCGCTCCCTCGCCCGCCCCCGTGCCCCCTCGCCTGCCCCCGTGCCCCCTCGCCTGCCCCGTGCCCCCCCGCCCCTGTGCCCCCTCGCCCCGCCCCCATGCCCCCTTCTCATCCTGCTTCCACTCCTAACCCTGTCCCTGCCCCCCACCTGCCTTCTCCTATCATTTGTTTGGTCAATTTGGAAAAACCCATTTGGAAACGCTTCTACAATTAAATAAAAATTAAGTGGATTGCAATTATGTTAAGCAGTGCTTTAGTGTTTTTATAAAGAGCCTTTATTTCACCCATGATTTTTACCTTGAAGTTCATTCCACATGTTAATCATAGTGTGAAGAACATTTTCCTGACATCGCTCCTATAACAGATTCAGAAAGTGCCTCACTTTTTTTTTTTATTTATTTTATTTTATATATTTATATATAAATAACTCCTGATGATCTCAATCAGTTTCAGTCCAGTGATGAAGTTCTTCTGGAGGCCCAGCAACTCATGACAGTAATGAATGGCTGTTGTTATAAGTGGATTTTCTGAACAAAAACCATTGACTTTTCCAGAATTCTAAATTTGGATCTAATGTCACAATAGTATAGTATCTCCTGTGTTTGGAAAGCATCCGTAAGCAATTTTTTATTCTCTCCTTCTGCCCAATGCTCCTGTAGTTTTGTACAACATTCAGCGAAGTATGACCAAAATTGTCCATGATTAATGGATGTAAAATAGAATGGGAATGTTACCATGTTTCTGCTTCTGTGCACTAATTTTGCCATTTTCGCCCAGTTGTGCTGTCCAGTGATGATGAAGATGAAGAAGATGATAATGCCAGTACTGGAAGTAGCAGAATGGACAGTGTTCATTCTGCTGGTAGAACTACTGACACTGCAAGTCTTTCTCCTGTGCCCTCCACTAGACCCTTAGAGCCTGTACCAGAAGAGCCTCCTGATGGAAATGCAGCTGAAGAGATTTCTGAAAGCATTCTCGCAGAAGTAGAATCTACTGCCACGTTGCCAAGAAAGGCAAAGATGAAAGATAAGGTAATGCAACTGCAGATATCCTGTTGAGTTTTACATGTGTAACAAAGAAAAAATTAAAGACTGGAATTTGAATAGCACCTTTCATAACCTCAGGACTCCCCAAAGCACTTCGCAGTTCCTTCAGTATTTAGTGTAGAAGCTACTCTAATGGAAATATGACAGCAACTTGGAAGCAGCAAGGTCCCACAAACAGCAATCTGACAATAATCACACAATCTATTTTTAGTGATGTTGATTTTGTGATAATTATTGGTCAGGACCTGTGAAGGAGTCCCTTATTCTTCAAAATCATGCAATGGGATCTTACATCTTGGCAAGAACGATGCCACTGAGTGATGGCTGACACCATTATCAAAGCGCTATTTTTGTTCAGTCAACTTTTTTCTAAAATCTGTTCAGTGTGAAATGTCAGAGGAGAAATGTTTACCTGTCAGTCCTTTAACTGAATGATTTCCCTGAGATTCAAGTTGATATCTGACTTGATCAGGTCTTGTAAATAGAATAATGAATGCTTTGTTGAGGGGAGTGAATTTGAGCAGCATGGTGTCTGTATTTATGATGGAGGAATAAACCAAAAGAATTTGGTAGTGTTTCTGAAGTTGCGAGCCTTCTCCCAGTCATTTTTTACAAGATATTGAGGGACATTTTATTTTTCCAATAAGTCATTGAGGTAAGTTGCCTATCTGGTGTCAAGCTGAGGGACATCTCGAACTGACTTGAAAGGATATTGAAGAGGGAACAGATCCAGTTGTCCTGATCCCAATGTTGATGGTTCCAAAATAGAGGAGTTGGCAAGAGGTCCTATTTGCAGAATACTATGAACTAGGGGCTAAATTAAAGAACAGGATCATGACGATTGTAATCTCTGGATTATTAGTCAAGCCATGTGCAAATTGACGTAGGGATAAGCAGATTCGGGAAATGGAGGAGGGTTTTGGGAAAGAGGGGTTCTATCCTTTGGGAGACTGGCACTAGTATTGGGAGAGGAGAGAACTATACTTTTGGGATGGACTCCATTTGAATGGTGCTGGTATCAGTGTCCAAGTGGAAACTTAGGACTTTAACCAAGTAAGTGGAGAAGGAGGACCCGGGTTGAACAAGTAGAATAGATAATGGTTAGAAAAATGAAAGGGAAGAGAATACAGTAAGTCAGCAATTTTCCATTAGGCTCCACAGGTAAAGGGAAGACTAAAAGATGTGAAGTGATTAAATTACGAGAGAGAAATCAGAAACCCAACAGTACAGTTCTTTCCTGGCTCAATATTGCTGAGTAAGCCATTAGAGCAGAAGGACAGGGTGGGATGTGTGGCCCAAAGAAGCGTTCTGCAAACAAATGCACAGAATATATGGAACAAATTGAATGAATTACAGATGCAAAATCAACTTTGAGGGTATGACATGGTAGCCATTACTGAGACATGGCAACAAGATGCTTAGTACTGGGAATTAAATATACCCGGTTATGAGGTATACAGGAAGGATAGGAAAAGTGGTCGAGGGGGAGGAGTAGCCTTAATGATGAAGGCTCAAATCACTTCATGGACAAAGGGCATAATAAGAAATTAGCAGGCACATGATACTTTACAGGTAGAATTAAGAAATTGAAAAGGATTTAAGACTGCAGCAAAGTTGTGTTTAGTGCCCCTGGTAGTGGCTTTGAAGTGTAGCTTGTATAAATGGAAAGATTAGTCAAGCAGGTAGTAATGGCAGAGCATTGAATTGGGGGATTTTAACTTCCATATAGATTGGGATAAGCAGGCTAGCACTTTTCAGAAAGGTTGTGAATTTCTTGGGTGTGTCCAGGATAGTTTTTTTTTTGCAGCAGAATGTCCGAGAACAATCGAGAGCAGACCATAATCGATTTAGTTAATGGGACAGAGTTAGTTACAGCTTAATGATGCGTGAACATTTATCTAACAGTGATCATAATATGATTGAATTTAACTACTGTTTGAAAGGGAGAAATGTAAAACAGCTAGTAAAGTTCTAAATTTAGAACTCTGACTTTGGATATGGCAGAGACTGTCCAGAGTAACCTGGACAAATCGGTTAATATGTTATATGATAGGAGATCAGTGGGAGGTGTTCAAAAAATAATTTAATTATAGACAACCAATTCATACACACAGGACGGGAGCTTTACTTGCCAAAAAAGATAGCCAGGGATAACTAAAGAGCTAAGAGATGCAATCCAACTAAAAGAAAAAAAATACAAAAATGCAAAAATCGCAGATTCTGGTCAGTGGAAAAGATGCAAACAGCAGCAAAGGGTCAAAAATGCTGTGTAAAAAGGAGCTTGCAAGGGATATCAAAATCAACACAAATGTTTAAATTACATTTTAAAAATTAAAGCTGGTCAGAGTAGGCTCATGGCTGATTTCTGGGATGAAGTGTTTGTTTTATGAGGATAGGATGAGCAGGTTGGGCCTATACTGATTGGATTAAGAAGAATGAGAAGTGATGAACGTATAAGATTCTGTCCGGCTTGACAGGGTAGATGCTGCGAAGACGTTTCCTCTAGTAGGGAGATCTAGAACTAGGGGGCACAGCTTAAAAAAATAAGGGGTCTCCCATTTAGGACGGAGATGAAGAGAAATTTTTTCTTGGAATCTTTGGAATTCCCTCCCACAGAGAGCAGTGGACGCTGGGTCATTGAATATATGCAAGGCTGTGTTCAACAGATTTTTGATCTACAAAGGACTCAATGGTTATGGGGGCGCAGACAGGAAAGTGGAGTTAAGGCCACAATCAGATTAGCCATAATCTTATTGATTGGCAGAGCAGGCTTGAGGGGTTTCAAAAGCCTGCTGCTATTTCTTATAATCTTATGATCAATGTTGGGTCATGTTGTCAAGGTAAACGAGTAAGTGACAGGCATGCTGAATAATTACTTTATGCCAGTATTTCCAGTAGAGGAAGTGGTCAGCATGCCAGACATCCCAGGAAACTGATATTGAATCAGGGACAGGGACCACATCCCTTGCGCTTTGAATACTTGAATGGCGATTGTTCCTCTGGGGGAGTACACCCTGACCCAAGCATCATTGATGACTCAGCTGAACAAGGCTTGGGGGCAAGGGTTGGTGTGGGGGGTAGGAAAGACAGAAAACTAACAGTGATTGGGGGATTCAGTGGTTAGGGAACAGAGAGGCAATTTTGCAGCTACAGACATAACTTCAGAATAGTATATTGACTCCCAGGTACCAAGGTTAAAAATGTTACTGAGCATTCTTCGGGGCAGGGTAAACAGACAGAGGTCATGGTCCATATTGGGGTACCAATGCATAAAATCGAAAAAGGGATAAGGCCCTGCAAGGCAGATTTTGGGGAGCTAGGAATGAAACTAACAAGCAGAACCTCAAAGATAGTCAATTCAGAAACAGGTGGAATGTGCAAGTGAATGCATGGCTGGAGAGATGGTGCTTGAGGAGGGCTTTCGATTCCTGGGACATTGGACCTGCCCTGGGGAAGATGAAACTTGTTCAGGTTGAATGAATTGCATGTCAACAGGGCGGATATAGTCGTGGAGAGGTTTGCTCGTGCTGTTCAGAGGGGTTTAAGCCAGCTTGACAGGGGATGGTAACCTGAGCATTGATTCAGAAGGGAGAGAAGCTAGGCCAGAAATTCATAAACATATATGGAAGACAGAGAAAACAAAGGATAGGAGATCAGCAAAGGAGTTGTTTAATGCTTATAAACATTTATTTCAGTGCAAGAAGTTAATAAGGCTGAACGAGAGCACAAATAGACACTAGGAAGTATGATATCATAATTCTTGAAACATAGCTTAAAGAATGGTAGCTTTAAATGCCTGCTAACAGGGTTTACAGGCAGTTCTAGGCACCATACCTTTGGAAAAGTATATTGCCTTGGAGGGAGTATAGCATAGATTTGCCAGATGATAACTGGACTCCAAAGGTTAAATTTCAAGAAGGGCTTACAGAAGCTAGGGTTGCATTCACTGAAATTTATAAGATTATAAGTAATTTCACTGAAGTTTTTCAAGGGGGTCAAGTATGGTAGACAGAAAGGAACTCTATCTGAGAGAAACTCTTATAAAGCTTTGGGTAGGCCACAACTGGAGTATTGCTCCCAGTTCTAATCACTACAATTTAGGAAGGATGTGAAGGTCCTTGATAATGTGCAGAGGAGATTTACCAGAACTTCCAGGAATGAGGTGTTTTAATAATAAGATGGAGAAGCTGGAATTGTCCACCTTGTAGCAAAGGGGATTCAGGGGAAATTTACAAGATTATGACAGGTTTTAATGAGATTAACAAGGAAAAGCTATCCCCATTAGCCTGCTCGTACAAGAACGAGGGGAACAGATAAGGTTTTGGGTAAGAGATGTGGGGAAATGTGATGAAGAACTTTTTTATCAGTAAGTGATAATGACCTAGAGCTTACTACCTATGAAGGTGGTGGAAGTGGAGATGGTAAGTGATTTCGAAAAGGAAATTGGTTGGAAACTCGAGGGACATAAGCTTGTAGGAATAGAGCGGGGGAATGGGACTGACTGCTGTACAGAGTCCGACATAAACTCGATGGGTCAAATTGCCGCCTCCTGTGCTATAATAACTCCAAGGCTCTAAATTATTTCTACTGACTAGGGAGCCATGGACTTGAGACAAGGTCCAAGAATTAGAGCCCCAACTTCCAGGAATGAAATTAGGAAACATTTGTACACCCAAAATTTGTAGAAGTTTGGAACACTCGCCTTGAAATGACAGTTGATGCTAAATCAATGGTTTGAAATCTGAAATTGATATATTTTATTAAGCAGAGTTAATAGGAATATTGAATAAAGGTGGGCATGTGGAGTTAGGTCACTGATCACCCATGATCTTAATGAATGGCGGTGGAACAGCTTGAGGGGCTAAATGGCTACTCCTGTTCTCACGTTTGTATAAACCATGACATTATTTTATTTGAAACACATCTTGTAAACAGTTTGAAAAAAGAAATGTGATCTTTTCTCCCCCTAATAGTTTCTTTTTGTAAAAGTCAACAGATTCTTTCCCAAATCTCTTTTACAAAAAAAAAGTTTTGACTTTAAATTTTGAAGTTTCAAGAAGGCTTAATGCCGCGCTGGAGTTGTATTCTACAAAGTTAATTAAAAGGAAGGTGAAGCTGTCTCTTTCAGAAATTTTAATACTGCTCTGAGTTGGCTTAGGACCCAGCTCCGGAGTTATGCTTTTTCTGCCTGTTGCCATGGGCTTTTTTTTTTTGTATTCTTCTTTTCTCTTGTGATTGTGTAACTTTGTGATTCCCTTACCAATTCAGAACCCACATGGAATCAAGTTCTTTAAAACTTTCCCTTAGTACATTTGCTTAAGATGGTATTTTCAAAAGCAAAGTAATTATTTTTCCTTTTCCTACTCCTTTACACTTTTCAATCTTTTATAGCTGGTTTGCTTTTTTTATTGAAACATTTTATTAAATAAAATTTATGCTCAGTACTTGTTTTGCTTTGCTGGGTGAAATGTATATTGAGTGATCTATTCATGAGATTCACATTTGGTTCCAGGTTTATATTTTAAATGGCCACACATTGACTTTTAATGAGTCCTCTTCCACTTGTTCTGTTCAAATATATAAACCTAACTTTCAAATTGAATGCAGCTTTCCAAGTTGCTATCTCCTTCTCATTTTTTCATCCTTCATGTGCACTTTAATATGCTGCCAGTCCAATGAATAAAGTAACAGCACACTCTGAGTTTTTTTTTAAATGAGGATGGGCCAAGTAATTTCTGATCTGCATAAAAAGGTCACTAACTGTTCTGGTTCTAGACAGTTTGTCGAGGAGATAATTGATCTTTTGGGTTTGACACTTGGTTGAAATAGATTTCTTTCAAAAGGAGGCCTAAGAGAACCAGTAACCCCCCCTCAGCTTGAAAGAAATATTTTTACAACCAGTTTTCCAAATATTCTTCCTATTACTGTTGACTTGTAAATGTGTAAATGAAGCTAGTAGTTGCATTTGTTTTTGAACCTCTAGTTTGTGTGATAATATCTAGCATTTTAAAAACATTAGTAACATTGTTCAATCCTGCATTAATTGCAGCAAGTGGAGTAGTTATTAGCTCCTGGGGCAATTCTGTGAGTAAGATGCAGCTTTTGAATCATAAGAGCAATGCTCAGATTACAGGAATTGATCTTGAAAATGCAAAGTGATGGAAAAATACATACCACGTCCTGAAAATTAGGTTACTCACACCAGTGCTGTGACAGAAATGGTGCACCGTTCTTCTAACTCCTTCAAAAGGGGAAGAGGATTGCTCCTACATCTCAAAGAATATGCTACCTATGGAAAGGGGTGTAATGTAGATTCACCAGAATGATACCGGAGCTTAGAGGGGTAAATTATGAGGACATCTTGAATAAATTGACTTGAAATAGAAGATCCAGGGACGATCTAATCAAGATGCTTAAAATGTTGAAATGAATCGATAGGGTAATTACAGGGAAACCATTCCGTTTGATGGTGAAATCAAGAAGAAGAGGATGTAATCTTAAAAGTAGAGCTATGCCATTGAGGAGGAAAATCACGAATTATCTCTTTACATGTACAGTAGTAGAAATCTGGAATTCTCTCCTAAAAGGCTGCAGAGACTGGGACACTTGGAACTTTTGAGATCAAGATTGATTAAGTTTTTGTTGGGTAAGGGTATATTGGGATACGGAGTTCAGGCAGGTAAACATAGTTAAGGTAGAATGGTGGAGCAGGTTTAGCAGTACTTAGTTCATATTTTTCCAAGCTTCAGGCCATTTACATTTCCAAATAAATACTTTAAACTCCATTTCCAAAAATTAAGGCTGATCTGGATGCAGCATCTGAAATTTGAGTAATGCTTGTGCCGCATTCATTTCATTCACACATTGTCATCCTAAAGAAGGTGAGATATCCTTATGCAGATATGTGCAACCCACTTCTATTTGGCTTCTGCACATTTTGAAGCACCCATTGCATTCAAGAAAGAGAAAAAATATGAAAATAAGACATATAATTTTATGATTGAAGTCAATAATTGACCCCATAAAGGATGAATTCTAAAATCATGTTTAAATCCAATAAAACCTGGTAATATGGATATTTCCAAGGTGTGATTCTCATTTGCCCCACACAGCAGCTCATGTAAGAAGCATATTATCTTCTCTGCAGTGATGGCAGTATGAAGTTCAGGTCCTATACCATGGACAGGTGGCTGATTGAAGCTGAGAGACAAGGCATGAAGATGCATTAATGATACACATCAACTTTAATCATCAAACTCTGCAGGAAGCCACAAGGCTTTATACTTTCTTCAAAGTATCTTTTTTGTTCCAAACTTGTTTTACTGACTAAACCAGATTTTCTTCAAGTCCAAAGTTTACTGAATACAAACATTCTGTTTTTTTTTCCATGCATTTAAAAGCTCCCTCTCTCTACTCTCTTTACAGTTTGGAAATTCTTATCATGAAACAGTGGGCAAAAAAAGAAAACTTGAAGTTGCTCAGACACACACAGATGCTCTTAGTTCGCAAGTGGAAAATAGCTGTGAAAGTATTATTCTCAAGTGCCGAAGTATACGAATAGGAAGTTTTCGTACAACAGTATTGGAACCCGTTATTGTAAGTGCAGTTTTGGACGTTTCCATTTTGTTGAAGCTTTTTTTTTTGTTGTCAGATCACAGTGCATTTAAAAGAATTAAACTTTACCTTCACAGTCCAAAACAGGACACGGTAGGGAGTGCAAGTTTTGAAAAGCAAGATCAGATTTTACATGAAGAAACAGGACAAACTCAAATTTGAGCTCCTGTAACAACTTCATAGAGAGAGAGGTAACCAGATAGAAGTACTGGCACTAAAAGGTTCCAATTTCAGTTCTGGTGACAAGCAAATATGTTCCCAGGTTGCAGAGGGCTGTCAGCTTTACTATGTAAAGTTTTAGAATTCTTCCATTGTGGACGCTAACCAGTCAGTTTCTCATGATGTTACACATAGGTCAAGGACAAGTATTGTATACACGTCAAGTAATTTGACTAGAGCATAGGTAGAACTGTGCTGCTAGCTAGAAAAGGCAAGGTGGGAGGGAGAAAATAAAGGTTAGGGACAAGTAACAAGCAGTGTTAGAAGGGGGAAGGGATGATAAAGCTGGGTTTGAAAGAGGGAGAAAGAAAAAGGGGGAAATAAAGCTTGGATTTATGTAGTGCCTTTGATGACCTCAGTTTGTACTGTAGTGAATCATGCACTTTTGAAGTACAGTCACTGTTCTACTACAGGAAATGTAGCATGCAGTTTCACATGTGCACAAATGTCCCATAAGCAGCATTGTGATGATGACCAAACAATCTTGGTTGAGGGATGAATGTTGGCTAGGGCACTGGGGAAAACTCTGCAGCTCCTTCAAAATGCTGCAATGAGATCTTTTGCGCCTATCTGATAGGGCAGGCCTTTCATCCGAAAGGCGGCACTTATGATAGTGCAACACTCCTTCAGTACTACAGGGAGGTATCAGCCTGGATTATGTGCTCAAGTCTTCTATCTCAGATACCAGAGCAGGTGAAGCATATAGAAAATTGCTGCGTTATTGGAGCCAGGAACACCAGAAGCAGAAACAGGGGGTAGGGCGGGCAGTTTTTAAACAAAATTTTTGTATGTATTAGCATTAAGGAAGAGAACTGACAAGTTCATTGATGTTCTGTTTCATCTCCTGGCTTTGATCCACCCCCAGAAGCAATAATAGTTTTCTCTACCATGGCCCTTGACATCAGCTGCAATGTGTACCTAAGGGAAAGGGGTTGCCAAGCTATGGGCAACAATTATGACCTTGATCAGCAAGGCGCAAGCTGGAGTGAGGCAGGCTGCTAAGAGTTGGCATCAAATGCAATGCACAGGATAGATGTATGAGTGGGGATGGGAAGGACTGCCAGGCTTGAAAGTTGAGATTATGCCATTGATGAGTGGTGATGGCAACTGACACAGGATGACAGGTTGGTAGATAGTGGGAGCCATGCTGTTAACTGGTGATAATGGGAGACAGTGCAGATCCTAAGAGGGAACCGTGATTGTAATTCTATTACTTTGGAAACTAGGGATACTCCCTCTCTAAATATATGTAGAGTTTGGAAATAAATTTATAAAAAAGTATGTATAATATGCTTGTACTTATTCCTAAAATTTAAAATCAACATATTTACAATGGGCAGTCTACAGCAGCAACTTGAGTTTATATCGTCACCAGCTGCCCCTCAGTTCGAGGATGACATCTACTCAGGGTCGTGAGTTTCTGCCATGGCTCTTCATATAACTGTACAGGCTAATTCTTAACTCTCAGATCTTTGGATGCATGGGGCAGGATGCCCCTCGAGGTAATGGGGTCCGGAATGCAAGATTTGCTTCCTTTTCTTCCCTTGTCTGCCACCAACGATGTGACTCAAAGCTTGGAGTTCTGTCGCCATTTGGAACAATTGGTAGCAAGCTTGCCCATTATTAAGACTAATGCTGCTGCACTTCAAGGTGAGCTTCGGAGTGTCCTTTGTCCTCCCCTGGAACATTGGCCATTTGAGAGTTGAGAAAACAGGACCTGGCAGGGGAGACCATTCTTGCCCATCCTCAGACACAGTGTCTAGTCCATAGAAGTTGGCTTTGCAGGAGTTTTGCCTGAAAGTTTGTGGAGCTGGCATCAAGAAGGAAACTAGCATTTTTCGACAATCCTGCCATTGAATCCAGATGATGCAGTGGAAGCATTGCTGATAAAATATCTCTAGCATTCCTTTGTGCAGCTGATGCACAGTCCTGATCTCAATGCAGTACCAGAGTGTGGTGACAACAACTGCTTTGTGCACTAGGGCTTATGTTGACTTGTGGGTATTTTAGTTGTCAAACGCTTGCTACCATGGTTTGTACAAGGCTGTGCTGGTGTAGCTGATTTGATGTTGGATCTCCTCATCAATGGTGAACTTTTGAGAAATGTGCCTGCCACGGTATGAGAAGTGCTCAACATATTCCAAGGTTTCTCTTTCAATATATATGGGAGGTGGAATATTCTGCTGACCACATGTAGGTTGATATGAGTTTTATTTTGGCAACATTCAAGAGTTTCTTGTATGCAGATTTGAAGAGATTGAGCGTGGCTTGCAAGTATGGTGCAGAGTGGGCAATGACAATGCAGTTGTCGGCAAACTGTAGTCATTGTATGGTGGTCAGCTTAGTTTTGGCACGGAGGTTAGAGGACCTTAAAGGATGTGGACACAGAGATAGTGGATGCATTGGTTGTGATCTTCCAAAATTCCCAAGATTCTGGAAAGGTGCCAGTGGATTGGACAACCACAAATGTAACACTACTATTCAAGAAAGCAGCGAGACAGAAATCAGGAAGCTATGGGCCAGTTATTCTAACATCTGCCTTTGAGAGAATGCTTAAATTCATCATTAAGGATGTAGTAGCAGGACATTTGATAAATCATAATACAATCGGGCAGAGCCAACATGGTTTTGTGGAAGGGAAATCATGTTTGACAAGTTTATTAGTGTGGATGTTAGAAGCATGGTTGTTAAAAGGGAATCAGTAGATGTAGTGTATTTTGATTTCCAAAAAGCATTCGATAAGGTGTCACAAAAAAGAATACTGCAAAACATAGGAACATAGTGTTGCTGATGTACGGGCTCGGATAGAGGATTGGCTAACAAACAGGAAAGAGAGTTGGGATAAATGGATCATTTTCAGGTTGGCAAACTAACTAGTGGAATGCAACAGGGATCAGTGCTAGGGCCTCAACTATTTATGACCTCTATTAATAACTTTAAAGGGACAAATTGTAATCAAATTTGTTAATAATGCAAAGATAGGTAGGAAAGCAAGTTGTGAGGAGGATACAAAATGTGCAAAACGATATAGGTAGGTGAAGTGAGTGGGGGAAAAATTGGCAGTTGGCATATAATGTGGGGAAATGTGAGGTGGTCTACTTTGGCAAGAAGGGTAGACGAGCAGAATATTTAAATGGAGAGAGACTGTGGCATGCTAAAGTACAGAGGGATCTGGGTGTCCTTGTACATGAATGACAAAATGTTAGCATGCAGGTACAGCAAGTAATTAAGAAGATAAATAGGATGTTGGTCTTTATTGCAAGGGGCATGGAGTGTAAAAATAAGGAGAACTTGCCACATCTGTGCAGGGCATTGATGAGATTGCATCTGGAATACTGGTTTTGGTCTCCTACCTTAAGGAGGGATATACTTGCATGGGAAGCAGTTCAAAGAAGATTCACTAGGCTGACTAATAGGATGAAGAGGCTGTCTTATGAGCAAAAGTTGGGCAGGTTGGGCCTGTATTCATCACAGTTGAAAAAAAATGAGAGGTGATCATATTGAATCAGACCTGAGAGGGCTTGGCAGGGTAGAAGGTGAGGGGATGCTTCTCCTTGTGGGGGAATCTGGAACCAGAGGCACAATTTAAAAATAAAGGGTCTCTCTTTAAGATTGAGATGAGGAAGAATTTCTTCTCTGAGAGCTGTTGGTCTTTGGAATTCGTTTCCCAGACAGCATTGGAGGCTGGGTCATTGAATATGTTCAAGGCTGAGTTGGACAGATTTTTAATCTACAAGGGAGTCGAGGGTTATTGGGAGCAGGCAGAAAATGGAGTTACAGCCACAATCAAAACAGCCATGATCTTACTGAATGTCGTAGCAGGCTCTATGGGCCGAATGGCATAATCCTGCTCCTAGTTTTTATGATTTTATAAATACTGTGGGAGCGATCATACAACCTTGCTTAACCCCAGTGCAGTTTGAAGGTGCCTGTTTCAGATCTCCCACTCAAGATAGTTGTAGTCATATCATCATGGAGCAATTACAGGATTGTGATGAAGTTTCTTGGACATGACAAATCTTTGGAGCACAATCCTCAGAGCCTCACGATTTACTGAGTCAAGTGCTTTGGTCAGGTCGATGAGTGCAATGAAGAGTTCCTGGTGTTCTTGACATTTTTCTTGGATATGTCTGGCAACAAGGACTATGGAAGATCTAAAGTCACACTGTCTCTGCATCGGTTTCCTCAGCCACAGGAAGTAGACGATTCAGGAAAATGCATGTCAGGATTCTACCTGATATGGACAAGAGAGAAATACCTTGATAGATTCCACAGCATGACTTATCTCTCTTCTTGAAGATAGTTACAATTGTCACATTCCTGAAGTTCCTGGAGTTCTTTTTCCTCCCAAAATCTGTAGGTTGAGTGCATGAAGTTTTGATGTGAGCAAAAAACCTCAGCTGGAATACTATTGGGGGCCACAGGCTTTGTTGTTAGTCACGCGTTTGATTGCTTGTTGCAGCTCACCCTCGATGGTGGTTCACCCGTGGATTCTACCACAGGTACTGGGGAATAGCCTGGATAGTATCACTGGAGCCGTCACTGTGGATTCACGGTTTGTTCCAAGTGTTCTTTCCAGTGTTGAAGAATGACATTGTCATCCTTAAAAGGAGAAACTCCATCCTGTGAGCAAAGAGATTTTGTCCATTTGACCTTGGTCTATAGATGGCCCTGGTGGCTGCAAAAAAAGCTTTGAATGCCATAATGGTCGGCATATTGTTCAAACTCTCAGGCTTTCTCTTCCCACTACCTGTCCTTTATCTTTTGGATTTGTCTTTGGACATCAATCCTGTTAAATTAAAAGGGAAGCAAGAAGTTGAAAGGTGGCAAGACCTTAAAACGCAAGTCCAAAAATTGAAGCTATGATGTGAAGAGAAATCAAGATGGGACATAAGCGAAAAGATTCAGAATCCTTGGGAACTGGGCCTTTGGAGGCTTCAACTAGTGGGTGTATCCAGCTGCTGGCATGCCTGATGGCCCATGGTGATAAGTGGCTGCTCGATTAATAATGGGAAATCCCATTGAGGTACTTTCTAGAGATGTGACAGTGTTGTAAATTTCTGATTTTGAATGCTGACACCTAAAGGAGAAGTATGCGACAAACCTATTTGAGGTTTAATTAGATTATGGCTTCATTTGAAGAAAAAGAAAGTTGCTTTATTGAAGTGCAGTTATTTTGAGAAGATGTGTGTTGTATTTTTGTTAAATCTTTATCACTGATGCTATTTAACAGCTGAAGTTGTTGGATTTGCAAACACTAAAACAGATTTTTCTTCTTTCAGTTCAGCCTAGACTTCATCAAGGTCAGTATGGGAGGTAAGTCTGTTCAATTAATTTCTAACATTACAGATTAGTGGACTGTAAAACTGGAGTCCAAACAGACAACATCCATATCAATTTGTGAATAAAAATAGAGTTGGAAAGGAAGAAAGTTGTGTAAAACTCTTTCCTTAAGTTTTAACCTAAATATTGGGGTTGTTGTTTCTTGATACTGACAATGGAGTCAGAAGAAAGAAACCCAACTGTCTTTGTTCAGTACCAGATCAGTAAACCATTTCACAAATGTAAAATCTGACATTTACTAAATCATCTCGTCCTCCTGATAGGCAAAGAATGGGAAGTATGCCCTATTGTTTGCTGAAGGAAAAATTGATTTCATACATGAGGTAAATTGTGCAGAAGTGTGCCCTTGTGAATCAAAATATAAATTGTGCATTTGTAATGATTTCCAACTCTACTCAACCACTTTCCAGTAGCCTTTGTGATTTTTCTATTCCTTCCACTTTGCTAATCTCTTTCTGATATAGTAGTGTGCTTTTTCCCTTCTCAATTTATTTGGTTACCTCTAAGAAAAAAATGCTGACATTGGAACTGTTTTGAAGTTAACCCATTTGGAAATTAATTTTGTGTTTATGGTGGCTTGAAAAACTTCTCAGAATACTACTATGTATACTTCAGCTGATTACATTCAACTATGAACTTCCAGCTTTAGAAGAATTTTTATTTAAGTCCCTTGGTTAAGCTGTGCATCAGTTAGCTTGTCATCTTAATGGGAGTGTTCCCTGTACTCCCTTTATATTGTAAGTTGATATCAGAAGCAAGATTCAGGAGTCCAAATCCTGCTATAGGTCCTTTACATTAACAAAAACTGTGGGTGCTTGCACTGCCTGCCAATTATACCCAACTTTTAACAAACTGTTGATAACTTGCAATTCTGAAATGTCATGTTGGAGGTTGATCAAATGAGGAGCAATGTTAGATTACTTAATGTGGCAAAGATCTCCCTGAGATTTGGGATGTCATTTAAATGCCTTCCTTGTTACATTAATTCCATCCCCTTGCTGGCATTTTCTTCATTAAAACCTGAGGAATTGTCTCACAACTCTATTCCCTCTATTTAGTAATTGCTTTAAAAGGCTTTATGCTGGTATGGTAACTCTAAGCCAGTAAAGCTTTAATGGGATCTTTTGCTTACTCCATTCCCCTGCATTTTTCTTTGTGAGGAGTCGCAACTATATTCAAAGAATATGGTTGATCATATGATTCTGAATCATTATCTTTTAAGCATTCTTTGTTCTTTGCCATTCCTGACTGTTGCTAACTGGGAGATGAGTTTGGTGGAGTTGCTGTAAGAGAATGCCACCTTGGTATATATTCAAAATGATTAAACTGCTAGAGGAACCCAAATGATGATTTCATTGTATTATTAATTTTGCAAGCTTATGAATGGGCATAGTAAGCATAATTAAATTACTTGGTTTAAATTTATTTCAATGGACTTGGACAATTTCAATTGGAATTCTTGAACAGTTTATTTTTGATAAAAGCAAATTGCAAACAAAGCTTTTTCAATCCATTAAATAAACCAAACTAGTCATAATGAAAATCAACATATGCCCAAAAAAAGTGAATCAAAGACAGTAACATTTCTGTTCTTCTTTTGCAGTGCCTAATGAGTCATCCCAGGACATAGTTTTAAAAGCCTCAGAATTCACGATGTGTGAATGGTGCAGTGCACGTGTATTACCAGTACTTTTTCTGCAAATGACACCTGCTGCTTGCCACAATATACGATCATCTCTTAAAATGAGCAAAGAGAAGAGCTGGTTTGATTCTCAAGGGACTAGTAAGTATAATCCACTGAACTAATTATGTTAAATTGATAAACACATGAGATTTTTGACCTTTTTATATAAATATTACTGTACTCAAGTGCTTGTAACACTGTACCCGAAATCATTCTGTCATCACCACTGTGCTCGCTGACCTCCATTGGCTTCTGATCCTGCAAATGGTCAATTTTAATATTTGCATCCTTGTTTTCCAATCCCTCCATGGGTTTCCCTGCCCCTCTCCCCATCTCTGCCAGCTCCTCCAGCCCTAGAATTCTCCAAGATATCTGATATTCTCCAATCCTGCCTGGCCTCTTGCTCATCCCCAGTTGTAGTTGTTCCGCCATTGGTTGTTGAGCCTTCTTTTGCCTGGGTCTTAAGATCTGGAATATTCTCCCTAAACCTCTTCCCTCTCTATCTCGCTTTCCTCCTTTAAGTCGTGCCTTTAAACCTACCACTTTGACCAAATGTTTTTTCACCTGTCCTAATATCTCCACACATGGCTTAGTGCCAAATTTTGTTTGATAATGCACCTATGAAATGTTTGGAATGTTTTACTGCATTAACAGCGGGATATAAATACAGGTTGGTTTTGTTGAATTGGTAATTAATATTATATGTGAAAGATTATAGCCATTTCGTAGAAGCAGAATATCCTCTTGCTAATGGTGCTCATTGTGTCTCTACTTCACTTAGTTCTCTAACCTGAGACAGTTTGAGCTTTTCACAGAATCATGAAGTTACAACACCAAAGAATTCTGGCTTTTTGAAATAGTTTATGTATTCATCACATTTCCCTGCCCTTTATTATTATTTTAAATTTTTCTATTTCAACTGTTTATTCATATTCCATTTAAAACCTGTCATTGATTCTACTTTCACCTTATTTCTGGTAGCGCATTCTTTGTTTTCTAACCCTGTGATTTTTTTTAAATGAATTCTCCTAACCCTTCTGTTGTTTTGGTGATTTCAATGTTATATCTTGTAGTTACTGATTCTCAGTTTAGTGGAAATAGTTTTCTCTCAATTATTTTATCAAAATCCCTCAAATCCTGAAGAACTCCATTAGGCCTCTTAACCTTGTCTATTGTAAAAAAAAGAGATCTAGTTTCTCTGGTCTCTAATGTGATATCACCATGGTGAATCTCTTTTTTGTCCTGTCCATTGCCTAGTTATCCTCCCACTGTTGTTCAGCTCCATTGGACCACTCTTGCCAATCCAGTAATAGCCAGAACATCCTCAGCAGTGGCTTCTCTTCCAGCTCCTACACTGTCGTGTGACCTCTGGAGTCCTCCAAGAATCTACCCACATCTACCTACCTCTTCATTTACATGTTGCCTATTGGCAACACCATTCCTAAACATGGGATCTGCTTCCGCAGGTACACTGGCAATAGCTTTTGTTGAGCCATAATTCCTCCAGCTGAGCATTTGGAAGACCAAAGGCCCAGCCCAAACCCTGTACCTGTGACACTAATTCTAGCCCCGTTCCTGGCTGCTTTCTTAGCCTTAATCAGACTGTTCACAACCTCAGCATTCTATTTGACTATCTTTAAAGGTTCATGTATTCTGGACTCCACAATTCATTTTACTTTTAAAGTTTTACTATTTAGTGTAAGTTCCCTTTTATTTTCCCTCTGAAAATGTTTCACTTCACATTTCTAGAAACGTAAGAACAGCAGTTGGCCATTTAGTCCATTGAGCCTGTTCTGGCATTCAGTGAGATCCTGGCTGACATGTGACCTAACTCCAAAAACCTGCCATTGCCCCATATTCCTTAACTTTAAACCTGAAATTGATGTTAGCAATTGAGCCAGTATTGACTACCCTTTGAAGAAGACGGTTACAAACTTCTACCACCTTTTGCATATATAAGTATTTGCTAATTTCACTCTTGAAAGGCCTGACTCTAATTTTTAGGCTGTCCTAGATTTAACCAATGTATATGTGCCAGCCATAAAAGAGCGATCCAACTTAATCCCACGTCCCAGCTGGTGATCCCGTTTCCTGTCTCTACCACCCTTACACCCCCACTGCCCTCTGGGTGAAAAAAAAATCTCATCTCTCCTCTAATCCTTGTGCTGAGGTTAAATTTATGCCCCCTAGTTATTTACTCTTTCTAAGGGAGATAGGTCCTTCCTACCCACTAACTCTGGGCCTGTCATAAAATGATATACCTCAATTAAATGTGCCCTTAGCCGCCTCTGTTTCAAAGAAAACAAACCCCATCTATCCAGCTTTTTCTTCGAACCATAAACACACTATTCCAGGCAATTTGCCTACATATATGTTCTTCTATCTTCCTCTGATGGGTATAATCTGTAGTATACTCAGCAGTGTGAATGCCCCTCTTTTGTTCCTCATTTCAACCTATATGGCCTTATTTGATGATTACTTTAGCTTATCACTCCTCCACACAGCTGTGATTATTATTTTTTAAATAACACTTTGACCTGCCTTCCTTTTTTTTTAAACCCTTCTTTACCCTGACTGAAAATCCTGTAAGGAGGGGTGTTGAGCTGCCATTCCTACCCTCCTTTAAGCCATGTTTCAGTAATAGCCATGATAACATACTTCAAAAGTGTCTAATCTGTGTCCCAAGCTCATCTCACTTGACTTCTTGTATTGAAGTTTATACCACTAATCATTGAACAAATCTTTTGTTATCTATTTTCTTTCCTTTAATTCCTCAGCCTTCCATGCTTGTTTAGTCATTTTCTGCTATCCATTTCCAGCTTTACTGCTCTTCTTTCTTAATCGACACTCAGATTCCCATCCCTTTGCCAAGCTAGTTGAAACCCCAACAATGCTAGCAAACCTCTCCCCCATTCAGGAATGTTGCTGGCCCTGTTGAGGCTTGCACAGGTTTCAACTGCCCTAGAACAGGTTCCAATGCCCAGGAATCTAAAGCCCTCCTTCCTGCATTATTTCTCCAGCCATGCATTTATCTGCACCCTCCTGCTATTCTGGGATCAGTAGCATGTGGTGCCAGAAGTAATCTTGAGATTGCTACCTTTCAGATTCTGCTGTTAAATTTCTTTTTTAGCTTCTGAAAATCTGCTTGCAGGCTGTTCACTGTTCCCTCCCCTCAGCATATTCTGCTGCTGCTCCTAGAACCTGGTGCCAAAGAGACCTAAACATTCTGGAATCATGTTGTCAGGACAGAAACATGGTCTGTTCCTCTAACTATTGAATTTCCTATCACCATTGCTTTCTTGAACTTATGGATGCCACCATGATGCTGCGGCCTTGACTCTGGCTATACTCCCCAGAGGAACCACTTTACAGAATTGAATACTAGTTGGAGAGCAAGATGCTCTGGGGACCCCTGCACTACCTGCCTGATCCGCTTTGACTATTAGTCACCCATTCCCTTTCTGCCTGCACACAGTTAAGCTGCTGGGTAACATCATCTGAAGCGTGCTATCCATGTCGCTGTTAGCATTGGATGTCCTGCTGTTCAAACTCTGAAACCTGGAGCTGTAATACCTCCAGCTAGTTGATGGCATTTAAATTCATTCATGGGATGTGAACATCACTGGCAAGGCTAGCATTTGTTGTCCATCCCTAAATGCCTTTGATGGTGATGGTGAGCTACCTTCTGGAACCACTGCAGTCCGTGTGTCGTTAGGAAGTTGGTCAAGATTTGGACCCATTGACAGTGAAGGAACAACTATGTTGTTCCAAGTCAGGATGGTGGGCGACTTGGAAGAAAACTTGTAGGCTGTCTTGTTCCCGTGTGCCTGCTGCACTTGTTCTTTCAGGAGGTAGAGGTTGCTGATCTTTAAGTTCCCACATGGTACATAGAAAAATAGAAAATAGGAGCAGAAGTAGGACATTCGGCCCTTCGAGCCTGTTCCGCCATTCATTATGATCATGGCTGATCATCCAACTCAGTAGCCTGCTCCCGCTTTCTCCCCATATCCTTTGATCCCTTTCGCCCCAACTCCTATCTAACTCCTTCTTGAAAACATAGTGTTTTGGTCTCAACTACTTTCTGTGGTAATGAATTCCACAGGCTCACCACTCTCTGGGTGAAAATTTCTCCTCATTTCAGTACTAAATGATCTACTCATTATCCTCAGACTGTGACCCCTGGTTCTGGACTCCACCACCACTGGGAACATCCTTCCTGCATCTACCCTGTCTAGTCCTGTTAGAATTTTATAGGTTTCTATGAGATCCCCCCTCATTCTTCTGAACTCCAGCGAATATAATCCTAATCGACTCAATCTCTCCTCATATATCAGTCCCGCCATCCCAGGAATCAGTCTGGTAAACCTTCACTGCACCCCCTCTATAGCAAGAACATCCTTCCTCAGATAAAGAGACCAAAACTGCACTCAATATTCCAGATGTGGTCTCACCAAGGTCCTGTATAATTGCAGCAAGACATCCCTGCTCCTGTACTCAAATCCTGTCATTATGAAGGCCAACATACCATTTGCCGCCTTTACTGCCTGCTGCACCTGCATGCTTACCTTCAGTAGATGAACATTTGATGGGACTTGAGGTGCCTTTCCATGCCTCCACTGATTAGATGAGCAGCTGAAATTACCAGAAGTAAACTTAAGACTCAGTTACTTGATCAAGTTTAATTTATGGCTAGGTTAAATTAAGTATTTACTTGTAATCTACCCCCATTGTCTCTTGTGATGTGATGTCCTCTTCATTTACTGTGATGTCAGTTTCTCAAATTCCCTCTGTTTGAATAGTTTCTCTCCCTTTACCCTATTAGTTCCACTTAATATCTTGAAAACGCCAATCAAATCACCCTTAACATTGTAAATTCAAGTGATTGCAACCCTAATTTTTGTAATTTCTTCTCATAATTGAACTCTTGGAATCCAGACATCATTCCAGTAAATCTGTGCTGCAGTAGTAATTTCTTTCTAAGATGTAGTGCTCAGAACTGAACACAGTACTCTAGGTGTGGTCTAATGAGGGCTTTTCATAGCTGTGGCATGATTTTTAATCCATTATATCTTAAGACCAGAATTTCAATAACTTTTCAGATTATTATCTGTACCTGTCCTTGATAGGTTAATGATCTATGTACATGGATCCCTAAGTCTGTTTGGACCTTTACTGCTTTTGATTTTCACCATTTAGAAAGCATTCTGATTTATCCTTTATGGCTCCAATGGTTGCATGACACCATTAGTCACATCCTGACAAGTAGAGTGCCTGCCCATTTTCCCCACTCTCTCTCACCTGCTGCTCAGCCAATTTCCTAACCAGGTTGCTAATTTGCCATTAATTTCTAGAGCTTCAGCTTTAACTATCTGCCTCTTTTGAGGGGCTTTATCAAATGCCTTCTGGAAGTCCATATAAACACCATCCTTGGACATTTTCCTGTCATACTACTTTAGTTGCGCCTCTCAAAAAAATTAACAGCCAGTTTCGTTAAGATTGGCCTACCTTTTAAAAGTCCACGCTGACTCTCTCTAAAATTCTTCATCTTCAGCTCAATATCTACTTTCCCTCACACTTTTGTCAAGTGCCTTGGTGCAATCTCCTCCAAGAACGGTGCTGTATAAACACTAGTTATTTTTATTAAAATTCTTTTAACTTCTTCAACAGGCCAATGATGTAACAATTTATCATATATCTTTTGAAAATCAATATGAATCCATTGCATTAATAATACAGAAAATAGTTGACACTTATATGAAGGAACACCAACATAGCTATTTTTGTTGGCATATATATTGAGCAGCATTTGTGTCGTGTTTTGCAGCTACTGATGAACGGTACATTGTCCTGATTTTTGAATCTGCTCCAGATCTTCAAGCAACTGTTATTTTTGAAAAGATTTTAACTGAAATTGGCAAAAAGAACAGTATACCAAACTTTTTTGCCACCGTATCATTTGTTGAAGCAAACAGCAGGCTTCTTCTATTTACGCAGAACCTAGAGGAACATAACACAGGGAATCTATTAGTTAAGGACAACAGGGTGAGCATGTTGTTGTACTACTCTGGTTTATTTCCACTGATGAGCTTGCTTTACAGATCTAGGTGCAAAACAATCAAATGTAAACAAATAATGGAGGCATAAAGGCGAATGATGAACCTTGTTTCTTCTCTACCGCTACAAACTTGGATGTGTGCTTAGTGCAGACTGACTGACTTTCTTCTTATGGCTTCTTGTGAAATTTAAAAAAAAACAGCACAACGCATTGTACAGGTTTCAGTTAGGCCTTTAAAAGACGGAGGCCTAGGTTATAAGAAATATTAGGAACAGAAAAGGTTACTTATCCATTCTTAATATGCATCCCCATGTTTTTGAACTTTACATCACCAGTTGTAGTTGGCTTGTTCCTTCCCTTTATGATCTTGAAAACTTGAATTCAACCACCTCAAAGTTTCTCCTATCCCAGGTGGAAGGGAGGAAATACCAATTTTCTTAAGTTTTCTCAAAATTTAAGTTTCTGACTTTTGCAATCTTATTACTTGCCTCTCAAGGCTTACCATCATATTTTCTGTAATTAGATGACAAGAAGTATACAGTACTCATGATGTGACTTGGGGCTAACGTATTAGAATCCTATTTAAGAAAGAAACACTTGAACTTAGAGACTTTCATGACCTCAGGGCATTCCAAAGTACTGTACAGCCAAAGAAGTACTTTTAAAGTGTAGTCACTGATGCGTTGAAAGAAATGCAACAATTAATTTGCACACAGTAAGGTCCCACAGATAGCAATATGATAATGGTCAGAAATCTTTTTTTATTATTAGTGGGATAAACATTAGTCAAGGTAATGGAGAGAGTTCCCCTTTTCTTCAAAATAATGATATGGGACCTTTGATGCCTACCTGAAAGGGCAGATGAAATCTCCTTTTATTGCCTCATCTAAAAGGCAACACCTCCAATAGTGCAGCGCTCCTTCAGTCCTCCTTGACACTGTCGTGTCACATAAGCTTTAGTGGTATATGATATTAATTTCCTCAATATATAATTCCCAAACCATGAATTTCTTGGCTGCTGAAGTTAACTGTGGCTCTCCTGGGACACAAAATTAGCAAGGTCAATGTTTAGTTTTCTTTTGTGGTACAAATGGAATTACTTGTGCCAGTGACTAATTGAGAATGGAAAGAGTAAAAAGATTGGAATTCTATTTTTTTTAAAATCTGAAGAACAATGGGAATGCTGCAAGAAGACAAGTACAGCGAAGATCACTTGTCCTTTCTCCAAAGGTTTAGTGTTGTAGCATTAAGATGGTAAAAGATGAATATTTTCTATTATTCCAAATGCAAGTTTCCTGAAGTTAAATATGCTGCTGGATGGTGAAGAAATCCTAAGCTTTAGGTGTGAAAAATGGATTTATGTAGGGGACAAGAATGGAAACACCCCGTGTTTACCAACCTGATTCTGTCTGGCCTGATGACCAGAGAGAGTTGATCACTATTTCTGTTTCTAGATCTACATCAACTCCTTTTCCACACCCAAACTCTTGACTTCCTTACCACCCAAAAATCTATTGATCTCGGGCTTGAATGTACTCATTGGAGCATCCACAGCCCTATGGGCTAAAGAATTCCAAAGATTCACAACCCTCTGAAGAAATTTCTCCTCATCTTGACCTCAAATGACCAACCCCTTATCCTGAAACACTCAAACTGGGGAAACGCATCCACTCTGCCAAGCACTCTCAGAACTTTGTTTTGCAGAGATCACTTCTCATTCTTCTAAGCTCCAGAGAATACATTCTACTCAATCTCTTCTCATAGGACAGCCCTCTCATCCCATGAATAAATCTAGTAAAACTTAGTTCCATGCTGTCAATAGCAAGTATAACCTTCTATGGCAAACAGCCTATAATAAAATATAATTTAATATCTATGATAAAAGATCCTGTGGCAACATTCAAGGAAGTGGGGGGGAGAATTCCATTTGGGTCTCCCAGGATCCTGGCTAGTATTTATCCTTCAGCCAACATCTAAAAGACATGATCTGGTCATTTATTTCATTGCTCTTTGAAGGAGTTTACTGTATGTAAATTGGTTTTTGCATTCCCTACATTACAACCGTTATTATAGACCTAAAGTCTTCCTTAGTTGTAAATTGGGAGATGCCCTGAGGTCATGAAAGATGCTATATAAATACCAACCTTTTCTTTTCAGCCTGCTAACTCTTGTTATCAAAGCTCTTATATGAAGAATGGCTTCTCCTGAAAGGAGCATGGTATGCTACAAGTGTCTGAAAATCTGTATAAACAGGAAATGGAGAGGAGAGGATAGAGAAATTTATTGGGAACAGAAGAGGGGAGACATCATACTAAAGAAATGCTTGTTCTGCTTTCCATGTTTAATGTGGTTTCCACCAGGAATCAAATAGCATCATTGAACTCAGAGCTGCATCCTTTTTCATTTGTACATTTCTTCACTGACAAGTGCTAGTCAAGTGATCAAAATACAAGTGGTTACCCCTTGACCTCATTTGTGCCACACCATATTTTTAAAAGTGTAGTTGTCTGCTTTTGAACAATTGCATACCTTTCATTATATATATGATATATTAAATGGGGGTGTGTGTGTGTGTATATATATATATATATATATACACAAATATAAAATACACATATAAACATAAAATACATGTATACACGCACAAACCTCTATATGAATGTGTGTATATTTTATATACATATGTATATATGTGTATATATATATAAAACATACATATATAAAAACCTTATGGACCAGAGAGTTTGAAGTTCTGACACTTGTAGTCATGTGCAACCTTGGCAAATGAGTTTTTTTTATGCAGCTTTTTCTGCTCCCTCAGTGGAATCTCACTGCTTATGCGCTTTGAGGGTTTTTTAAAATCAATTATGGCATCTTAAGTTAGATTAAAAAGCCTCTTTAAAAAGCCTGGGCATGTTGTTAACAGTACACAAAATATAGTGATGCAGAAGGAAATCATCTTTAGGTGTTGTCAACCTTGATCTTTACATAAAACTGTCACCATCCCTTGCCCCCACCCACCCAACCCTGCACCTTCCAAGCTAGTGAATATAGGTTTTTTTTACTGGATGAGTCAGCAAATTCACAAAGTACTAAGCAGTATTGGATAAGCTGTGTGTTTTTAAATTATAATTAGCTGTCAGATAATTTCCATTCCTCCTATTTATGAAAAGCATTGGGCTTCTCCAAGATCATGTGCTGTCTGCTGCTGTGATTGCTTGATAGAGGTAAAGTTGGGCACAGGATATCATGCAGTTGAGAGGGGAAAGGATTACATAGTTATACCTAAATAACATGATTGGGAGAGGCCTTACAACAATTTTACTGGACATGTGATTTTAATCTGTGGAATCTGGAATTGCCCCAATGGAAAAAATGACTGCAATAACAGTCTCATTCTCCCCCTTCAATGTTCTCCTTGACCTATGTGTGACCTGCATTTTAAATCTAATTTTCTAGGTTCCCCCCAAATATTGTTTAAGGAACACCACCCTTTCAAGTGACGATGGTTTGGGAACATCTCATACTTCCTTTACGGGTCCTATCGAAAAGTAAGTCTGTTAAAATGAGAGCAAAAATCGCAATACTCGAGTAAAGATCCATGAAACAAAACTAGTGCTTATTTCAGAATGAGGGTGTGGACCAAATATGCTGTTAGAGTGAACCACAAGTCCAGTCATGAAATGTTAAAACTTTTTGGAGGTAAGAGAGTTTCTTTTAAAATAATTGACAGTCGACTTGTTAGAGCAGGTAGGCGTGCATAAAATGGGTGGGGTTATGTAGGTGTTCAAATCTCCCATTCCATTGAATACTAAATGCAGTGATGCCATTACTAAGAGGCTTCAAGCAGAGGCCAAAGAAACTTTAGCAGCCATTGATTTACTGTAGCCTTAATCCTACTATGTGCTGCCAGATCACTGAATTTTCGTTCTTGGGTTTTTGTTCTGTTTTCCTCCCTCTTATCACCCTTCCTTATAGTCAATTTGGAGAGTTTCTGATGTAAACCTCACCTCAAGAACACTCCTGTCTTGACCTGAAGAACATTTCTGTATTGACTTTTGGATTCCATTGTGATTTTATACAGTTTAAAAAACTGCTATGCCAAGGGATGGTTTTAATACTGGATTTTAGTGTTGCAGTACCTGGAATAAGACATTATTTATACTTGACACATATTTCCATCTCTCAAGGAATTTTATGGTTCCAAATGTGATTCTGCTTTTACCAGGTTGATAGTTTACCCACCTCCTCCATCCAAAGGCGGCATATCTGTGACTAATGAAGATCTCTATTGCCTGAAAGAGGGTGAATTCTTGAATGATGTTATCATAGACTTCTATTTAAAGTAAGTAGCAGCAACAGGCAGGATAAATGTCGCGACTATATTTAAAAGGGAGACTCTTGACCAAGGCCCCTAAGCTTAATGGCCAGTGTGGCTATTAATGGAAGTCACTTTATGGAGTATGGAAAGCAATAGCTCAATTCAAAAAAAGAGCAGCCAGCATGGATTTATAAGAGGGTACTTCTGCTTTACAAACCACCTCAGTTTTCCTTATGGACACTAAATGAAAAGCAATGGCATTTCTTGTTGAATAGTTTACTTGAACTTTCAGAAAGACTTTTACAATGTCCCATGTGACTGACTTGGCTGAGAATCTTAAGATAGAACGTGAAGCTGGTTAAGACTGAGTAGAAAATGGAGGACTCGTGGAAGGTGCAGTGTTAGACTGTCGAGAGGGGGAGCTGTTCAATGGAGAAGATCGTATTGAATGGAAAACTAAGGGTCAATGATTGGACCCCTCTTTTTTCCTATCTGCATGTGAACACAAATTGTAAGCTTGTTAAATTTACAGACAACATTAAACTAGGGACCCAGGCAGTTAGCAGTTTGTAGACTGATTAGTTATACCATACAGTTGGACAGACAATTAAAAGTTATTAAAAATGCATAAGCACAAAGTCAATGGTATAGATTTAGTACGAGTGGGGAAAAAGAAATCCGAGAGTAACAGTAGTCCTAGGGACCAGAGCTTTTTGTTCAATGTACACAAAGTTTGAAATCTTAATTACCCACTATGAGAATAAAGCCACAAGATTCCACAGTTTTAAACAAACAAAATAAACTTTACTATACAAAGTGAGGAAAGTAAAACAATCTACAATATTTGTCTTACACTCATAACATTCAGAATTAACATGAGATAAGTATGAAGTAACAGGCAAACTGTGGTCGAACACACCACACTGTACACTAAATGGCAAATGCGACCAAGACGGCTCGCACGGATTTCTCAGCAACCCACCCAG
This sequence comes from Carcharodon carcharias, assembly GCF_017639515.1. Taxonomy (NCBI): domain Eukaryota; kingdom Metazoa; phylum Chordata; class Chondrichthyes; order Lamniformes; family Lamnidae; genus Carcharodon; species Carcharodon carcharias. The sequence goes on from NC_054468.1 coordinate 145,211,177, forward strand.
TTATCAGTGACTACTGTAAGTCACAAAATCTCATTAAAACTCTGTCTTCCTCATGAGGGTTTGCAGCTCCTCATTTTCAAAGATCTAGCTTCTAAATTCCCTCAAAAGGCTCAGATTGTCTCCATGACTGCTCACCTCCTGATGGTTCAATCTTCCTAAGACTGCATTCCACAGGATTCACAAAGCTGCACTCTAGCCTCTAATTTCTGGCATACTTCCAACTGTTTCGCAGACCACTAACTTCACTAAGCTCTGACATTGCCCCAGGTTTCTCCAAATTCCAGTTTCCTGGCTACACCAAGCTATAACTGGCTCCCAGGACTACTTCTGAGCCCTAACCCTATCCAGCATGGAAATAGAGACCTTCCACTGCCACCTTAGCTCCCTAGGGCTTCTCCTGAGTCCTAACTGCCTGGAAACTGCTGACAGCTTCTATGGCTTCTCTGTGAACTGCGAACCATACGAGATCCAAATTGAAGCCACCCCCTTTCCCAGCAAACGCACAGATAAATTGAAACCAGAAAACCTTAAGCACCACTCATTTCCATGACGATATAACCTTTCAGGGTTCATTAAATGTTTTTAAACTAATCTAGCTCAACTCTCAAAACAAAGAATCTCTCTGGACTGCACTTCTTTGCAAGCAGTGTAGACTTCACGTCTTCCGTTCTCCAGCTAAGAAAGCCCACGTGCTGTTTTATGGCACCCTCTCTTCTTTTTTGACTCTATTAAACAAATATTGTTAACCTTTTGAACTGCCATTTTCTTTCAGGTGTTCTGGCAATCTCTAAAGCCATTGTAGCTACCTTCACAACAACAATCTTTCCAGAACTAAATATTACCTCTAAAGTATTAACACAAACCATGAACTAGATGGTCATCACACTATCTGGAGGAGCAGCTGAAGCGAAGCAAGTAGCCTGCTGAGGTGTTTGGTCCAAGCTATGCAATGCAAGTCTACAGAGGTTTTGTGGAGGCATACCCTGATTACCACTTTCTACAATTCTAGTTACATGTGGGTAATGTAAGAGGATGAAGAGAATAAAATTATCCTGTGTAAATGGCACGAGCGATGAGAAAGGGAGTTGCACAAGCTTTATAGGAAGCACCTTACAGTTGGAATGCATAAGTTTTAAATGGAAAGCATAGTGAATTCAAAATGGCATAACTTGAAACTAACAATGACAAAAACTAATTTGTTGAAAAATATGATTAAAACCTATACAAAAATATATTCCTTTGAGTGTGATAAGATATTTGGAATCTGGTAGATAAAATAACAAGTAAAGTTAAATTATTGCCATTCAAATTGTAATTGGATCTTTGGTTGAATGAACTTGAGTAGCATAATGAGTTTTGACATGCCAAATAATGAGGCTCCACCCAAAAGATTATTAATAAAAATGAGTGTACAGAATTGGAGGTAACCTTTAGACAAAAGGTTAATTGTTTAGGAGGTAGAGAGGGATACTGGTAGGATGTGATAAGTGGTGTGCTACAAGATCCTACACAGCAGCCTCAGCTTTTCACCATGTATGTTGACCATATATTTGATGAAGGAATACAGAGTTGTATATCCAAGTTTGCAGAGGACACTAAATTTGGAGGAACAGTAAGGTTTGAGGGTGGGAGCAGGAAGTTGCAAAGACATTCTTAAGTGAGTGGACCAAACTGTGACAGATGTTATGAAATGTGGGGAAGTGTGAGGTCATTCACTTTAGATCTGAGGAAGACAAATTTGAATAATTTCATAATGGTGAGATACTAGGTTCTGAGATGCTGGATGTGTTCGTGTATACAAATCGCTAAAAGTTAGCGCACAGATAGAAATCAAATGCTTGTGCAATGTTAATCTCAAAAGCATTGTAACGCAAAAGGCAGAAAGCTGTGCTTCAATTGTACAAAGCCTTAATCAGACTCCATTTGGAACACCGAATTCCATTTTAGGTGAAGCACCTCTGGAAAGATGCATACTGTCCTTGAAAGGGATACACCGCTGATTCATTGGAATGATACTGAGGCTTAAAGGGTGAAATTCTGAGGGCAGGTTGCATAAAGAGTTGTATTCCTTTGAGTTTAGAAGATTTGAGGGATGATATAACTGAGGTTTTAGAAATAAAAATGGATTTGACAGGGTACATACATTCAGGAGTGAAATCAGGAAGCATTTCATTCAAAGGATCGTGGAAATCTGGTCTTCACTTTCCCCAAAAGGCTCTGAATATTCAGTTAGTTAATTTTTTTAAGACTGAGATTTATCAAGTTTTGTTAAGTAATAGTGTAAAGAGATTTGGATCAAAGAAGGGTAAATAGAGTTGAGATGTAGATCATCCATGATTGAACAGAATGGCAGAGTCGGCTCGTCGGCTGAATTATCTGCTTTCTGCTTCTATGTTCTGAATGGTCTTCTCTTATCTTCAGCTTTGTCCTTGACTCCTCTGCCCATTCCATTGCTTTGTCTTCCATTTTGAAGCTTTGTTTAAATCATTTTTTGTTGATTGCCTTTTCACATGCCTGACTGAGATGTAAGGTAATGTATAAATTGTTGGTACCCCCCTTGAAGGTTTAATGTTCAGAAGGATGGATGGTATATTCTAGTATAATCCATTTAACCCCCACTAATAAAGTTGTGACAATGAGTAATACCCCATTTTGCATGATCATTTCCATGAAAGAACATTTTGTTTGATTTTTATTCTGAGTGGGGGTGAAAGATCCTATTGCTGAGACTGTTTGAATCAGCAAGCTTGTTAGTCAAGGAAATCTATGTACCCTGATAGGTAAAACACTGCACAATCCCCACTCCAATGAATGCCCAGAGGTTTCACCACCCCACCCAGATGCACATTATGGGAACCCAAGGCACAAAAACAGAAGGTACTTCATCATGATGGTCCCCAGGCATTCTGAAAAAATAACGTACATTCATCAACACTGACATTATGAAACAACCCCCAGGGGATACCCAACCAACAGCCCCCCACAGCTCAGGGCATGAAAAGAAGAACAATGGCAAACACAGCCTCACAAACAGCAACACAAAATCTCACCTCCAGAATAAATGCTAGAGCATTCTGTCCCACTGATATTGTCCACTGTACCCACTCCCCACAGCCCCCTCCACCCCCCCACCACCCCCGCTCTGAGAATACAGAGATCACAGAATCAGATGCTCACCACTTCCCTACCGCAGATTCCCTGATGCTGCAGTCCTTTTGAATCAGCATTGAGGTACACAGCCCATGACCCTAAGTGGAGTCAGCCAATGACTTGGTGGCAGCGGAAAGTTCAAAGTAAGCTTTCTAGTTACCATCCAGAAGATGGTTCACATCACTGAAATGCAAGCAGCCAAACTGAACACCAGATAAATGAAATATTGACTCAGCTTTGTGGAAACAAGGTTGTGTGATGGGTATTTTATCATGGGTGAGCAGATGGGATTGTATATGGGGCGAGATGGGGGATTAAATTGGAAAAAGTTCTGAATGTATTGGAAACCAACTCCAACCCACTGACATCCAGGTTTTACTGAGGTTGAACAAAAGGTGGACAGCCATTCCGCTCCCTGAAGAGGGTGACATTTTAAATATGTTAGAGGTTGGAAACCTCAGATTTAACTTGCTTTGCAGTTTTAACTGTGGCTGGCTGGATTTCTGGGGCCTGTGGAGGTGGGGACATCTTGGAGAGAAGGAAAGTACCTTCACAACAGTCGGAAAGTACCTTGAGATACTTGAAGACGCACTATGTAAAACAGTAACTACACATACAAAAGTGATTCATTAGCGAGAAAGCATTTAAGATGTCCCGAGGTGATGAAAATCTCTTTATAAATGCAAGTTCTTTCTTTTCTTTTGAATTGCTTCCTATGAGCAAATAAAGTGGTCTTTTTTTTTAAATGCAGATCCCACAAATAGCATATACAATGAATTGCTTCCTATGAGCAAATAAAGTGGTCCGGAAGAGCAGGGGTGCTTCATGCCCTCCCCCAGGGATTGAGCTCCCATCACCACCCTCTTTCACCCTCCAGTTCAAACTCCACAGCGTGCAGGAAAAAACAGACTTTAGAGTTTCTCACTTGCTACCCAGGGTGGCAACAAATTGAAGTTTCTCCCAATAACCATGCAAATCTACATTCAAAATAAACTTGTTTGATCGTTGTCCTCTCCAATTGTTCTACAGTGCTTTAATGTTTTACCCATATATAGTAATACATAATTCCTGTCTCTGGGTGGCACTATTGGAGAACTCTTAATGCAATTTGTTTCATACTTCGTCAAGCCCTGCAGTGTTGGAGGATTTCTCTTTCGTTTCAGCACAAGCAAATGACTGAAATTGTGCAATAATACTAATACCAGGAGATTACTTTGGTGAATTTGGAGAAAAGGTTAAAGAAAGCTTTGCATTAATAAGAAGAAAAGAAAGAACTTGCATTTATAAAGAGACTTTCATCACCTCGGGGCATCTTAAATGCTTTCTCGCTAATGAATCACTTTTGTATGTGTAATTATTGTTTTACATAGTGCATCTTTAAGCATTTCAAGGTACTTTATATACAATGAATTGCTTCCTATGAGCGAATAAAGTGGTCTTTTTTTTACATGCAGATCCCACAAATAACAATGAAATTAATGACCTGGTATGTTTTGGTAATTGGAACAAAGTTAGTCAGGACATAGGAACAGGAAAGGGCCATTCAGCCTGTCAAGCCTGCTCTGCTGTTCAGTATGATCATGGCTGATCGAACACTTCTGCCTTTTACCCACACTATCCCCATAACCCTTTGTTGTTGTTAATCAGAAATCTATCAAACTCTACCTTAAACATACTCAATGACTGAGCTTCCACGGCCCTCTGGGGTAGAGAATTCCAAAGATTGACAACCCTCTGAGTAAAGAAATTTCTCCTCATCTCGGTCTTAAGTGGTTTTGAAATTTTGAAATTGTGCCCTGTTAAACTTAAATTTAATGCTGCTGTGTTGGAGGAATTCCCTTTCTTTCAGTACAGGCAACAGTTAAATTTCTCAAATATTGCCTTGGGATCTTTAACATCCACTTAAGCGACCCAAAAAGCAGATGATAAATTGGTTTGATATCTCATGCCCAAAGCTCCACCTCCGGCAATGCGTCACTTTCGGTGCGATACTAGAATGTTGGTTTAGATTATATGTTCAGCCGCTGGAGAGGAACTTAACGTTGTAAATTTCTGATTGTGGAGTGTGTCAGTTGTTGAAAAAAGAGGAAAGAAAACAGTATGAAGGAAACTAAAATCTTAAGTAGAGGGAGCCAGTGGTGCAGATGGTTTCAGGTTGTGACAGATTTCAGTTGCCATATTTCAATGATGAATCTCTTCTAATGCTTAATTTGAGAAGAATTCTACAAAAGGATCCCATTGAAGATCCATTGGATGCTGCATACTCTTCAGCAGATGTAATGTTTGATAAATTAGCTTCCGATTCAACAACCTTCCCCACCCCCCCCCCCCCCCCCCCCCCCCCCCCCCACCCCACCACCCGCCAAGGAGGAAAAACAAATTATAGAAACTCAAATTTCAACATTCATCTTCATTTCAGATATTTGTAGAATTAATTATTTCCAACTATTAATGTGGAGGACATCTGAAATTGGGGAAATGGTGTAGATTGTCTTCAGAAGCTTTTTGTTAAATTATCCCATCGATGTACAATTAGCTGTATATTGGTCAAAGTTATAGAAGTATTGAGGTTTAAATCTTTACCACAGGATATGTCAAGGCTGGAGTTACTTATTTGGACCATTCAGGTATCTGGCAGGACAGCAGTATTTTGAGGGAGCTTTGCTATGACCAGTGAGGATTACATTTATTTTGGTTTTGTCCTGACCCTTTCTTTGTAACTCTGCAGGTATTTAGTACTTGAAAAGATCAAACAGCAGGATGCAGATAGAGTGCACATTTTCAGCTCCTTTTTTTACAAACGCCTGAATCAGCGAGAACGACGGAACATTCCGGAATCTGCCAATCTATCGTAAGCTTTCATAACTGAGAATCAAGAGCTCTGTAACTTCCCTCATTGAAGTGGAAAGTGTGGAAAAGTTTTTGTGAAGAAACCCAGTGTTCCCCCCCAAAGTTTTGAGGATGTCTTTTTCCCTCCCCTCCAGGAAAGAAAGAGCTATTAATGTTGTGGAACCAGCCATCCATATCGGAACATTGACTTGTCACTGATGTTCCTTTGAAAATTCTTGCCGCTCAATTTGTGTTTTCCTCTGTCCACATTGGACACTTGAGTTTAATTTGAAAAAAAACAAGTGCAATCAGCCATGTGCTCCTTCAGTATGGAAATATAGTGAATCACTTCTCTTAGCCTGTGTGTGACAGATTCAAAAAGTGTCCCTCCCTATTATACCAACCTATTTAAGTATAGATGCACACACTAACTTTGTATGCACCCTGTTTATTTCTCTAAGGATCGATGGCTAGAGTTTCCCTTTTGTCCACTCCGCAGCCTGCAGTTTTCTGCCCCTTCATGTTAAACGACAGAACATCTCGGGCTGGTGTGTGCAGAAACCCAGTTCACTTCTTAACTTTATTTTGGAAGGAAGTTGATTTTGTTTTTCAATAATTTCCCCAGCATTGAGGAAAATGGGTGTCTTAACACTCAACTTAAGCAGTCGTCCCTCCCCTCAGTAGCTTAAATGTTTTGTTGGATTTTCAATGAATTTGCTAAGAGACTTGAGAACTACAGAAATGGACAGCACAGAATGGAAGAAGTCAGTCCATTGTGCTTATGTTGGCTCTTAGCTTGAGCAATCCATTACTAATCATAGTGTACTTCTCTCTCCTCGTAGCTGTGTATCTTGCTCTGCTCCAAATAGTTCTCTATTTGTATAACTTTCCCTGAAAAGATGCAATGGCCTCCCCCTCTACCAGTTGTCATGATAAAGAATTTGTGGACTGGACATCAGCTGTGTGGCAGTGAGATCAAAATTGCTGGGTCAAAACCATGGAAGTCCATTCCTAACAGCACTGTGGGTGTACCTACACCACATGGTCTGCAGCAGCTCAAGAAAGCAGCTCACCACCACCTTCTCAAGGGCAACTCGGAATGGGCAATAAATGCTGGCCCAGCCAGCAAAGCGCACATCCCATGAATTAATTTTTTTTAAAAAGTGAGGGCACTGGCAGCTATTTTAAAGTTGGGAAACTTGAAAGCATAGGTTTCCTGAATGTCCTGTAGGTTTTATTGCAGGATATCTTTAATTTTTTTCTGTAAGTTTCCTGCCTGCTTAACAGGCTGGCTATTTGTTAGGTGGAATATCCTACAGCACAAGGTCACAGCAGAGCTGTACTGAGAATGGGTAGGTCAATTGGGGGTCGAGGGTGTGATCGTTTGGGATCCATTGATGGCGGTCATGGGATCTGATTGTGGGGTAGTGAAGAAGACTTTTGTTGGGTTCCTTGCTGGGTGTGGTAGAAGCACTCCTGCTTCTCCTGGTCCCAAGCTGTGTTGTAAAAGCACTTAAGAAGTTAGCCCTTCTCACCTCCTTTCATCTGCCAGCTTTGCTGATGCTAATGAAACCAACCTGCATCTAGTAATGGATTAGTCGCTCCCCTGTTCCACCTCCTTAAAACTAGAAGTGAGCTGGTTCAAGGCTTGTTGGGTTCCTGTTTTAGATGTTTAGCTTTTCAACCTCCCACCTGTTTTTGGGGATTAAAATACTACTCTCCCAACCCACCCCAACCTATGTTTCAATTTCTACCAACTGTGAGTGACAGTTTTAAATTGATGACCCCTACTCATGCTCGCCAACCAGAGGAAATATTTTTTGCCTATTTACTTATTAAAATTTTACTTATTTTTTAAAATCTGTATTATATCTCTGCGTGGCCTTCTCTGCTCCAGTGGAAATCATCACATTATCTTGAATATCTCTTCATCACTATAGTTTCCATCCCGAGCATCATCTTGAATCTATGCTGTATGCTAGCTATAGTTTTAATGTCTTTTTCTCTAGTGGGCTGTCTGAAACAGGACCTAATAATTTACAATGGGCTAACCAATGCTGTTACTACTGTTAATGCTGCTATTTATAAAACCTAAAATGCTGTTTGGCCTTTTATAGCTTTATCTACCTGCACACTCACTTTCAAGGTATTATGTATTTGAGTCCCTGGATGCTATTAATCCAAACCCTTTGGTGTCTTTCCATTGATTTCTTCAAAACTGTTATTGAATCACACTTATCCACATAAGATTATATGGTCCACCTATCTTCTCATTTCACTAATCTATGCTTTATATCCACGCAGCTATGTTTATTCTAGCTGTACATGTCTGAACTTCTATAAGAAATCGCCAGTGATGCACCTTTTCACCACATCTCCACATTCTGTTTTCATCTATCAAACTAAAACTCAGATTTACAAACATGGCTTGCCTCTACTGAATCTGCTCTGACTTTTCTTTATGATTAACTCTCATTTCTAAATACTAATTTAACTTAACGTATAGAATCCATAATTCTTCTCACAACTGGCCTGTAACTAACTGGTCTGTAGTTACTTGGTATATCCTTCCCTCTATTCTTGGATAATTTATTCCATGGATTACCTTTTTAGTTACCTGGCATAATTTACTTGTTTAGGATGGATTGAAATATTATGGTCAGGGCCTCTGCTGTCGCTCTCCTGACTTGACTAAACAGCTTGAAGTGCAAGTTGACAGAGCCCAGAAACCTATTCCCTGGCGTTCTGTAAATCCTTTTCTCTAGCGAAAATGACTTATTCAGGAGATTATGTGAATTGGAATTTGCCCAAGTATTTCTGTGTCCAAGTATTAAAAAGTTTTGTTCTACTTGACCAAAGTTGGAGATGTCTTCTTGTCTACTTATTTTTGCTTTCATAAAATGCTCCCTTGCTTTTACTCCTATGCTCTTCTTTGTGCCTTTCCGATGTTCACCTTCACATGCTTAACTTATCCAAAATGCAGCTGCCTGCCTCCTGTCCTGCAACATGTCCAGCTTGCCTCTTAATACCTTACCTCCCTGCCCTCTCTGCTTCCTTGCTAGCCTCTTCAAAATGAAACTCATTAAATTTTATAGAAATGGCTTGCCTCTAATGAATCTGTTCTGACTGTTCTGGATGATTAACACACATTTCTAAATACTAATTTAACTTGAATTCTGGATTCCAAGCTGATCTACACTGGCTCCCTGAATTTCCCAATGTGCCTGATTTAAGATCCTTGTTTCCTCATTCTTTAACTTAGCAAACTCTCCTGGCTTTAAATCCCCTTGAGCGTCTTTCAGTCCTCTGCATCTTTCTCCCACCGCATCAATGGCAGAGATTTCAGCTACCGTTGGGTCTACTCTTTGAACCACCTTACATTCTTCTACACCTCTATTCACATGGGTACCTTTTGAAAACCTTTATTTTCAACCTAACATGCAGTTAAGTCATCAGACCCTTCCCTGTGGTTGTTTGTCGGTTCTTTTGTTATTTCTCTGGGAAGTTCCTTGGGATGTTTTATATGCTGAAGATGCGATATAAGTAAGGTCCTTGAGCACTTAACACTGCTCCAAAAATAGGTTTTGAATGAAAATTGAAGGCTATATTCATTCATACTGATTAATAAATTTCCCAAATAGGCTGTACAACAATGAATCATTTTTATGTTGTGTGCTTCTTTGCGTGTACATAATTTTTATAACCTCAACAAGTCTTCTAATGCCAACCATTTAGGTTACCACAAAGACGTCATGCCAGGGTGAAAACATGGACAAGACATGTGGACCTCTTTCAAAAGGATTTTGTTTTTGTTCCTATTAATGAAACGTGAGTATTATAGCAATTTGTTCATTGTGTTTATTTACATAAAGACATCAGCTTTGGTTTTGATTACCCAATTCCTGAGGTCTGATGCTCTCGCTCCTTGAAGTATATGCAACGATGCTTCACCAGTTTCCAGGAAATTATACATTAAATACAACTCATATGGTGACCATAGATTAAACAGAACGTTGCTGTGCTGATCAGTGTTGCTGGAGGTGTAATAACTGTGGGACAAAATAATAATGCAAAGTAGAAATCAGTATTTGAATTGTCACCTGAAATCTCTCAAATGAGATTAGCACCTTCTGTGCAATGTGCATGCTAATTTTATTTACAACAATAAAAGCAACTTGCATTTGTAACACCTTTTAATGTAGTAAAGCATCTTGCTTCACAGGAGCTTAATCAGACTCTGATTAGCACCAGTCCAAAGAAGGAGACATTAGGATAGGTGACCAAGGTTTGCTCAAGTAGTTCTTAAAGGAGGGGATAGAGGTTTAGGAAAGGAATCCCAGAACTTGGGCCTTAGATGGCTATGTTCCACATATGTGAACAAGCAGAATTGGAAAAAAACTGATTTCTCAGGAAAGATTTAGTTAAATTTGACTCATTTATTGTACAACAAATATATTTTCTTTCATTTGAGAACATTTCTTTTGCTCCCCATGCCAATTTTCTCTGCGTCTTTTGTATAATTCCTGTTGGAGCATAGCCTCTGGGATACCCCTGGTACATGTCGGAATGGCTATTACTGATGCTTAATCCATAACAAATTTAACGTTGACTGATGAATCAAGTGCTGGAGGAATCAAGTGCTGGAGGTATCATTCCCGAGCCTAATCCTGCTCTCAGTCAATCTTAAATCCGTGCTCTGTAGTTACTGCCCCACTCCTCCACCACCCAAACCCCCTCCCTCCCACCATGGTAGTAAATTTCTCCTTATTTATTCTATGAAAGCCCTTCATGATTTTGAACACCTCGATCAAATCTTCTCCAAGCCCCTTCTGCCCCACAGATCACAATTCCAGCTTTTCTAGTCTCTCCACATAACTGAAGTGCCTCATCCCTGATACTATTTTAATAAATCTCTTCTCTAGTTGCTTGACATTCACAGAGGATTCTGAGCCTTATGGCCACCTGAGCAGGAAAGACACTGAAGAGATTGAATTAAATTATAAAGAGGTTCGCAGTTTGGTGAGTCAGGGATGAGGCGTCATCCAGGTTAAAGCTGGGAATGAGGAGAGAATTGTTAAAGATTGAAATGGTTGAGGCAGAGAGTGGCCAGGGACAATTGAATCTTTGTGTTTAAACCAATTGAATTCTCATACTATAACCCCATTAGATCAACCAAATTAGTACAAATCTGGAATTGTACCTGGATTTTATGGTCAGTTAATTGATAACTTTACTGAGCCATCTGGAACCCTGCCAGTTCATATATTTTCATAATATATTCCTTATATAACTGAGTTTTTATTCTGACCTAACCCAAAAAACTGGATTAAAGTATTTTTTTTATTCGTTCACGGAATATGGGTGTTGTTGGCTAGGCCAGGATTAAAGCCCATCCTTAATTGCCCTTGAGAAGGTGGTGGTGTGCTGCCATCTTGAACTGTTGCAGTCCATGTGGTGTAGGTACAGCCATATGCTGTTAGGGAGGGAGACAGTGACCATAAAGGAACGGTGATATAGTTCCAAGTCAAGTATGCGACTTGGAGGGGAACTTGCAGGTGGTTGTGTTCCATGCATCTACTGCCCTTGTCCTTCTAGGTGGTAGAGGTCGCAGATTTGGAAGTTGCTGTTGAAGGAGCCTTGGTGAGTTGCTGCAGTACATCTAGTAGTTGGTACACACTGCTGCCACTGTGCATCAGTAATGGAGGGAGCAAATGTTGAAGATGGTGGATGGAGTGATTTGTTATGGGTTTTTAAAATTATTTAGTAATAAACTAAGATTTAATGTAAAATAATTTTTACTCTCTTTAGGGCCCATTGGTTTTTGGCTGTGATTTGTTTTCCTGGCCTTTGCACTGAACCAAATTTTAAGTCACAGGAAAATGAAGGAATGCAGTACAATAGCTCTGTACTAGAGGAAAGCAACAGTAACTGGCCACCGTTGCAAGAGGAGACTGACAGTGTAGCCGACAACTCAACTCCTGTAAATGTGCTGAGGAGAGCTCCTGACACCATAGACAAAATGTCTGAACTCAGCGTTGGCAGTAACTGTGAGTGTGTGGAATTTGATAAACTCCACACAAGAAGATGCCTGTTAGCAACTAACAAATTCCTCAGCAATGTTAATCAGCTGGACACTGAATTCGAAGATGACCAAAACTCAAGCCAGAAGGCCGAAAATGTTGTGGAAGGTAAGCAGATAGGTACCTGTTATTTGTTAATTTCAGAACTAAGGTAATAAGAACCACCCTTCAATTCTAAGCCAACTTGCCATTTGGAAACTTTTTCTTGAAGTTGTTAAAATCAGCATAAAGAAGCTGAAATGGTCAAGATTTAAGTAAACTTTACAAGCTGCCATTTAAGGGAGTAATCATACCCAAATTGCCATTTCAGAATTTATTTGAAAATTAATTTCACAATTAAATTATGAGAACATTGCACTCAGTACTTTTCCCACATCAGCAGATGTTAATTAGTGTTGGATGGTTCTGATATTGCTACAGTTTACTTTCAGTCATACATTTGTATACAGAAATCTATAACTTTCATTGATTATTATAACTTAAATATTGAGAATAGTGGATCCAAATGAATATGAAAGTTAAGCCTGTGGAAATAAGATTTATTGAGATGGAAACTCAGTCATGCAAGATTTCCCCACTGTAGACTTTTCATTTTCCCGTCATATTGGAACTTTGCAAGTCATTTTGGCAACATTGTTCAACTGCTATCAAATGTGAAGGCGTTTTGATGATCTTGACATCATATGAAAATTATGGCATTTTTCACCTGAAATGTAGTTCAGAAATGCCAAGGAAAGTGAAGTCTAGCTGGGTTATAGTCTTGTTCAATGTGAGCACCCTTGGAAACTTTGCAAATAAATTCATGCATTGTGTTCATTACAATAGCTCTTGATCTCAGCATTTCTATTCAGCCAACTGCTTTTCTGCTCAAAGCTACCAATTGTAGAACCAATTTTCTTACTGAACCGGTACAAGTTTTGCTGACTCAGGTCCTCTATGATCTCCAAACTTGCCTATTTACCTTCTCTCAGCTTCTATTCCAATTATGCTGTTGTTGCTGAAAATGCTCCACCTTGTGTGGAATGCTTTATGCCCCTGACAGGAATTTAACTTTGTTTTCCTTCCCTGCGTGTCAGTGAATGTTCCATACTGTTTTTGTTTCAAAAATTATATATTTTGAAACATTAATATTCAGATTCAGATGATAAGATTCAGAGTTGCGCTCATATTGATTTTATAAGTATGCTTTTTTTAAAATGCATGCAGTTTGTTTTGCTCCTACTCACAACAGTATTAAGTTTTATCCCACAACCACTAACTTGAAGAGTTTAAACATAGGTATCTTTATCATTGGCCAGTCTTGTATACAGTGTTTGGCCTCCAAGAGATTATAAAATATCGCATTGAGTATGCAATTAGAGACACTGACCCAAAAAGAATGTATGCCCACAATACTAACCTGAGCCTGTTTGTCCACCATTTAAGTTACCTGCTTATCAAACAGTGAGTACTCATTAGAAATCAAGACGTTTATGCCAACTAGGTGGAAAACTCCTGCTTCAGAACATTGAACAAGTTATTATTTAAAACTCCAACATCTGATCCCAGTAAATAAGGTAACAGTTTGACCTTGATGTTTGTAGGGAGGGTGTGGGTGAGATCAGAAACAGCCCTGGCTTCGTCGACAACCTAACTAGCCAGTGGCAGGAAACACCAGCGGTAGGAGGCTGCATTTGAAGATCCTTGGGGATGGTCAGAGTGGTCCTTGATTGGATGGTTGGATGGGACAACAATCTGAAGGGCTGGGGGCGGGGGTGTGGTTGGTGATCAGGTTGGGTCAGGATTGGCAATTGGGGTTGGAGATGGCTGAAGATTTCCTTGAGGTGTCAAGGGAAGACCTCTTGCCCCTCCTGGACCACAAGGAGTGCTGAAGGAGGCACCTGCCTTGTGAAACTGGCAGTTCCTACCTCTCTTTCACTGTCAGGTATAACAGTAAATTTTAAACTCAGCTCCCAATTACACTGGAAGTCCTATTTAAACATGTTTACTGATTGTTCTGCCTGTTGCCCAGATTTAACCTTTTAATCTCGCGACCCCTTTCTGCCTGCTATAGGGGGTTTATTTTGGAAGTCTTTATGATGAACAGTTGCTGTGTTCAATGACAAATCTACATTTGTTAACTTTCAGGACAAAGGCAAATTGGCAAAAGCAAAAAGGCTAACTAATTTAAGGTCTAAGGACATTCTGCTCTTAATGTAGATTTTCAGCATGTTCCAAACTATTTTGATATCAGTTGCTTAATTGTCACAGCTGGAGGTTTAATGCAGCTGTTGATGTTTAGAAACTTCAATTTTAAAACTGCTAATGATGAATATTAAAATTTCTAAACAGATGCTTTAAGGCAAATCCAAGTCAGTTATGCCGATGATAACGATGATTCCTTTGATTTTTTGCAAGATCAGGAATATAGCCAGGTGAGATTATAACTTGTACAGCCATCTCATAATTTTATTTTTATTGGTAAAAGGATAATCTGCTTTATGGATCCTAAATTTATAAATTAGTGCTATAACTGCACTATAGGATTACACCAGTATGTCAAATATCCACGCGTATTAATCAACTGTGGAGTATGCTGCTGGGATTTCAAACAAAAAAGACAAATAGTCATTGGTAGTACAGAACTTGAGCATTGCTTGAAAAAAGGCATGTTGAAACTTTTTGTCTTGCACACATCCGGACACTTCACAAGAATATCAATATAATGGGAGAACAACAATTTATTCACTGAGAAGAGAGTGCTGATTGGTTGACTTTGATTGGTAGCGGTGTTGCCATGGAGAATGCACCACTGATGGTGACTGACTGTCTCTTCTCATACAGTGTAAATTGTTGTTTCCCCCTTATATTGGTATTCCTGAAGTGTCCTGATGAATGCCAAATGAAAAGCTTTGACATGTCTCTTTTTCAACTCAAGAAAAACAAACTTGCATTTATTTAGTGCTTTCATCAGAAACATTTCAAGATACTTTGTGTGCACTGAGGTTGATATGTAGCTTAACAACAAAAACAAATATCATTGTCATGAAAGCAAAGTTTGAAAAAAGGCAAGTCTTTAAATATCTGTTGATCCTTCCTTGTCTTTACCATTGGTCATTCCTTGGCATTCTGTGTATCAAGCCATTGAATAACACTTTGCACCATCAAAGGCCTACTCTGGGCCTTCATTGTCTTAAGGACCTAATGTCCTTCTAGCCAATCTGCCAGCTTCTCCCTTCTACAAAGTGGCAACTTATTTAAAGCACTGCAGTTATTGCCATTGCCCTTTCCCTCACTCGCATCTCTGCATCTTCTCTAGCTTCAAATGGATCCTGGTGCCCCAATGAGTTGACCTCAAAATTATTATTTTTAGTTTAAAATTTCTCAAATGGTCTTGCTGCACATACTTACTAGTGTCCTTTTGCTTTCTTTCCCCTCCCTTGGCTTCCACTTCTTCATTGGTGACTGCTTGTTCAGCCATTGTGCTCCTCTCACCTTTAGTTTCCTGCCAGCTACCTTCATCTATGTTACCCTCTCAGTTTTCAAAACCGCTTGAAATGATTCTCTTCAACCATTTATCGCCCACTCCTGCCATCTTAACCTTTTCATTTCTCTTTGTCCTGCACAGCATCCACTACTTTTGCTGCATCAAAGTAAATCAATTTAAGAAATCATCTTCTGTGTGAGGAGCGCTATAAAAATGCAAACTGCTATTTTGGAAGGTGTTTCATTTTGTGATTAATAGGTTGAGTCCTATAAAAAGTTTAATAACTTGCCCCTGAATCTTCGTTATCTTCTTGGACAGTATCAATGTGGCCTTGAAATCCATCTGTAAGACAGTTCAGTGGAATTGCGCTTACATTTTTCGAATCATAGAATGATACAGCACAGGAGGAGGCATTTCAGCCTGCCCTTGCCAGCCCTTTGAGCCTATCCAATTCACCCCACTCCCTGCTTTTCCGCAATAGCCCTGAAAATATTTTTCCTTCAATTGTTTACCCAATTCCCTTTTGAAAGTTGTGATTGAATCTGCTTCCATAACTTTTTAGGCAGTGCATCCCAGATCACACCAACTTGCTGCATAATAATAAAAAAAATCCTCATGTCATCTGTTTCTTTTACCAATCACCTTTTAAAATCTGTATGCTGTAGTTACTGATCTTCTGCTACTAAAAAGTTTCTCCTTATTTACCATTCACGATTGTCCTTTAGGGAAGGAAATCTGCCCTCCTTACCTGGCCTGATGTGATTCCAGACCCACAACAATGTGGTTGACTTTTAACTGCCCTCTGAAGAGGTCTGAACAAGTCAGTCAGTTGTAAGAAACTGCTACAGATACCAGATGGACTGCAGCAGGTGAAGAAGATGGCTCACCACCACTTTCTCAAGGGCCCTTAAGGATGGGAAACAAATGCTGGCTTTGCCAGTGACACCTGCATCCCATGAAAGAATCAAAACAAAAATTTAACATGCCTATCAAATTCCCTTGTAACCTCTGTTCAAAGGAGAACAATCCTAACCTCTCCACATAACTGAAGTACCTCATTCCTGGTATGACTCTAGTAAATCACTTCTGCATCCTCTTTAAGGCCTTAACATCCTTCCTAAAATGTGGTGCCAAGGAACTCCAGCTGAGGCTTACTCAGCGTTTTATAAACATTGAGGAGAACCTCCCTTGTTTTTATGTTTATGCCTCTATTTATAATATCAGGAATCCTATATGCCTTTTTAACAGCCTTTTCAACTTGTCCTGCTTTCTTCTTTTCCAAATGTATCTGCACCTGCAGCTCTTTAAAATTATATAATTTAGTGCATATTGCCTCTCGTTCTTCTAACAAAAAGATATCACATGACGTTAAATTTGACCTGCCACATGTCTGTTCAGTTCACCAGTTGTCCTCCTGAAGTCTGTTACTATCCTCCTCACTGTTTACTATATTTCCAAGTTTTGTGTCAATCTATGAAATGAAGTGCTGTATCTCCAAGTCCAGGTCATTAAGATATACCAAAAAGAGCAGTCATCCTAATACTGACTCCTGGGAAACACCACTGCATACTTCCCTCAAACCTGAAAAGCAATCATTCACCACTGCTCTGTTCTTTTTTTCCCCCTCAGCCAATTTTGTATCCAGACTGCAACTGTGACCTTAATCCCAGAGCTTTAATTTTACTGACGAGTTTAATATGCAGTACTTTGTCAAATGCCTTTTTAAAGCCCATATACATAACATCATCAACCTTTCCTGTTACTTCGTCAAAGAACTCAACCAAGTTAGTCAAACATATTTTGCCTTTATCAAGTCTGTGCTTACTTTCATTTATTAGCCCATACATTTCCAAATACCATACGAACATACAAATTAGGAGCAGGATTAAACCACTCGGCCCCTCGAGCCTGCTCTGCTATTCAATAAGATCATGGCTGATCTGATTGTAACCTCAACTTCACATTCCTGACTACCCCCAATAACCTTTCACACCCTTGCTTATCAAGAATCTATCTGAAAAATATTCAAAGACTCAGCTTCCACTGCCTTTTGATGAAGAGAGTTCCAAAGACTCTTAGCCCTCGGAGAAAAAATTTCTCCTTATCTGTGTCTTAAATGGGTGACCTTTTATTTTTAACAGTAACCCCTAGTTCTAGATTTTCCACTTCCACCCCATCAAGACTCCTCAAGATCTTAAAGGTTTCAATCAAGTCACCCCTCACTCTTCCAAACTCCAGCAGATACAAGCCTAGCTTGTCCATCTTTCCTCATAAGACAACCCTCCCATGTAATGTTTTCTATTACATTTACTAGACTATTAGTTTAGTAAACCTTCTCTGAACTGCTTCCACTGCATTTATATCCTTCCTTAAATAAGGAGACCAATACTGTAAACAATACTTAAGATGTGATCTCACCAATGCCCTGTTTCACTGAAGCATAACCTCCCTACTTTTATATTCAGTTCCACTTGCAATAATCAATTACATCCTATTTGCTTTCCTAAGTTCTTGCTGTCCCTGAATTCAAACTTTTTGCAAATCATGCACTAGGTCACCCAGATCCCTCTGCATCGCAGAGCTCTGCAATCTCTCACCATTTAGATAATATGCTTTTTTATTCTTCCTACCAAAATGGACAATTTCACATTTGCCCACATTCTAATCCATTTGCTAGATCTTTGCCTATTCACTTAACCTATCTATATCCCTTTGTAGCCTCCATATGTCCTCTTCATAATTTACTGTCTTACCTGTTTTTGTCATCTGCATATTTAGCAACCATGCCTTCAGTCCCTTCATCCAAGTCATTTATATAAATTGTAAGGAGTCAGCACTGACCCCTGTGTCACACCAATCGTTATGTCTTGCCAACCTTCTATCCATGACAATATGTTAACCCCTACACCATGAGCTTTTATATTCTGCAATAACTTTGATGTGGCACCTCATCAACTGCTTTCTGGAAATCTAAGTACAGCACATCCACACCTATAGTACACCCTTTATATCCACAGCACATGTTACTTCTTCAAAGGACTCCAGTAAGTTGGTTAAACATGATTTCTAACTCAAAACCTGATTACCTTTAATTTTTCTAAGTACCCTGTCTTTAATAATAGCTTCTAACATTTTCTTTATGATAGATGTTAAGCTAGTTGGCCTGTAGTTTCCTGCTTTGTCTTCCTCTCTTTTTGAATTAAGGCTATTTTCCAATCTAATGAGACCTTCCCCAAGTCGAGGGAAAATTAAAACCAATGCAGCAGCTATCTCACTAGCCACTTCTTTCAAGACCTTAGGGTTTTTTTATTCATTCATGTGATGTGGGTGCCACTGGCCAGGCCAGCATTTATTGCCCATCCCTAATTGCCCTTGTTCAGAATCAACCACATTGCTGTGGGTCTGGAGTCACATGTAGGCCAGACCAGGCAAGGACAACAGATTTCCTTCCCTAAAAGCCATTAGTGAACCAGATGGGTTTTTACAACAATCGACAATGGTTTCATGACCATCATTAGACTTTTAATTCCAAATTTTTATTGAATTCAAATTCCACCTGTGTTGGGATTCGAACCCAGGTCCCCGGAGCATTACCGTAGGTCTCTGGATTACTAGTCCAGTGACAATACACTAAGCCATTGCCTCCCCCATCAGAACCTAAGGACCTGTCAGTCTGCATCTCCGACAATTTTCTCAGTACCATTTCCCTGGTGATTGTAGTTTTCTTGAGTTCCTTCCTCGCTCCCATTTCCTGATTTACAGCTACTTCTGGGATGTTGCTTGAATCCTCCATAGTAAAGATCGATGCAAAATACTTGTTCAATTCATCTGCTATCTCCTTATTTTCCATTATTAGTTCCTCAGACTCACTTTCTATAGGACCACTTGTTAACTCTCCTTTTTGAAATATCTATAGAAACGCTTTATATTTCTCTCATACTCCAATTTTTCCCTCCTTATCAGTCTATTAGCCATTCTTTGTTGTTTTTTATATTCTGTCTAATCTTCTGACCTGCCACCAATCTTTGCACAATTGTATGTTTTCTTTAAGTTTGATACTACCTAACTTTTTAAGTTAACGAAGGATGGTGGGCCCTCCCCTTGGAATTTCTTCTTCTCATTAGAATGTATCTATTCTGTGTATTCTGAAATATCTTCTTTAAATATTTGCCACTGCATCTCTATTGACCTATCTCTTAATCTAATTTGCCAGTTCACTTTAGCTAGTTCTATTTTCATGCCTTCATAATTGCCCTTATTTAAGTTTAAAATACTAGTCCTGGGTCCACTCCTCTCCCTCAAGCTGAATGAAAAATTCACTCATTATGATTACTGCTACCTAGGGTGCCTTCACTGAGGTTATGAATTAATCCTATCTTGTTGCGCAATAGTATTGCTTGCCTGCTGGCAACAGAACGTCGTTTTTTAAGAAACTACCCTGAAAGCATTCTAGGAACTCCTCACACCTTCTCATTATGCATCTGATTTTTCCAGTCTATATGTAGATTATAAAACCCCATGATTAACATCGTACCTTTCTGACAAGCTCCTATTTTCTCTTCCTTTATGTTCTATCCTACCATGTGGTTAGTGTTAGGGGGCCTGGACACCACTCCCACAAGTGATTTGTTGCCTTTATCATTTCTCATCTCTACCCAAACTACTTATACATCCTGGTTTCCTGAACTGAGGTCACCCCTCTCTAATGTGCTAATACTAACCCTAACTAACAGAGCGATCTCTCCACTTTTTCCTAGCTTCCTGTCCTTCCTAAATGTCATGTATCCTTCAATATTCAGATCCTAATTTATGTCATCCTGTAGCCATGTCTCTGCAATGGCTATCAGGCCGTACTTATTTATTTCTATTTGCGTTATCAGTTCATCTGTTTTGTTTCGAATGCTGCCTGCATTCAGATACAGAGCCTTTAGGTTTGTTCTTTTATTATTTTTATAACATCTAGCCTTGGTTGCTGATTTACTGTTAGGTTTGTGCTCTCAATCACTTCCTGCGTATTCTGAAATATCATTTCCCATATTAGTATCTTTCTCTCTTGCCTTGTTTCTGCTCTTTGATATGAATATAGGAACAAGAGAAGGCCATTCACCCATTCGAGCTTGTTCCACTATTCAATACGATCATAGCTGATCGAACACTTCAATGCCTTTTACCCATACTATCCCTATAACCCTTTATGTTATTGTTAATCAGCAATCTATCAATCTCTACCTTAAACATACTCAATGACTGAGCTTCCATGGCCTCTGGGATAGAGAATTCCAAAGTTTCACAACCCTCTGAGTAAAGATCTACCACGTCTTCCCAGATTTGATCTGTTGCCCCCACTATTTATTTTTAAAATCTTTCTATTTCCCCAGTTATGAGGCCCCCTAGAACACAAGCCCCTTCACAGTTCAGGTGAAGGCTGGCCCAACGGTACAGCCCCCATTTTCCCCAGTACTGATTCCCAGTGCCTCATGAACCAGA
Organism: Carcharodon carcharias; assembly: GCF_017639515.1. Classification (NCBI taxonomy): domain Eukaryota; kingdom Metazoa; phylum Chordata; class Chondrichthyes; order Lamniformes; family Lamnidae; genus Carcharodon; species Carcharodon carcharias. Next base: position 145,232,189 of record NC_054468.1, read on the forward strand.
ACCCACTTCTCCCACGCCAGCCTTTGAGACATGCATTCTTTTTTCTAAACTTATTTGCCCTATGCCAATTTTCACATGGCTCAGGTAATAAAGCTGAGGTTATTACCTTTGAGGTTCTGCTTCTTAATTTTGTCCCTAGCTCCTCATACTGACTATGCAGAACCGCCTTCCTCATCCTGCCTATGTCATTGGTACCTACATGGACCATGACGACTGTATCCTTCCCGTCCCACTGTAAACTCCCCTCCAGCCCTGAGCACATGTCCCAAGTCTTGGCACCGGGCAGGCAACACAGCCATCTGGACTCTCATTCTTGGCTGCAAAGAACTGTGTAAATCCCCCTCACCAAACCTACCCGTACTACCACGTCATTCCATTTTGCTCCCCCCATTTGAATGGCTTCCTGTATCACGGTGCCATGGTCAGTTTGTTCATCCACCCTGCAGTGCCCATTCTCATCCAAACAAGTTGAAAGAACCTGAAACCTGTTAGACAATTGCAGAGACTGATGCTCCTGCATTTCTGCCCTCAGAGTCCCCTTACCTACCTCACTTGCAGGCACTTCCTCCTGACCACTGACCAAATCAGAAGACCCTATTCTAAAGGGTGTGACCGTCTCCTGGTGCAAAATGTCCAGGTAACTTTCCCCCCCCTCCCTGATGTGTCAGTGTCTGCAGCTCGGCCTCCAGTTCAATGACTGAGCTGAAGCTCCTCAAGCCGCAAACACTTATGCCAATTAATTTTGTCTCAATTATTGCCTCTTGTGAGGATTAGAAGATTGTTAACTTTTATATTTTCAGACTGCCAAACTTTTAAGTATCTCCTAGCTATTCAATATTGCTGCGCTGCTCCTCTACTGCTACTTTGGCTGCACCCTCATCTTTATGGTGCAATATGCTAATTTAGTGTTTTGATTTTGCCCTCTACCCCCACAAGTGTCTTTGGTCCCTAATCAGCCCAACCCTTCTTTGACCACACTTCTTTATAAGAACTAAAACAGTAAATCTCTTGGATTCCCTTTTACATTGGATATAAAAATGGAAATTCAAAATATCAAATTTAAATTGCTGTCAGTACTTCAGTAAAGGGGCATGGGATCAAATTGGTGATTTGTGAACTCCTTAATATAACTTGCATATGTTGCACATTTCACTTATTCTGCTGGTCAGGATCAATTGTTTTGATATTGATTGTAGAACTTCTATTGTTAAGGAGGACAGCAATGAAGCTGGGAGCATGGCAGAGGACAACTCTTCAGAAAGTGTGCCGTGGGGTCAGCAGCCTTCAAAACAGTGAGTACGAGTGTTGTGAAGTAGGGCAGGTCTGTATCTGAGTTTGCGTGCAAACTTGCCTTTCACAGTTGCAAATTTTCCCCTAATATTGATCATTTTGCTGCTCATCTGGCTTTGGGTTCTGGAGCTTTAAAATAAGATGCAAGAAAATTCAGTACTTAGGTCTTTTTAGTTTGGTATTCAGCATTTGGTTATCCTTCACATAGATTCAGCTGGGTCTGATATGCAAACAAGGTGGTATTGTGCAAACTTTTGTACCTCTTACTATTGCTATCGTCTTTGGGTATCCATGTTACCATCCCCATCTTTTGTATTATGTTACATTTGTTAGGGAAGTCGAAACAGGAGATCTTAGTGATAACATGAATGTGTGGTCAGAAGTTCAACTTGGGGTCAACTATAACACCAAGGCTGCAAACAGTCCAGTCCACCCTCAGGCATTTATCAGAAATAGACATGGCGTTAGTGGCTAGGGAACAGAGCTGTGACAGACACTGACAACGATGGTTTTGGTCTTCCCAATGTTTAATTGGAGGAAATTTCTGCTCATCCAGTACTAGATGCCAGATTAGCAATCTGGCAATTTAGACATGGCAGAGGGCTCGAGAGAGAGGCGCTGCTGAGGTCATCAGTGTTAATGAAGAAGCTGCGGATTTGTTTTCAGCTCATTTCATCGAGAGGCAGCATGTAGATGATAAATAGGAGGAAGGCCCAGGGTCGATCCTTGGGGGACATCAGAGGTAATAGTGCAGGAGTGGAAAGGAAGGCATTGCAAATGAATCTCTGGCTACAGCTGAATAGATAAAAATGGAGCTAGGTGAGTGCCACCCCACTTAGCTGAATTGCAGTGGATAGGCTTTGGCAGAGGATCGTGTGATCTGCCATATCAAAGGTGCGGCCAGGTTGAGAAGGAGGAGGTGGAGAAATAGTTTACCTATATTACAATCATATAGGATGCCATTTGTGATTGGTAAGAACTGTTTTGATACTGTAGCTTGTGGGGGTTTGGGTAGGTGGGGAGGGTGATGTGGCTCGATTGAGGGATGGGGGAACCTAATTGGAGGGATTCAGACATGGAGTTCTGGGAAGGATAGGCATAAAATTGGGAGGCAACAGCACGTTCAAGGACTTGGGAAAGGAAGGGGAAGTTGGAGATGGCCCTGTAGTTTACAAAGGGGGAGGGATCCAGGGTTAGGTTTTTGAGGACAGGCGAATACGACCTGGAGGGAGAACATTAATATTAACTATTGGGAGCCAGGAAAGGAAGTTGGGTGGTCAGCAGTTTAGTGGGAATAGGGTCTCATGGACAAATTGAGCTCAGAACAGACATGAATGGAGATAGCAAACTAGAGAAAGAAGAAAGAGTCAGAGATGGTGCAGGAGGGAGCCTTAGATGAAGTTTAGATTTTTGGGCTAGAGGAAGGGAGGGAAGTGGCAGAGACAGTTAATTAGGTAGTCTCCATCTTAGTGACTAAGACTACCATGAGCTCCTCACTTGTTGGTAATGGTGGAGGAGATGGGGGAGGGGGGTTAAGAAAACAGATTGCAGGAGAGAAGAGAAACCAGAGCTTATTTTTGCATTCCAGGAAGATCCTGGAATATTGAGAAATTTTGGCAGTTAAGTGCATGACCTGATATTGCTTTGCGGATGAGCCAGATCTGGTGATGAATGGCTAAATCGGTTGTCCACCATATCGCTACAAATTTGCAGCCTTTAGTTTTAATGTGAACAGAGATGAGGACTGTACCAGGAAACAGCCAGTGTATGAGAGAGTGATGGTTTGATGGGGACTGGGACATCCCAAGGTGAGAGTGTGGTTAAGCAGATTAGTAACTGTAGAAATAAGTGAAGACCAAAGGCTAAACAATTAGAATTTTGAAAATGAAGTTATAAATGAATTGGGAATTAGTTTTTTCCAAGGTTGGGAGGGGGAAGGGATGGGTGGAGAGCAATGCAAGGAAGCGATCAGAGATAAATTTATCTATGACTGAGCAAATGTTAAAGTATGGAAATAACTCATGAAGTAGAGTGCTGGAAATCTCGAGTTGAAAACAAAATGTTGTAAATGTGAAGCAAGTTGCCAACACACAGTTTTTAAAAAAAAATCAGGAACATTCCAATTATATCCCATTCTCCTTCTAGTCAGCACTGTGCTCTGCCAAATGCCCCACATCATGAGGCTGGCTGTCCCTTCTCAATTTCAACAAATGTCATGTCCCCAATGCCAGACTCTGTGGCAAAGAGAGTTTACTGTGATCTAAAATGCCATAACCAATCAGAAGGCTTTAGGGACTTCAGGAGAAAGAAAGAATACTGTTCCTGCAGTTTGCATTGAGCTTGATTGTGACCAGTGTAGGAGTTTGTAGACAGGCCTGAGTAAGTTGAGGATCTTACTTGCAGCCAGAATACGGGTGTTCAGCAAAGTCATCACCCAGTTGTGTTTGGTGTCTCCAGTATAAAGGAGGCTTTTGACAGTAAAAAGGAGACATTTGAGCAAGCAATCCAATATACTAAGTTGGAAAAAGTGCCCACAGATCTCTGTCTAGTCTCTGACTTGGAGGTCCTGGACAAAGGTATGGAAGGAACCAAATATTGTACTAGGGAGAGGAGCTGGAAGCTTGGATGGTGGAAGATGAACAATTGTATCAGATTTGACACAAGGAGTATAACCAGTCTTTTATTTGTTCATGGGATGTGGGCATCGCTGGCTGGGCCAGCATTTATTGCCCATCCCTAATTGCCCTTGTTCAGAGGGCATTTTAAGAGTCAACCACATTGCTGTCTGTCTGGAGTCACATGTAGGCCAGACCAGGTAAGGACAACAGATTTCCTTCCCTAAAGGACATTAGTGAACCAGATGGGTTTTTACAACAATCGACAATGGTTTCATGGTCATCGTCAGACTTTTAATTCCAGATTTTTATTGAATTCAAATTCCACCATCTTCGAACCCAGGTTCCCAAGAGCATTACCCTGGGAACTGGAATACCAGTCCAGTAACAATACCACTATGCCACCACTTCTCCATCTTAGTGACTAAGGAGACTATGAGCTCCTCATTTATTGGTGAGGGTGGAGGAGAGGGGCCTAAGAAAACAGATTGCAGGAGAGAAGAGAAACCAGGGCTTATCTGCATTCCAGGAAGATCCTGGAATACTGATGACAAATTTTGGCAGTTAAGTGCAGGACCTAATATTGCTTTGTGGATGAGCCAGATGAATGGCTAAATCAGCTGTCCATCATATCCCTACAAGTTTGCATCCTTTGGTAAGGGAGCAGAGATGACATTACCTTCAGACATCACAGAATTTAACAGGTGTATACTTAAAATTCCAGGATATTCGTCAAAGAATATTAAATTCTCTCAAGGTCCTCGTTACTCACTTGGCAACCATAACCCAATTAATCACATGCATGTTCATATTGCTATTCTTTTTCACAGGCCATGCATTCTCATCATGGATTCTTTACGTGGACCAAGCCGTACAAATGTGGTTAAGATCCTGCGAGAGTAAGAGCTCTTCTGCAAATCACTACTTCATGTTTTTTAATCCTAAAGGATATTCCCACTTGATTTCCTTTTGTTGATTTTTGGAATAGATATCTTGAAGTAGAGTGGGAAATGAGGAAAGCAAGCAAAAGGGCTTTCACCAAAGACGTGATAAAGGGCTCCAATCCTCGTGTTCCTCAGCAAGACAACTTTAGCGATTGCGGTGTATACATCCTACAGTATGTAGAAAGTTTTTTTGAGGTTAGTATCAATTTTTATTGTGGGTTAGAAAACAGTGGGAGCCTCTTCTGCCTGTTGTGATTTTATGTGCAGTCAATTGACCAGTCAATTCTGCCTTCAGTCTTCCTCCCTCTCCTGGAGGTATTGAATTGCTTAGGTAGGGATGCATGAGGTGCCATCAACCAACCAGGGCACTAAGTATTGATAGGTTAATCAACAGTGGGCCCAATCTTGTTCGTGTCTATGTAAGCATACTAACCAACAGTGGGCCACCAGATGATAATTAGCAGTGTAAGGCTTGACTGCTTTATAACCCCCAACCACCTACCAGAGCATCCCAGCTAATGCGCTGTTGGCAATTTTGATTTCACTCCTTAATAGCTTTGTTCCTGCTGCATGTAAACTAACCATCAGAGAATTGCAATAAGAATAAAGAAATGTAAGAATCTGAAGCTCCAAAACCATTAACGAAACATTTAACCAAACTTTTAGGATATGAGCAATACTATAGGCTAATGGTCTAAAAATTACTTTTTAGCTGAGGCATTCGTATCTTCAAAATAGTGTCTGTCCTTTGTTTATTTTCTAAAGGTTTTGGCACTCAGCATAAACAGATTGGGCCTCATGACTATTGCCATTTTAGTTCTCCTTACTTATGTGATCACATTCAAAAAGGTCTTTCAGTGAAGGCCCCTCAACCGTGTCCGACCCATCTCCCGCGCATCCGCCCTCACACCTTCTCCTCCCTCCCAGAAACATGATAGGGTCCCCCTTGTCCTCACTTATCACCCCACCAGCCTCCGCATTCAAAGGATCATCCTCCATCATTTCCGCCAACTCCAGCATGATGCCACCAGCAAGCACATCTTCCTTTCAACCCACCCCCCGGCAGCATTCCGTAGGGATCGTTCCCTCCGGGACACCCTGGTCCACTCCTCCATCACCCCCTACTCCTCACCCCCACCTATGGCACCTCCCCATGCCCACGGAAAAGATGCAACACCTGCCCCTTCACTTCCTCTCTCCTCACCATCCAAGGGCCCAAACACTCCTTTCAAGTGAAGCAGTATTTCACTTGCATTTCCCCCAACTTAATCTACTGCATTCGTTGCTCCCAATGCAGTCTCCTCTACATTGGAGAGACTAAACGTAAACTGGGCGACTGCTTTGCAGAACACCTGCGGTCTGTCCGCAAAAAAGACCCAAACCTCCCTGTCGCTTGCCATTTTAACACTCCACCCTGCTCTCTTGCCCACATGTCTGTCCTTGGCTTGTTGCATTGTTCCAGTGAAGCCCAATGCAGACTGGAGGAACAGCACCTCATCTTCCGACTAGGCACTTTACAGCCTTCCAGACTGAATATTGAATTCAACAACTTTAGATCTTGAACTCCCTCCTCCATCCCCACCCCCTTTCCGTTTCTTCACCCTTCCTTTTGTTTTTTCCAATAATTTATATAGATTTATCTTTTCCCACCTATTTCCATTATTTTTATATCTTTTATGCCCTGCTAGTCTTTCCACCCCACCCCCAATAGAGCTGTACCTTGAGTGCCCTGCCATCAATTCTTAATTAGCACATTCGTTTAGATAATATCACCACCTTCAACACCTCTTTGTACCTTTGTCTGTGACATCTTTTGATTATCTGCTCCTATCACTGCTTGCTTGTCCTTACAACCACACCACCCCCCCAACTTCTCTCCCCCCCCACACCCCCCCACCTTAAACCAGCTTATATTTCACCCCTCTCCTAATATTCACTCAGTTCTGTTGAAGGGTCATGAGGACTCGAAACGTCAACTCTTTTCTTCTCCGCCGATGCTACCAGACCTGCTGAGTTTTTCCAGGTAATTCTGTTTTTGTTTCACACCAAGCCCTGTTCACCTATCATTGCCGAGTGACTTTGGCTTCCAGTAGTGGCATGATTTTCAAATTCTAATCCTTGTTTCCAAATTCCTCCCCAGCTCTGTATCCTCCCCCAGCCATACAACACTGAGATCTCTGCACTCTCCAACTTTGGTTGTTTATGCATTCTTGATATTCTGTGCTCTGCTGTTGGCAGTCATGCCTTCAGAAGTCCAGGTCCTAAGGTGTGGAATTTCTCCCCCCTAAACCTTCCTTCTGCTCTACCTCTCTCTGCTTTTTTAAGACACTCTTTAAAACCTATCTCTTCACTAAATTTTTGGTCATCTGCCCTAAAATTTCATTGCGTGATTCACTATTACATTTTGTATAATAATGCCTCTCTATGTGAGTTGTTTTTGAGAGGCACAGCCAAAGTCGAAAGAGAGTAGCTACAAAAGTGCTGTGTGATATTAATATTTGCAGCAGGATGTTGTCTGTTTTCCCCCTCCTGCGTGCTTCACCGTTGAGCTAATATTTGCACTATGCCATCCACAGAATCCAATTCCGAATTTTGAGCTGCCCATGAATTTGATAGACTGGTTTCCCCAGCAGCAAGTTAAAAAGAAACGAGAAGAAATACGCAATGTAATTCTCAAACTGTGTGAAACTCAAAGCAAAGGGAAGAAAGGGCAGGAACACAGAGCAACAGAGGCACCTTCATGAGCAATGCCTGACCAAGACAGACTCTGACAGAAGATACCATTTTGGTTACAGGATATTGTTGCACTAACACCGAAATGACTTGGATTTGTTCTAGTGTAGGCTTCCACAGAAGGATGAATTCTCAGTGTGCTCTTGATCTTTTAGAACATTGTTTGATGCACACGTCTTCAATTTACAGGCACCCAAGTGAATGTTTGTGCTGTTATAAATATAACAAACTGTACATATGTTCATAAACAGATTTTGCAGCATTTGTGATCAATTTTCACTGTTTGAGTTAGTAAGCATTTTGGTATGTATTTTTGTTAAAGGTAGTTGGATAGCTACTTACAAGTATGATTAAAAGTTATTGTAGTATTAAATGGACTGGGCAAATTTATTTTTTTTTATTTTTCTTGCCGAGTTTCTTTATACATTTTCCTCCCCTCTTCGCATGAATGAATTTACTCTTCCTTCGAGCTTGGTTCCAAGGTGTCCTTCAGCACATTGTCAAATTAGCCATTAGTAATGGCCCTTGTCATTGCATGTTGGCAGCCTAACCCTCCAGGGGAGTGCCCAATCCTGTTCTTAGCAAGATGTCCATCCATGCATACTTCCAACAGAGGTCATTGAGTAGCTGGGATCCTAGTTCATTTCTCCTCTTCAACCCAATAGTGCTAATGTCTGTTTGTAGCCTGCTTTAAGATCAGCTAATTCAAAATCTGGGCATCAAACTTTGCTGAACTGCAAGCACAATGAATATTTGAGCCAGTTTTTAAATGGGAGCTCAAGCTGTTGTACAACACCAGCCATCTTTGGTTGCACATTGTGTTCTCCCAATGGTTGAACTGTACCCTCCAAGAAATTGTCAGAGTTGAAGCTCTTGTGTACATGAAATCCACTGTACCTCAGCAATTTCCCAGAGTGGTGAGAAAATTGGTATGTGAGGGGGAAGGTACACTTTAAAGCAAGTAAGTGCCTTCAGAAAAAAATCTCTTGGGTCATTGGTGTAATGTTACACATCCCGAGAAATTGTTGGTTATCAATTTGCAATTAAATCAAATTGTACTTAGTGTTTTCCTTATTAAGAGTTAGGTGAAGAAGGATTGAATTGAAGTGCCCCACGGAATTAATCTTAACCAAAACCATATCCATTATAACTATCACTGAAACCAATTCTGGATGCCTTCTGTAGAAGCTGTCCACTTGATGTCGGTTTTTACTGTTTAATTGCGTTACAACTGTCTGTACTCAGAGGTTTGTTTAATCTAAATCATATTTGGAACTCGACTGAATATATTGAGGGTTTTATTTCTCCTCTGCAACAATACCTCAGCATATTTATGCACATCTGTATATTAGTAATTGCCATCATAAAAACAAGTTTATGTTTGTGCTGATTTTCTGTAATTCTGGTTTTAGACTGTAATCTGTATACTAATTTGTGTAGCATGCCTATGCTTTAATTATATTTCATTTTTCTGCTGCTACAACCAGAGATGCCTCTCAAACACACTATTTAAGCTGCAAGAATGGTACTGAGATAAGGGAAAGGTTGAAGCATTGAGCTGTTTGCACAGTGATACACAATTCTGTTAGATGCTACTTCACATGTTTTGATGTAAACTACCCTTCATTTTAATCTTGTGAATTCACATTTGAGATTTGAGATTCCTCTCTTTAAAAAGAGCTTGGAATGGAATTGAGAAATCATTTCTTAAATAGTAATCAAATGAATGCTGTATGCATGGTGTGTGACATTAGTGGTTGTTCTTGGGCAATATTGATCTGCTACCTTTAGACCTTGACAGTCATAGGCTATAGGGAGGAAGAAATAATTAATTACCCTTCAGTTTAATAGTCTGGTGACAGTCACAACCCAGTCTCGCATTTGAAGAATGATAATTTCAGACAGCTATTAAAAGGAGCCATCCATGCACGTATACTGTAACATGATTTCCCACCTTTGGGAGAGGAAAAAGAAAATTGGAGGACTCAACACCTTGTACATCAGACACTTCAGGCAAGCTGCAATATTAGTCACTTCATGCTGCAGTAGTGTTTACATGCTTTCCCTTCAGTAAAATTGGAAAACCGACTACATGGGAGCAAATAATATTTTTCCTATTGTGTATTAAAATGTTTAATGGTCCAATGAGTGGCTTCTCTTTATTCCAATGTTTTGACATAACTTAGAGCAAGCCATTTCTGTTGATGATTTTGAAATTTTTGACTTTGCACTGGGTACTAAATTTCCTTTTCCACGGCACATTTTTGAGACATATGTGTCCGTCCCTTTTCTGATATAAGTTGATTGCTCCCCAATCATTCCAGTAGATGAGATTGGATAAATCAGCACAAATCAGGGATAGAACTGGAAATTGTCCCATAAGTACAGCAGACATTTAATTACTGGACCATCTTTGAAATTCTCCCTGATATCAGGTTTTAAGAATAGAACACAAGTTATGACCGTGGGACCTTTTAAGATTACAGCATGCTTACAGGCTTTCCCTGATACTGGTAGTAGTTGCCCTCCGAACCAGTTGACGGGCTTGTTTAAGCACAGAACTGTACCTCTGCGCCACAGGGGCAGTTTAGGTGACACAGCTGAATAGTTGGTCATCAACAGTGTGTTCCAGTTGGGTAACAATATGTAGATTGTTCATTACTCCTGGTTCAGCAAACAATGGCTTTTGGTGTCAGAGATGCTCCATCTCTCCATAATTTTTTTGCCCACTGTAGCTTTGAAACTTTGCTTGCCGAAAGCGGTTTTGGTCTTCAAAGAATAGATGAATTCAAAGGGCTGTAACTGATTAAATGGACTGTACATTGTCAGCTGTTATTGACCCGTTCCAACTATGACTGGTTGAATTTATTCTGCATTGTCACCACTGAGCTGGAGCAAAATTTTCCAAGTTAGAGCTGAAGATTATTCGAGGAGAAGTACAAATACTTCATGATCTAGCTAGTCTCAGGAAAGTTACTAGACAGCGCCTATCAAGCTGCTAGTTGGAACAATTTTCATTAAGCATTATTTGTCAACTAACATATGCTCTCATTTTGTAGGTCAGTCCTGGATGTTTGTTACTTCTTTTTAGGGCCACCTTTTCCTGGTTGCAACTCAGTCAGTTTCCTGTGTTACGTGGAAGGTGTTTGAATGAAGAAAGTTAGGTTATTTTCCTTGGGTTCATCCTTGTTCTTCAGCTGAAAGAATTCTCCATATCCCACAATTCTTGTCACCCAACTGTATAGTCCTCTGTAAATAATTTTGCACCGTAATGTTCTTTCCCTTATTTTTTTCTACCAGCCCTGGAGAAAATTACCATGTGATCTCCTGGAAGAAGTGAAAAGGCAGATAACATCTCAGGCAGATTTGGGAGGGGAAGCATCCCCTTTGCCAATCAAAACTAGTTCAAGAAATCACTTGAGTGATTCATCATTTAACCCTATTCACCCACTCACCATTATAATGTTTGTTTCCTTTAAGTCTGGTTAGTAACTTATCCAAACCATTTCCATAGTCCTTTCATTAGCATTCTCCATTTAAATATATTCAACAGTTTCTTTACTGAAAGATACCAGATTCACAAGAATAAAATGTCATCAGTTGTCTTGCACCACTATAAGTACTGCAGTATAAATTAGGTGAGTGAGGGTGTACCCCATTCTTAGTGCAAATATCTTACATGGAATTTACAACACAGAAACAAGCAACTCAGCCCAACTGGTTTACAATGGTGTTTATGACCCATGTGAGCAACCTTCCAACCTGATTCATATAACCCTATCACTATAACATACTCCTTTCTCTCTTGTACTTATCTAGCTTCCTTTTAAATGTACCTTGCTGAACCAGACTCTGCTGCACTTTGTCGGGAGATTCCAGCTACCTACCAAAATCAAAGGAAAAATCAGATAGGCTGTTACCAGTAGGTTACACAGTGCACTTGTGAACCTCCTGATATGTAGCAAAAATGCTGGCAGTGACCTGGAAGCAGGCTATCTCCCCATCCCTCCGATTCAGAAGATGCATCACAAAGAGTGAAAAAAGGATGAAGAAAGAAAACGTGCTTGCCCAAGTAAGTGGAAAGATTATTAAATGTACAACATTCACATTTTTCTTACCTGGAAACAGCTAGGTTTTAGTGTAGAATTTAGAAAATGCTGGAAATATTCTGCAGATCAGACAACATCTGTGGAAAGAAGTAACAGATTTCCAGCGTTCACAGTAATTTGCTTAAGTTTTAATATAGGTTGAATTAGGTCTCCAGTTATTGTTTGAGACTCACTGGAGATTCACGGCTTTAAGTTGCCTGATTCCAAATAAGTTTCACCTAAATATGAATATTCAGTTATATACTACATTACTTACAAACTCACTACATTGTAGGAGCTTTACTTACGGGATTCTTACAATTATTTTCTATTGCTTTATCTCTAAGGCAATGTAAAAACTCAAGATTTAAGTTACGTTTACACTATCTTACTACTGCAAGTGTTTGTTTTAGCCTGATGCCAAATAATGATATTGTTTCTTAATCGAGCATTATTTTTTTTTAAAAAAGGAAATACTGTGGGTGCTGGAAATCTGAAATAAAAACAGAAAATGCTGGAAATACTTGACAAGTCTGGCAGCACCTAAGAGAGTCATTTATTGCACAGGAGAAGGCCTTTCGGCCATTGAGTCCATGCCTGCTCCTGCGGATCAATCCAGTCAGTCTCCCTCCCTCCCGCTCGATCCCTGTAGCCCTGCAAGTTTATTTCCATGACATGCCTATCTAATTTACTTTTGAAATTACTGATTGTTTGCGTGTCCACCACCCTCATGGACAGCAAGTTCCAGGTCATTATCACTTGCTGCGTAAAAAAGTTCTTCCTCACATTTCCCCACCCTCCCCCACCCCCGGCATTTCTCTTGCCCAAAATGTTAAATGTGTGCCCCTTTGACATTGTACCATCAGCTAATGGGAAGAATTTTTCTTGTCTACTTTATCTAAGCCTATTATAATTTTGCACACCTCTATCAAACCTCCCCTCGAGATTCTCCAACCTAACATAACTAAAATCCCCCATCCCTGGAATGATTATGGTAATTTTTTTTGCACCCTCTCAGGGATCCTCATATCTTTCCTAAAGTGTAGTGACTAGAACCGGATGTGATACTCTAGTTGAGGCCTTACCAGAGCTTTATAAAGGTTCAGCATTTCTTCCCTGCTTTTGTATGTCATAGTACTATTTATGAAGCCCAAGATCCCATATGCTTTGCTAACCACTCTCTCAGTAAGTCCTGCGACCTTAAAGGATCGATGCACATGCAACCACAGGTCCCTCTGTTCCTGCACACTTTAGAATTATGCCATTAATTTTACTTTGGGTCTCTCAATTCCTTCTGGCAAAATGCATCATCTCACACTTCTCTGTATTAAATTCCACCTGCCACTTTTCTGCCCATTCTGCTAGCCTACCTATGAGAGTGATTACTATCACTCTCACTGTTTATCACTCCTTCAAGTTTGTTTTTATCAGCAAATTTTGGAATTTTAGCCCGTATTCCAAGATACAAATCATTTGTAGGTAGCAAAAAAAAGCTGTTGTCCCAGCATTGACCCTTGGGGAACACCATTGTCCAGTCTGAAAAACAACCATCTACCACAACTCACTGCTTCTGTAATTAAGCCAATTTTAAAAAATCAAATTGGACACTGCCCCTATATTCCATAAGCCTCAATTTTGTTAATTAGCCTTTTGTGTGGTACCTTGTCTAACACTTCCTTAAGGTCCATAGGTAACATCCACCACATTCCCTTCATCAACCTTCTATGTTGCTTCATCAAAAAATTAAATTAGACTAGTCAAGTACAAAGTGCCTTTTACAAACCCAGGTTGGCTCTCCTTAATTAACTCAAACCTTTCCAAGTGCCTTTTGATTTTTTTCCCCTCGAGTATGGATTCCACCACTGATAAACTACTGGCCTGTAGTTACTAGGACTGTCCTTACACCTTTTCTTGAATAAGAGTGTCACATTTGCTGCTCTCCAGTCCTCTGGCATTTCCCAGTATCAAGGGAACATTGAAAGATTGATACAAGCCCTTCCACCATCTCCACCCCTACTTCCTTTAGCGACCTGGGATGCAGACCATTCAGAGCAGGTGATTTATCTGCTCTGAGCAAAGTGAGCCATTCTAGCATCACCTCCCTTTCAATTTTCATATTATCCATTGCTTCCGCTATCTCAGCTGTTACCGATATTTCGTCAGATTCCTCTTCCTTCATAAATACTGATATAAAGAACTCATTCTAGCCTTGCCCTGTGCCTCTAAGCACATAGGACGTACTCCATCTCTTACTACCCCTTTACTATTTATATCCTGGTAGAATATTTTTGGGTTTCCTTTTATATTGACTGCTGTTCCATTTTCATATTTTCTCTTTGCCAGTCTTATTTTCTTCTTCACATCCTCTCTCAACCTATTAAATTTGACTTAGTTCTCACTTAAAGAATTCACCTGACATGCACCATGTACCCTCTTTTTTTGTTTCATCAGAATCTCTATCTCCCTTGTCATCCAAGGAGCCCTGTTTTTGGCTCCTTTACCTTTTGCCCTTGGAATGTACTTAGCCTGTACCTGAAGCATCTCTTCCTTAAAGCTCACCCATTGTTCCATTACAGTTTTTCCTGTCGGTTTCTGGTTCCATTTTACCCTGGCTAGAGCTCTTCTCATCACTTTGAAATTTTCCCTCTTCCAATTTAGAAGTTCTGTATTAGATTATTCCTTGATCTTCTCCATTACTAATCTAAACATTATAATATGATCACTCTTATCCAAAAAGATCCAGCAATGCCTCCTTGGCATTGGGTTCAGCTCCGCTCTCACTGGGCTGAGAGCATACTGACCAAGGAAGTTCTCCTGAACACAATTACTCCCCCTTCTTTCCCTTTGCTCCAACATTATCTTAATTGATATTGGCTAATTAAAGTCCCCAGTAACACCACTCCAGAAGAGTTCTTACACATCTCTATGCTCTCCCTGCAGATTTGTTCCACCCTCTTTACAATTTGGAGGCCGAAGTAGTGTGATCATACCCATATTGCTTCTCAGCTCTAACCAAATGGACTCTGTCCTTGTCCCATCAAGGACACACCCTCTTTCCAACTGCAATGTCATTCCTAATCAATACTGTAGCCCCATCTTCCTTTTTTCCTTAACAAAAGCAGAATTACCTGGAAAAACTCAGCAGGTCTGGCAGCATCAGCGGAGAAGAAAAGAGTTGACGTTTCGAGTCCTCATGGTGAAATATAAGCTGGTAAACCCCTCTCCTTGGATTCACCTTGTTCTGTTGAAGGGTCATGAGGACTCGAAACGTCAACTCTTTTCTTCTCCGCCGATGCTGCCAGACCTGCTGAGTTGTTCCAGGTAATTCTGTTTTTGTTTTGGATTTCCAGCATCTGCAGTTTTTTGTTTTTATTCCTTTTTTCCTTCCCTATCTTTTCTGAACACCTAATATTGAAGGATATAAAGTGCCTATTCATCACCATTGTTAAACCACGTTTCTGTTATTGCCACTACATCACATTCCCACACTGCTTTTTGCGCTTGTAGCTTACCAACCTTATTCACCACATTCTGTGTTTACTTACGTATATTGTAGTCCTTACTTTGCCTTAGTTCGCTCCTTTCTAATATGGAACTACTGCCTTCTCCATTTTCAATTTAAGCACCTTATTCTTCTTTTCTACTTCTATATCCTAGTGCCAATCCCCCTTCTATTTTAAATAGTTTAAACCCACCCTAACTACAATGGTGAATCTCCCTGTAAGGACATTGGTCCCAGTCCTGTAGAGGTGCAACCCATTCCTTTTGAATAAGTGCCTTCTGTCCCAAAACTGGTCCCAATACTCCAGATATCTGAAGCCCTCCCTCCTGTACCATGCTTCAAACCATGCACTGATTCTCTGTATCTCCCCATTTATACTCTGGCTAGCACATGGCACTGGGAGTAATCCAGAGATCATTACCCTCACGGTCCTATTTTTTAACTTCCTCCCTAGCTCCTGAAAATCTGACCTTTTGCACCTCAATACCTGCTCTGCCTATGCCAATGGTACCTGTGCAACTTCTGTCTCACTCCCCTTCCCTTGCAGAATATTCTGCACCCTCTATGATGTCCTTCACCCTTGCACCAGGGAGGCAACACAACATCAAGACTCACAATGACAGCCACAGAAATGCCTGTCTCCCCCTAACAATATGGAATCTCCTATAATAACTGTATCCATCTATGGAGAAACAGTTAATGTTTCAGGTTATGACCTTTGATCAGAACTGATAAAAGGTCATGACCTGAAATGTTAAAGCAGCATTGTTATTGTTGGCTTTTGCGTTGCTTCCTGAAACAAATAAGGGTTTTGCCATCTAGGGCTCCATTTTTTATTGGAGTTCCTATTATCATCTCTGCCTCAAAATGGATGGGATTGCAATTCCAGGTCACTTCTGTCACTGCAGATCAGTTTCTGCAACCAGTGCAGTATTGAGCCAAGTCAAGAATGGCACGGGACACCCTGGGCAGCCTCCGTTAAAAAATATCTGAAGCCAAATATATTTAAATGTCCTGACTGCACACTCAATAAATTTAACATTTATTTGTCAGAAATTCCAATACAGCAGATTGCTACCTGGTCATGACTGTCAGGAAATGGAAATTAGGAAAACAAAGAGAGGACAGGAAAAAATATTGGCAGGCAAAATCAAAGAAAATCCTAAGATGTTTTACAATACATTAAGAGCCAGTGAGTAACTAAGGAAAAGGTAGGCCTATCAGAAATGTACATAGTAACTTGTGGGTTGATGCAGAATATGTGGGCAGGGTTCCCAGTGAGTTCTTTATCTCTTTCTTCACTAAGGAGAGGGATAATGGAGACATTCCAGTTAAAGAGGAGGAGTGTGAAATATTAGATACGAAAAGCATAGTGAGAGAAGAAGTACTGGAGGGACTGGCATTCCTGAAGCTGGATAAAATACCAGGGCCAGATGGATTGTATCCCAGGCTGTTGAAGGAAGCCAGGGAGGAAATAGCAGATGCTCTGAGGATCATTTTCCAATCCTCACGCGATACAGGCGAGGTCCGAGAGGACTGGAGGTCTGTGAACGTGCACCATTATTTAAAAAGGGTACGAGCGATAGGCCAGAAAATTATGGGCTGGTCAGTCTGACTTTGGTGGTGGGCAAATTATTGGAATCAATTCTGAGAGACAGGATAAACTGTCACTTAGGCACAGATTGATCAGGGATAGCTTAGTTTTGTTAAGGGAAGATCATGTCTTACTAACTTAATAGAATTTTTTGAAGAATTTCAGTAAGACATTTGACACGGTCCCACATGGCAGACTGGTCAGGAAAGTGAGATCTCATGGGATAAAGGAGAAGGTGGATTCAAAATTGACTCAGTGACAGGAAATAAAGGGTAATGGCCGATGGATGTTTTTGTGAATAACATACGGTTTCCAGTGGTATTCCAAAGGGCTCAGTGTTGGGGCTATTGCTGTTTGTTGTATATATTAATGATTTAGACTTAAATGTGGGAGGCATGATTGGGAAATATACAGATGACACAAAAATTGGCCGTATAGTTGATAGTGAAGAGGGTAGCTGCCGACTCCAGAATGATATCAATGGTTTGGTTGAGTGAGCAGAGAAGTGGCAAATGGAATTCAATCAGGAAAAGTGTGAGGTAATGCATTTGGGGAGGGCAAACAAAACAAGGGAATACTCAATAAACAGTAAGTTATTGAGAGGGGTTGAGGAAGTGAGAGATTTTCGAGTGCATGTCCACAGGTCCTTGAAGGTGGCAGGACAGATGGACAAGATGTTCAGGAAAGCATATTGAATGCTTTCCTTTATTGAATGAGGTATCGAAGAATACAAAAGCAGGGATGTAATGATGGAACTGTATTGTATGCTGATTAGGCATCAGCTGGAATTTTGTGTACAGTTCTAGTCATCAGATTATAAGAAAGGCAAAATTGCTCAGGAGAGAGTGCAGAGGAGATTTACAAGAATGTTGCTAGGGCTTGAAAATTGCAGCTATGAGAGAGATTGGATAGGTTAGGGTTGTTTTCCTTAGAACAGAGAAGGCTATAGGGTGACCTAATTGAAGTGTACTAAATTATGAGGGGTCGAAATAGGGTAGACAGGAAAGACTTGTTTCCCTTAGCTGAGGGGTTAATTACCAGGGGGCATAGATTTAAGGTGATTGGTTGAAGGATTAGAGGGGACATGAGGAAAAACTTTTTCACTCAAAGGGTGGTGGGCTTGTTTTGTCTGCAAAGAACAGGGCCCTGTGTATTAATATATGTAGCTTCCAGGATATGCAAATGCACCGATCTTAAATTGATTGTCAGCGTAATCTTTAGCACACTGAGGATTACTTAGCAATGAAGAAAAGTCAAATGGACTCGAAACGTTAAGTCTGTCTTTTTCTCCACAGATGCTGTCAGACTTGCTGAGTTTTTCCAGCATTTCTTGTTTTTGTTTCAGATTTCCAGCGTCCGTAGTATTTTGCCATTATTTAGCAAATGTTGTCCAATCGCAGAATCACATCTAATGTTGGACACTGTGTTTTGAGTTTTGCAAGCATGGGCTGATCTGTACATTGTCTGTTGTCAACAATGGAAGGGACATGCTATTTGATACAATCTGCCAGCCTTTGGGATGTGTGGCCTACATACCTAGCATCACACTGGCACTGAAATTCACCACATTACTCGTTTGTGTAATAGGCTAAAAGTATTTTTGGCTTGGCAGCAGCATCCTGTTAGTGGCGAATACCACTTATGTTGCTACTGCATAATAACAGCATGAAACCACTTGCCAACCAATCAGCACTCTCATCATACAGAATAAATTTGTTGTTTTCCCTTACATTCTTGAGAATTGTCCTGCTAAGTGCAAGACAAAAACTTAGACAAAATGTCTTTTTTTCAGCAATACTCGAGTTCTGCACTACCAAATGACTATTTGATAATTTCTGGGGCTTTGTGCTCTGAATGAACGCTGCATCACCAGTACATATTTTCAGGGCAAACACTGCCACAGATATCATAGCATCATCCAAGATCTGGCCATATGCACCAAATTGTCTTGATCTTTACCAGAGGTTGCAATCTGCTCAGTGTTCTCTATACCCACACCTACCACAGCACAGATTGTGACACCAACCACTCTCTTGTCAGCAACAGTGTGTAGGTGCAACCCCAAAAGTTTCACAGCCCTAAACATGACAGTCCACCATGCATCAACATCCCTTGTACAAATGATGCCAGATACCAGCAGTTGGCATTGGCGCTCAAGCAATTGCTACCTGCCAGGAAATACTCATGTTGATATTAATAAAACTTGGAAGTCACTGAGTTCAATCATCTATGACACAGCAGCAGTAATATTTGGTAAAGGTGGAACCCACAACAAAGGCTAGTTTGAGACCTCCTCAGCAGAGATGACATCTGTCATTGAGGCAAAAAGTGAAGTGTACCTGATGTATAATGTGTAAGCTCAACAGCATGACTTGAAAATAACCAAGGCAGTTGTGCAAAAGACAGGGAGAGACTGCACAAATAAACACTGGATCAGCATATATCAAGAAATCTAAGCTACCAGTGACAATGGAAATTTATGAACTGCTTTTGATGGGATCAAGAGACATTTGGTGCTACCATTACCATGTACAGTTTTGTCTCCCCACTTTGAAAACGATATAATTGCATTAGAAGCAGTTCAGAGAAGGTTTACGTGACTGATTCCTGGCATGAAGGGTTATCTTATAAGGATAGGTTGGGCCTGTATCCATTATGGTTTTGAAGAATAGCTGGTAATCTTATTGAAATTTGAGCAACCTTGAGGGGACTTGATAGGGTAGGTGCCGAGACAATGTTTCCCTTTCTGTGTGAAAGATTAGAACTAGAGGACACAGTTTAAAAATAAAGGGTCTCTCATTGAAGACTGAAATAAGGATTTTTTTTTCTTAGAGGGTCGTTAGTATGTGGGATTCTCTCCCCCAGAGAGCAGTTGAGACAGGGTTGTTGAATATTTCTAAGGTTAAGTTGCATAGATTCTTGATTAACAAGAAAGTCAAAGGGTATAGGGGGTAGACTGGAAAGGAGAGGCCACAATCAGGTCAACCATGATCTTATCAGTTGATGGAGGGGCTGAATGACCTACTCCTGCTCCAAATTCGTATGTTCATATTTTCATTTGTTCGTATGTACCAAAATTGCCCCTCTGAAATTGACAGATGTTGAGTATTCACTGACAGAAGTAAACAGATGTCCCACTGGGTTGAACACTACTGTGACTGGATTCCCATGAGATAGACATCTCCCAGTCTGAACTTGACAGTCTCCAGTAGCTTTCTCTTGTGATTGAGTTAGAAGCCAAACCCTCATCACTTGAGCTTGAAATGGCCATTGATTCCTGAACAAGCAGACAGGAAGCCGGCAAGGATAGAATTCTAGCTGAACTACTCAAGCCTGGAAAGTCCCATCTATTGCCACATCTGCTTGACCCCCTTCTTCTCTCTTGGAGGGTAGGATCTGTATCACAAAAATCTGTGTGACACAAAAGTCATCACATTATATAAAAACAAAGCAACAGAGGAAACTGCAACAACCCACAGTGGCATTTCACTTTTCAGCATCAATGGGAAGCCTTTGCCTGGGTCATGCTGAAAATCTCCATCAACTTACAGACCATGTATATCAAGAAGCACAACGCTGTTTCTGTGCTGGCAGATCTATTGTGGGCATGATCTTCTCCACATGCCAGCTGCAAGAGAAGTGAAGGGAACAAGATATATCTCTCTACCTTGCTTTCACCCGAAAGAAGCATTCAACATTGTCAGTGAGGCAGAACTCCACAAGATTTTGGAGAAAATTTGCTGTCCACCAAACTCCTCAGTCTCATCCATTCCTTTCATGACAATATGCACTGCAATGTTTAGTTTAACAGCTCTACATCTGACAATGTCAGAATGAAGAATGGAGTGAAACAGGGCTGTGTCCTAGACCCCACTCTGCTATTTTCTTTTCCTTGTTCTTAACCTTGTCTTCCCTGCAGATGTGGAAGACATTAATCTGTATACTAAGTCAGAAGGTAAGCTCCACATTCCATCCAGATCGAAAGTGAAGACAAAAGTGCAGCACGCCTTGATTACAGAACACCTCTAACCTGATGATGCTGAGCAAGTTGTCCAGAAATTCAGCTACAATGACTCATGCACTGTCTTTCCCATTGTTATAACTTGTCCTCCCTGACTGTAAGCATCAAAAAAAACTACGGTTATTGGACGGTGTCACATCTCCACCCTCGGACATGCTAAACAACATTCTGCTGGAAGTGGTTACTAAATTATGCCACCTTGGGTCTGCAGTGATAGGTAATCTGACTTCTTATGCACCACTTGACACATATAGGGAAAGAAGCATGCATGGAGAAAGAAGAAGCTGATCCTGGTTTATAAGGTCTGACCTGTACAGTTGTCAAACTTGGATGACTTGCAGAAAGGAGATTCAACAATGTTCATCATCAATGTCTGTGCTCATTCTTGGCACCTCATGGAAAGACAGAATCACAAATGCAACAGTCCTCTCCCAAGTATGTTGGCACCATCAACCAGAGGTGACTTTGCTGCCTCGGGCATGTTTGCAGGAGGAAAGACAGACATATTCCCAAAGATATTTTGTATTGGGAGGTAGCCAGAGCCAGAAGACCAGTAGAACACCCAAAGTCCTGCTAAAAAGATGTTTGAAAACTTGATATGAAGGCCCTAAACATCAATTTTCACACCTGGGAGTCACTAGCCAACAACAAAGGGAAATGGCGACATCACCTATGGGTCAGCATATGCCACCCTGATGACCAGTGACTACAACAGCTTGACAACACGTGCCGACACCAAAAAAAGCAGCTCACAATGTCAACTGATCCTGATAGCTACCTAATATATGGCAGAACTTGCCTCTGACGGATTGATTTCTTCAGCTGTCAGTGAAAGTGCACCATATGAAGCTACCCTATTGCTAAAGGATTCGCCGCAGTTCCTTCATCTCATATTGATCGCAGGATGCCGCTGACAAGAGGCCAGAATTAGATCAGCACAGAAATCTTTGAAGTCTGTGAGGCTGGAGGACATTACAAAGATAGGGAGGGGTGAGGCCATGGAGGGACGAGAAAAGAAGAATGAGAATTTTAAAATTAAGACGTTGCTTGACCAGGAACCAAAGTAGGTCAGCAAATGCAGGGGTGATGGGGAAAGGGACTTGATGCTAATTAAGGTACAGGTAGCAGAGTATTGGCTAACCTCAAGTTTGAGCTAAGACAAGGGCAAAATTGGCAGTAAGAATAATGTTATAGAGGTGGAAATAGGCAGTCTTAATGACGGTGCGAATATACAATCAGAAGTTCATCCCAGGGTCAACATATGACACAAAAGTAGTGAACAGACTGGTTAAATTTCAAACGTCTGCCAGGAAGAGGAAGTAGCTAGCAATTGGGGTTTAGAGCAGGAAACAAAAACAATGGCTTCAATATTCCCAATATTTAATTAGACGAAATTTCTGTGCTGTCTATACTGGATGTCATATAAGCACTCTGATAATATAGCAACATTGGAGGAGTCGTGATAGGAGGTGATGAGGTAGAGCTGGGTGTCATCAACATACATGTGAACACGAATGCTGTGCTTTCAGATGATGTTGCCGAGGGGCAGCATCCAGATGAAAAATGAAGGGGGCTAAGGATCGATCCTTTGATACAGAGGTAATGTTGTGGGATTGGAACTACAAGCCATTATTAAGAATGGAAGCAGGTGCGAGCAGTCCCAGCCAACTGAAGAACATTGGAGAGGTGTTTGAGGAGGATGGTATGGTCAACCATGTCAAAGGCTGCAGACAGCTCACTGTAATCAGACTGTACCATTTCCATGTGAGACTTTAATCCACTCACACTTCTGTTAAGAGTGTAATCTACCTGTACCCTATTCGGGTGAGACCATAAATCACCTGTACCTTATACATGTAACACAATAAACCACCTGTACCATTTCCATGTGAGACTGTAACCCACTTGTGCTGCCTCGAAGTAAAACAGCAATCTAACTGTTCCTTCTCCATGTGAGACAATACTTTAATTGCACCTCCACATGCGACAGAAACCGTAAGTACCTCGTCCACGTAAAATTGTAATCAACCTGTGCTAATACTAGTGAGTTTTTAATCCACCTCTACTATTTGCATGTGTGATAGAAATCCACCTCAACCTCCCATATATAGGACAGGAATCCACTTGTATTGCTTCTATGAGACAGAAATCAACTAGTAGTCCTCTGTGAAAGACAGGACTCCACATACACCACCTCCATGTGTGGTAGGAATCCACCTGAACAACCCCCCACCCCTTGTGATACAGGAATCCACTTTCACCTCCTCCAAAAGTCAGGAATCCACAAGCACCTCCACAGTGTGTGACTGTAATTCACTTGCAGCTCCTCTGTATGAGACAGGAATCTACTTGCACCTCATCTGTGTGAGATAGGAATCCACTTGTATCTCATCAATGAGATGAGAATCAACTTGCACCTCCCAGTTGTGAGGTGGTGATCCAATTGTAACTCTTCCATGTGACACAGTGATCTACTAGCACCTCCTCCATGTAAGACAGGGATCCATTTGTACATCCTACATGTGGGACATGAATCCATTTGCTGCTCCCCTGTGAAAGATAGCAATCCATTTGGACCTCCGTGTGATAGAGCAATCCACTTGGACCTCCTCAGTGTGTGACATGAATCCCCTTGTGCCTCCTCCGTATGTGACAGGAATCCTCTTGTATCTCTCTGTGAGAGACAGTAATCCACTTGCACCTCCTCCATGTGAGACAAGAACCCACTCGTTCCTCCTCTCTGTGAGACAGAAATCCATTTGCACCTCCTCTGTGTGAGATAGGAATCCACTTGAACCTCCCCCATGTGAGGCTGTAGAGCATTTGACACTTTTCCATGTGAGACAGGAATCTGCTTGCACTTCCCCACTTCCCCCATGTGACAGGAATCCACTTGCAATTCATGTGAAACAGGAATCCACTCGCACATCCACCATGAGTCAGAAATTCATTGCATCTCCTCTGTGTGAGATAGGAATCCATTTGTAGTTCCTCCATTTGAGAGTGGAATCCATTTGCATCTAATCTGTGTGTGACAGGAACCCACTTGCACAACCTCTGTGTAAGATAGGGATCTATTTATACCTCATCAATGAGACTGGGTCCACTTGCACCACCTCTGTGTGAGAAAAGAATACACTTGTGCATTCTCCATGTATGACTAGAATCCACTTGCATCTGTTCTGTTTGAGACAGGAATCTACTTCCACCTCCTCTGTTTGAGACAGGAATACACTTGCCCCTTCTCTGTGTGAGGCAGGAATTGATTTTCACCTTCCCCATGTGAGGCAGGGATCCACTCACACCTCCTCCAAGAGATAGGAATTGACTTGGACCTCCTCTCTGTGAGGCAGGAATCCACTATCACCTCCTCGTGGAAAGAATCCACTTTCAGTTGCTTTGTGTCAAATAGGAATCCACTTGCACGTCCACCATGAGACAGAAATCCATTGCACCTCCTCTGTGTGAGATAGGAATCCATTTGTAGGTCCTCCATTTGAGACAGGGATCATATTGTACCTCAACAGTGTGTGACAGGAATCATCTTGTATCTCTCTGTGTGAGACAGTAATCCACTTGCACCTCCTCCATGGGAGACAGGAATCCACTTGCATCTCATCTGTGTGTGAAAAGAATCCACTTGCACACCCTCTGTGTAAGATAGGGATCCATTTGTACCTCATCCATGAGTCAGGGATCCACTTGCAACACTTCAGTGTGAGACATGAATCCACTTTCACTTTCTCCACGTGAGACTAGAATCCGCATGCATCTCCTCCGCAAGAGATGGGAATCTACTTGAAGCTCCTCTGTGTGTGACAGGAATCCAGTTGCACCTCCTCCTTGAGGCAACAATCCATTTTCACATTCTCCATGTGAGACACAAATCCACTTGCACCTTCTCTGTGTAAGATAGGAACCAACTTGCACATCCTCCATGAGACAGGAATCCACATGCACATCCTCCCTGAGACACAAATCAACTGCTACCAGGAATACACTTGCACCTCCTCTGTATGAGACAGGAATCTAGTGGCAAAGACAGAAATTGACTTGCACCCCCTCTGCGTGAGAGAGGAATCCACTCACACTTCCCCCACAAGAGAGGAATCGACTTGGACCTCCTGCCTTTGAGGGAAAAGTTCTTTAGCACTTGCTCCAAGCGAGAGGAATCCACTTGCACATCCACCACGAGACAGAAATCCTTTGCCCATCCTCTGAGATAGTAATCCATTTGTTGCTCTTCCATGTGACACTGGAATCCACTTGCACACACCCTGTGTTAAATAGGGATCCATTTGCATCACACCCTAAGAGAGGAATCCACTTGCACGATCTCCATGCAAGACAGTGAGCCACTTGCCCCTCCTCTGTGTGAATGGAATCCACTTGCCTATCCTCTGTGGGAGATACTTGTCCACTGGAATCTCCTCTTTGTCATACTACAATCTGCTTGTACCTTCTCCATCATACAGGAATCCACTTGCATTTCTGCACATGACAGTAATGCACATGTGCCTCCTCCGTGTGAAACAGGAATCCAGCTGTACCTCCACCATAACAGGAATCCACTTTGACACCTTTGTGGGAAACAGAAATCTACTTGCAGCTTCTCTGTGTGATTGAGGAATCCACTTGCACCTTCCCATGTGATGTGTAACCCATTTGAAACTTCTCTACTTGCAATTCCATCATGAGACAGAAGTCCATTGCACCTCTGTGTGTGATAGGAATCTATTTGTAGTTCCTCCATGTGAGACTGCAATCCACTTGCATCTCATCTGTGCATGACAAGAATCCACTTGCTGCCCCTATTTTCTATGTATGTTTCTATGTATGCACTTTCTCTGTGTGACTAGAATCTACTTGCACCTCCTCTGTTTGAGACAGGAATACACTTGCACTTTCTCTGTGTGAGGTGGGAATCCAGTTTAACCTCTTCATGAGGCATGAATTGACTTACACCTCCTCCATGTGAGGTCGGGACACACGCCTCCTCCATGAGACAGGAATCGACTTGAACTTCCTCTCTATGAGGCAGCAATCCACTATCACCTCCTCCCTATGACAGGAATCCACTTGCAGTCCCTTCGTGCCAAATAGGAATCGACTTGCACATCCACCATGCGAATGAAATCCATTGCACCTCCTCTGCATGAGGTAGGAATCCACATACACTTTCTCCATGTGAGACTAGAATCCACTTACACCTCCTCCACGAGAGATGGGAATCTACTTGAAGATCCTATATGTGTGACAGGAATCCACTTGCACCTCCTCTGTGTGAGATACGAATATATTTGCACGTCCTCCACGTGACAGAAATCCACATTCAGTTTGTGTGAGACAGGAATCGACATGCACATCCTCCATGAGACATGAATCTACTTCTACCTCATCTGTGTGTGACAAGAACCCTCTTGCATCCCCTCCATGTGAGACAGGAATGCAGTTGCACCACTTTCATGAGACAAAAATAGACTTGCACCTCGTCTGTGAGATAGGAATCAACTTGTGCTTCCTCTGTTTGAGACAGGAATCAACTTCTACCTCATCTGTATGAGACAGGTATTATCCTGTACCCCCTCCATGTGAGGCAGGAAATCCAGTTGCACCATTTTTATGACACAAAAATAGACTTGCAATTCTTCTGTGTGATAGGAATCAACTTGTACTTCCTCTATGTGAGACAGGAATCCACATGCACCTCCTCTGTTTGAGACAGGCATACACTTGCACCTCCTCTACGTGTGACAGGAATCAATCTGGACCTCCTCTCTTTGAGGCAGGAATCCACTGGCACCTCCTCCACGTAAAAGGAATCCACTTGCAGTTCCTCCATGTCAGATCGGAATCTACTTGCACATGCACCACAAAGCAGAAATGCATTGCCCATCCTCCGTGTGAGTGACTAATCCATTTATAGCTCCTCCATGTGTGATTGGAATCCACTTGCAGTTCATCGGTGTGTGACAGGAATCCACTTGCAACTCCTCCTTGTGAGACAGGAATCTTCTTGTACCTTTCCCGTGTGAGACAGTAATCTGCTCGCACCTCTTCCATGTGAGACAGAAGTCCACTTGCACCTCCTCCACATGAGAGAGGAATCCACTTCCAGCTCCTCAGCATGAGACAGGAATCCACTTGCACCTCCCCGTGTGAGGCATAACCCACTTGAAACTTCTCCATGTGAGACAGGGAACTACTTGCAATTCATGTGAGATAGTAATCCACTTGCAAATCCAACATGAGACCGAAATCCATTGCATCTCCTCTGTGTGAGATAGGAATCAGTTGTAGTTCCTCCATGTGAGGCTGCAATCCACTTGCGTCTCAACTTTGTGTGACAGGAATCCACTTGCACACCCTCTATGTAAGATAGGGATCCCTTTGTATCTCCTCCACGAGACTGGATCCACTTGTGCCACCTCCATGTGAGACAGGAATCCACTTGCACCTCCTCTGTTTGAGACAGGAATACACTTGCACTTTCTCTGCGTGGGGTAGGAATGCGGTTTCACCTCTTCATGGGGCATGGGGTGACTACCACCTCCTCCACATGAGGAAGGGATACACTCAAGCCTCCCCCATGAGTTAGGAATCAATTTGAACCTCCTCTCTGTGAGGCAGGAATCCATCATCACCTCTTCCCTGTGACTGGAATCTACTTGCTGTCCCTTCATGTTAAATAGGAATCCACTTGCACACCCACCATGAGACAGAACTCCATTGCACCTCCTTTGTGGAATCCATTTGTAGCTCCTCCATGTGAGACAGGATCCACTTTGTGTCGCATCTGTGTGCAAAAGGATTCCACTTGCACACCTTCTGTGTAAGATAGGGATCCATTTGTACCCCACCCACTAGTCAGGGATCCACTTGTGCTACTCAGTGTGAGACAGGAATCCACTTGCACCTCCTCCGTGTGAGGTAGGAATCCACTTCCACGTGCCACACGTGACAGGAATCCATTTGCTGTGTGTTTGAGACAGGAATCCACATGCTCATCCTCCTTGACACACGAATCAACTTCTACCTCATCTGTGTGTGACAGGAATCCTCTTGCACCCTCACCATGTGAGACAGGAATGCAGCTGCACCACTTTCATGAGTCAAGAATAGGCTTGCACCTTATCTGTGAGATAGGAATCAACTTGTGCTTCTTTTGTTTGAGACAGGAATCAACTTCTACCTCACCTGTGTGGGACAGGTATTATCTTGTACCCCCTCCACGTGAGACAGGAATCCATGTGCACCTCCTCTGTTTCAGACAGGAATACACTTGCACCTCCTCTGTGTGAGACAGGAATCCAGTGGCACCACTTTATAAGACAGGAATCGACTTGCAGATCCTCTGCATGAGACAAGAATCCACTCACAAATCCCCAACGAGACAGGAATCAACCTAGACCTCCTCTCTTTGAGACAGGAATCGACTGGCACTTGCTCCATGTAAAAATAATCCATTTGCAGTTCCTCCATGTCAGATAGGAATCCACTTGCACATCCACCATGAGGCAGAAATCCAATGCCCATCCTCTGTGTGAGATAGTAATCCATTTGTAGCTCATCCATGTGAGACTGCAATTCACTTGCAGTTAATCGGTGTGTAACAGGAATCCACTTGCACACCTTCTGTGTTAATTTGTACCTCCTCCTGAGATAGGGATTCACTTGCATCATCTCCATGTGAGACAGTAGCAATCCACTTGCATCTCAACTTTGTGTGACAGGAATCCACTTGCACACCCTCTGTGTAAGATAGGGATCCCTTTGTACCTCCTCCACGAGACTGGATCCACTTGTACCACCTCCATGTGAGACAGGAATCCCCTTGCGCCTCCTCTGTGTGAATGGAACCCACTTGCCTAATCTTCATGGGAGACACCCATCCATTTGAATCTCCTTTTTGTCATATTGCAATCTACTTGTACTTCCTCCATCAAACAGGAAACTACTTGCACTTCTGCACATGTCAGTAATGCATGCGTGCCTCCTCCGTGTGAAACAGGAATCTAGTTGTACCTCCTCCATGAGACAGGAATCCACTTTGACACCTCAGTGGGAGACAGAAATCCACATACACCTCCTCCATGTGAGAGAGGAATCCACTTTCACCTCTTCAGTGTGAGACAGGAATCCTTTTGTAGCTTTTCAACGTGAGACAGAAATCTACTTCCACTTCCATGTGAGACAGGAATCTGCTCCCATCTCTTCAGCGAGTGACATGAATCCCTTTGCAACTCCTCAATGTGTGACAGGAATCTTCTTGTATCTCTCTGTGTGAGACAGGAATCCATTTGCACCTAAACCCAACATGACATTAACCTGTTGTACCTTTTCCATGGGGCACAAATTCATTTGTTCCTGCTCTATGTAAGTCAGGAATCTCCTTGCTCCAGCTTCTTGAGACAGGAATTCGCTTGCTTCCTCTCTGTGTGAGATGGTAATCCACTTGTACCTCCTCGACATCAGACAGGAATCCATTTGCACCTCCTCCAGGTTAGACAGGAATCCATTTGCACCTCCTCTGTGTGAGACACGAATCTACTTGCAACTCCCCCATGTGACAGGAATCCGTTTGTACTTCCTCGATTTGTGAGTAGAACCTACTTGCATCACAACGTTGTGTAACAGGAATCCACTTGCACACCCTCTGTGTAATAAAGGGATCCATTTGTACCTAATCCATGAGACTGGATCCACTTGCACCGCCTCGGTGTGAGACAAGAATCCACTTGCTTTTTCTCTGTGTGCGACTAGAATCCACTTGCACTTCCTCTGTTTGAGGCAGGAATACACCTGTACCTCCTCTGTGTGCGGCAGGAATCCACTCACGCCTCCCCCGTGAGACAGGAATCGGCTTGGACCTCCTGTCTGTGAGACAGGAATCTACTATCACCTCCTCCCCATGAGAGGAATCCACTTGCACTTGGTCCGTGTCAAAACGAAAACCACTTGAACATCCACCATGAGATAGAAATCAATTGCCCCTCCTCTGTGTGAGATTGGAATCCAAATGTAACTTCTCCATGTGAGACAGGAATCCCTTTGCACCTCTTCAGTGTGTGACAGGAATCCTCTTGTATCTCTCTATGTGATACCGTAATCCACTTGCACCTTCTCCACGTGAGACAAGAACTCACTCGCTCCTCCTCTGTGTGAGACAGGAATTCCCTTGCTACAACTCTTTGAGACAGCAATCCACTTTCTTCCCCTCTGTGTGAGATGGTAATCCACTTGCACCTCCTCCACCTCAGAGAAGAATCCACTTTCAGTTCCTCAGTGTGAGACAGGAATCCACTGGCAACTAACCATGTGAGGCAGAACCTACTTGAAACGTCTCCATGTGAGACAGGAATCTACTTGCAATTCATGTGAGACAGTAGCCCACTTGCAAATCCACCATGGGACAGAAATGCATTTCACCATTGTGTGAGAGAGGAATCCATCTGTAGTTCCTCCATGTGAAACTGGAATCCGCTTGCAGTTGATTAGTGTGTGACAGGGATCCACTTGCAAACCCTCTGTGTTAATTTGTACCTCACCCTGAGAGGGGGCTCCACTTGCACTACCTCTGTCCTAGACAGTTAGCCAATTGCACCTCCTCTGTGTTAATGGAACCCACTTGCCTACCTTCTGTGGGAGACACTCATCCACTTGAACCTCCAATTTGTTATATTGCAATCCACTTGCACTTCCTCCATCAAACGGGAATCCAATTGCACTTCTGCACAGGACAGTAATGCACATGTGCCTTCTCCGTGTGAAACAGGAATCCAGTTGTTGTTCCTCCACGAGACAAGAATCCACTTTTACACCTCAGTGGGAGACAGAAATCTACTTGCATCCTCTCTGTGCAATAGAGGAATCAACTTGCACCTCCTCCTTGTAAGATAGGAATCCTCTTGTACCTTTCCCATGTGAGACAGCAATCTGCTCACACTCTTCCATTTGAGACAGAAATCCACTTGTACCTCCTCCACAAGAGAGAGGAATCCACTTTTACCTCCTCGGTGTGGGATATGAATCCTTTTGTAGCTTTTCTATGTGAGACAGAAATCTACTTGCATCTCCTCAATGTGTGACAGGAATCCTCTTGTATCTCTCTGCGTGAGATAGGAATCTACTTGCAATTCATGTGGGATAAGAATCCACTTGCAAATTCATCATGAGACAGAAATCCATAGCACCCTTGTATGAGATAGGAATTCATCTATAGCTCCTCCATGTGAGACTGCAATTCACTTGCATCTCATGTGTGTGTGACAGGAATCCACCTGCTCTTTCTCTGTGTGTGACTTGAATCCACTTGCACTTCCTCTGTTTGAGACAGGAATCCACATGCACCTCCTATGTTTGAGACAGGAATACACTTCTATGTGTGAGGTAAGAATCTAGTTTCACCTCTTTATGATGCATAAATCGACTTATACCTCTTCCAGGTGAGGAAGGTACCCACTCACGCTTCCTCCATGAGGCAGGAATCAACATGAACCTCCTCTCTGTGAGGCTGAAATCCACTGTCACCTCTTCCCTGTGACAGGAATCCACTTGCAGTCCCTTTGTGTCAAACTGGAATCCACTTGCACATCCTCCATGAGACAGAAATCCATTGCACCTCCTCTGTGTGGGACAGGAATCCAGTTGTAGGACCTCCACGTGAGACAATAATCCACTTACAGTTCACCTATGTGTGAAAGGAATCCAGTTGCACACCTGTGTAAGATCAGGATCCATTTGAACCCCATCCATGAGTTAGGGATCCACTTGCACCAACTTTGTGTGATACAGGGATCCATTTGCACCTCCTCCATGAGAGATGGGAATTTACTTGAAGCTCCTCTACACGTGACAGGAATCCACTTGCACATTTTCCATGAGGCAACAATCCATTTGCACATTCTCTATGTGAAACACAAATCCACTTGCACCTCCTCTGTGTGAAATAGGAATCCACTTGCACACCATCCGTTTGAGACAGGGATCCATTTATACCCCATCCATGAGTCAGGGATCCACTTGCACCACCCCCATGTGAGACAGGTATTCATTTGCACTTTCTACATGGGAGACTAGAACCCGCTTGCACCTCCTCCATGAGAGATCAGAATTTACTTGTACCTCTTCCATGTGAGACATGAATACACTTGCACCTCCTCTGTGTGAGATAGGAATCCAGTGGCACCTCTTTGTCAGACAGGAATCGACTTACACATCCTCAGCGTGAGATAGGGATCCACTCAGACCTCCTCCATGAGACAAGAATCGACTTGGACCTCCCCTCTTTGAAGCAGGAATCCACTGGCACCTCCTCCATGTAAAAGGAATTCACTTGCAGTTCATCCATGACAGATAGGAATCCACTTGCACATCCACCACAAGGCAGAAATCCAATGTCCATCCTCTGTGTGAGATAGTAATCCATTTGTAGCTCCTCCATGTGTGACAGGAATCAACTTGCACACCCTCTGTGTTAATTTGTAACACCCCCTGAGAGAGGAATCCACTTGCACCATCTCCGTGCAAGACATTTAGCCACTTGCACCTCCTCTGTGTGAACGGAACCGACTTGCCCAACCTCCGTGGGAGATACTCATCCACTTGAATCTCCTCTTTGTCACACTGCAATCTCCTTGTACCTCCTCCATCAAAAGGGAATCCGTTTGCACTTCTACACATGACAGTAATGCATATGTGCCTCCTCGGTGTGAAACAGGAATCCAGTTGTTCCTCCTCCATGAGATAGAAATCCACTTTGACACCTCTGCGGGAGACAGAAATGCACTTACACATCCACTATGTGATAGAGGGATCTGCTTTACCTCCTCAGTGTGAGACAGGAATCCTTTTGTAGCTTTTCAATGTGGGACAGCAATCTACTTCCACCTCCTCCGTGTGTGACAGGAATCTACTCGCACCTCGATAGCGCGTGACAGGAATGCCCTTGCAGCTCTTCAGTGTGTGACATGAGTCCCCTTTTACCTTCTCAATGTCTGACAGGAATCCTCTTGTATCCCTCCCTATGTGTGACACAGTAATCCACTTGCACCTCCTCCAAGTGAGGCAAGAACTCACTTGCTCCTCCTCTGTGTGAGACAGGAATCCATTTGCCCTCTCTCCATGTGAGACAAGAACCCACTCGCTCCTCCTCTATCTGGGACAGAAATCCATTTGCACCCAGCACGTGTGTGACAGTAATCTATTGCACCCTATCCATGAGGCATGAATCCACTTGTTCTTCCTTCATGTGAGTCAGGAATCCCCTTACTACAACCTCTTGAGATAGGAATCCACTTGCTTCCCTTCTGTGTGAGATGGTAATCCACTTTTACCTCCTCCACCTCAGAGAGGGATCCACTTGCAACTCTTCAGCGTGAGGCAGGAATCCACTTGCACCTCCCCATGTGAGGCATAACCCACTTGAAACCTCACCATGTGAGACAGGAATCTACTTGTAATTCATTTGAGACAGGAATCCAATTACAAATGCACCATGAGACGGAAATCCATAGCACCCTTGTGTGAGATAAGAATCCATTTGTAGTTCCTCCAGATGAGACTGCAATCCACTTGCATCTCATCTGTGTGACAGGAATACGCTTGCACACCCTCTGTGTAAGATACGGATAGTTTCTACCTCATCCATGAGACAGGAATCCACTTGCATCTCCTCTGTTTGAGACAGGTATCCACTTGCACCCCCTCCAGGTGAGGAAGGTACCCACTTGTGCCTCTTAAATGAGACAGGAATTGACTAGAACCTCCTCTCTGTGAGTTTGGAATCCACTGTCACCTCCTCCCCGTGACAGGAATCCACTTGCAGTCCCTTTGTGCCAAATTGAAATCCACTTGTACATCCTCCATGAGACAGAAATCCATTGCACCTCCTCTGTGTGAGATAGGAATCCAGTTGTAGGACCTCCATTTGAGACAGGAAACCACTTGCATCTCATCTCGGTGTGAACGTAATCCACTTGCACATCCTCTGGGTAAGATAGGGATCCATTTGTACCCTATCCACGAGTCAGGGAACCACTTGCACAACCTCTGTGGCAATCTACTTGAAGCACCTCAATGTGAGACATGAATCCACTTACACCTCGTCTGACTGAAATTGGAATCCACTAGTACCTCACCCTGAGAGAGGGATCCACTTGCTCCATCTCTGTTCAAGCGATTTAGCCACTTGCCCCTCCTCTATATGAATGGAATCCACTTGCCTATCCTTCGTGGGAGACACTCATCCACTGGAATCTCCTCTTTGTCACATTGCAATCTGCTTATACTCCACCATCAAACAGGAACCCACTTGCACTTCTGCACATGTCAGTAATGCACATGTACCTCCCCCTTGTGAAACATGAATCCAGTTGTACCATCTCCATGAGACAGGAATCCACTTTGACACCACAGTGGGAAAAAGAAATCCACTTGCACCTTCTCTGTGTGATAGAGCAATACACTCGTACCTCCTCAGTGAGAGACAGGAATCCCCTTGCAACTCCTCAGTGTGTGACAGGAATCCTCTTGTATCTCTGCAAGAGGATTACTGTCATGGGGAGGAGGTGATAGTTGATTACTGTCTCACAGAGAGGAGGTCCAAATTGACTCCTGTCTCATGGGGGAGGCGTGAGTGGATCCCTGCCTCACATGGAGGAGGTGCAAGTCGATTTATGTCTCATGATGAGGTGAAACTGGATTCCTGCCTCACAGAGGGGATGCAAGTGTATTCCTGTAATGAGCAGAGGAGGTGCTAATGGATTCCTGTCTCAAACAGAGGAGATGCAAGTGGATTCTAGTCACACACAGAGAAAGAGCAAGTGGATTCTTGTATCACACTGATATGGTGCAAGTCATTCCAATCCCATGGTTGAGGTACAAATGGAACCCTTTATTACACAGAGGGTGTGCATTTGGATTCCACTTTCCACCAGTAATCCACTTGCATCTCCTCCATGTGGGAAGAGCTCACTCGCTCCTCCTCTGTGTGAGACAGGAATCCATTTGCACCTAACCCGTGCGTGCCAGTAATCTGTTGCACCCCTTCCATGAGGCACAAATTCACTGCATGAGACAGGAATCCACTTGCACCTCCTCTGTGTGAGCCATTAATCCATTTGCACCTCCTCCATGTGAAACACGAATCCACTTGTACCTCCCCCGTGTGTCAGGAATCCACTTGCAATTCATGTGAGACAGGAATCCACTTACACATCCACCATGAGACAGAAACCCATTGCACCTCCTCTCTGTGAGATGGGAATCCATTTGTAGTTCCGCCATGTGAGGCTGCAATCCACTTGCATCTCATCTGTGTGTGACAGGAATCCAAGTGCACATCCTCGGTGTAATAAAATGCTCCATTTGTACCTCAACCATGGGATCGGAACCATTTGCACCATTTCAGTGTGATACAAGAATCCACTTGCTCTTTCTCTGTGTGTGACTAGAATCCACTTGCACCCCCTCTGTTCGAGACAGGAATCTATTTGCACTCCCTCTGCTCGAGACAGGAATACACTTGCACCTTCTCTGTGAGGCAGGAATCCAGTTTCACCTCGTCAGAGACATGAATCAATTGCACCTCCTCCATGTGAGGCAGGGATCCACTCACGCCTCCCCCATGAGACGGGAATCAATTTGGACCTCCTCTCTGTGAGACAGTAATGAACTATCACCTCCTCCCCAAGACAGTAATCCACTTGCAGTTGGACCGTGTCAAATAGAAATCCACTTGCGCATCCACCATGAGATAGAAATCCGTTGCATCTCCTATGTGTGAGATAGGAATTGATTTGTAGCTCCTCCATGTGAGACAGGAATCCCCTTGCACCTCCTCAGTGTGTGAAAGAAATCCTTTTGTATCTCTATGTTTGACACTGTAATCCACTTGCACCTCCTCCATGTGAGACAAGAACCCACTCGCTTCTCCTCTGTGTGAGACAGGAATCCATTTGCACCAAACCTGTGTGTGACAGTAATCTATTGCACCCCTTCCATGAAGCATGAATCCACTTGTTCCTCCTCCATGTGAGTCAGGAATCCCCTTGCTCATCCTCCTTGAGACAGGAGTCCATTTGTTTCCTCTCTGTTTGAGAGGGTAATCCACTTGTACCTCCTCCGCCTCAGGGAGAAATCCACTTTCAGCTCCTCAATTTGAGGCAAGAATCCACTTGCACCTCCCTGTTTGAGGTGTTACCCACTTAAAACATCTCTACGTGAGACAGGAATCTACTTGCAATTTGTATGAGACAGGAATCCACTTGCAAATCTACCATGAGACCAAAATCCATTGCACCTCTGTGTGAGATAGGAATCAATTTGTAATTCCTCCATGTGAGGCTGCAATCCACTTGCACCTCATCTTTGTGTGACAGGAATCTACTTACACACCCTCTGTGTAATAAAAGGATCCATTTGCACCTTACTGTCACACACGTGTTCGATGCAAATGGATCCCTTAATCATGAGACTGGATCCATTTGCACCACCTCTATGTGGGACAATAATCCACTTGATCTTTCTCTGTGTGTAGCTAAATTCTGCTTGCACCTCCTCTGTTTGAGTCAGAAATCCACTTGCACCTTCTCTGTGTGAGGCAGGAATCCAGTTTCACTTCATCATGAGACATGAATCAACTTGCACCTCCTCCACGTGAGGCAGGGATCCATTCACACCTCCCCCATGAGACAGAAATCGACTTGAACCTTCTCTCTGTGAGGCTGGAATCCATGGCCACCTCATCCCCATGACAGGAATCCACTTGCAATTGGTCCATGTCAAATAGAAGTCCACTTGCA
Source organism: Carcharodon carcharias (assembly GCF_017639515.1). Lineage (NCBI taxonomy): Eukaryota > Metazoa > Chordata > Chondrichthyes > Lamniformes > Lamnidae > Carcharodon > Carcharodon carcharias. Next base: position 145,268,779 of record NC_054468.1, read on the forward strand.
CATCCACCATGAGACAGAAATCCATTGCACCTCCTCTGTGTGAGACAGGGATCCATTTGCACGAACACGTGTTTGACAGTAATCCATAGCACCCCTTCAATGAGGCACAAACCACTTGTTCCTCTGCCATGTGAGTCTGGAATCTCCTTGCTACAACTCATTGAGACAGTAATCCCCGTGTGAGGTAGAACCCACTTGAAACACCTCCATGATATGAATCTATTTGCAATTCATGTGAGACAGGAATCCACTTGAACCTTCTCTCCGTGAGGCTGGAATCCACAGCCACCTCATCCCCATGAGACAGAAATGCATTTCACCACTGTGTGAAAGAGCAATCCATTTGTAGTTCCTCAGCGTGAGACTGGAATCCACTTGCAGTTCATTATTGTGTGACAGGGATCCACTTGCACACCCCTGTGTTAATGTGTATCTCACCATGAGAGAGGGATCCACTTGCACCACCTCCATGTGAGACTGTCAGCCACTTGCACGTGCACCTTCTCTGTGTGAAACAGGAATCCAGTTGTTCCTCCTCTATGAGACAGGATTCCACTATCACACCACAGTGGGAGACAGAAATCCACTTGCACCTTTTCTGTCTGATAGAGGAATCCACTTGCATCTCCTCCTTTTGAGACAGGAATCTTCTTGTACCTTTCCCATGTGAGACAGTAAACTGCCCGCACCTCTTCCATGTGAGACAGAAATCCACTTTCACCTCCTCTGTGTGAGATAGGAATCCACTTGAATGTCCTCCACATGACAGGAATCCCTTGCAGTTTGTGTCTGATGGGAATCGACATGCACATCCTCCATGAGACACGAATCAACTTCTACTTCATCTGTGTGTGACAGGAATCCTCTTGCACCTCCACTATGTGAGACAAGAATGCAGTTGCACCACTTTCATGAGACAAGAATAAACTTTCACCTCATCTGTGAGATAGGAGTCAACTTATGCCTCCTCTGTTTGAGACAGGAATCAACTTCTACTTCATTTGTGTGGGCAGGTATTATCTTGCACCTCCACCACGTGAGGCAGGAATCGAGTTGCACCACTTTCATGAGACAAGAATGGACTTGCAATTCCTCCGTGTGCTAGGAATCAACGTGTACCTCCTCCATGTGAGACAGGAATCCATGTGCACCTCCTCTGTTGGAGACAGGAGTACACTTGCACCTCCTCTGTGTGAGACAGGAATCCAGTGGCCCCTCTTCATAAGGCAGGAATCGACTTGAACCTCCTCTCTTTGAGGCAGGAATCCACTGACACCTTCTCCATATAAAAGGAATCCACTTGCAATTCTTCCGCTTCAGATAGGAATCTAGTTGCACATCCACCATGAGGCTGAAATCCATTGGCCATCCTCTGTGTGATATAGTAATCCATTTGTAGCTCATCCATGTGATACTGGAATCAACTTTCAGTTCGTCAGTGTGTGACAGGAATCCACTTGCACACCCTCTGTGTAAATTTGTACATCAACTTGAGAGAGGGATCCCCTTGCACCATCTCCGTGCGAGACAGTTAGCCACTTGCACCTTCTCTATGTGAATGGAACCCACTTGCCTATCCCCCATGGGAGACACTCACCACTGGAATCTCCTCTTTGTCATATTGCAATCCCCTTATACCACTCCATCAAACAGGAATCCACTTGCACTTCTGCACATCGCAGTGATGCATCTGTGCCTCCTCCGTGTGTAACGTGCATCCAGTTGTACCTCCTCCATGAGACAGGAATCCACTTTGACACCTCCATGGGAGACAAAAACCTACTTGCACCTTCTCAGTGAGAGACAGGAATCCCCTGGCACCTCCTCAGTGTGTGACAGGAATCCTCTTGTATCTCTCCATGAGAGACAGTAACCCACCTGCACCTCCTCCATGTGAGACAAGAACCCACTCGCTCCTCCTCTGTGTGAGACAGGAATCCATTTTTGCCTAACATGTGTTTGACAGTAATCTGTTGCACCCTTTCCATGAAGCACGAATCCACTTGCTCCTATTCTTTTTGAGTCAGGAATCCCCTTGCTCCAGCTCCTTGAGACAGGAATTCACTTGCTTCCCTTCTGTGTGGGATGGTAATCCACGTGTACTTCCTCGACCTCAGAGAGGAACTCACTTGCACCTCCTCTGCGTGAGACAGGAATCCACTTTCACCAGCCATGTGTGAGGCAGGAGCCCACTTGAATCTTCTCCATGTGAAATAAGAATCTACTTGCACCTCAACCATGTCACGGAAATCCATTGCACCTCCTCTGTGTGAGATAGGAATCCATTTGTAGCTCCTCCACTTGAGAGTGGAATCCACTTGCATCTCATCTGTGTGTAACAGGAATCCACTTACACCCCCTCTGTGTAACATAAGGATCCATTTGTACCTCCTCCATGAGATTGAGTCCACTTGCACCACTTCCATGTGAGACAAGAATCTATTTGCTCTTTCTCTGTGTGTGACTAGAATCCACTTGCACCTCCTCTGTTTGAGACAGGAATACACTTGCACCTTCTCTGTATGAGGCAGGAATCCAATTTCACCTCGCCATGAGACATGAATGGACTTGCACATCCTCCACGTATGGCAGGGATCCATTCAGCCTGCCCCATGAGACAGGAATCGACTTGGACCTCCTATCTGTGAGGCAGAATTGCACTATTACCTCCTCCCCATGATAGGAATCGACTTGCAGTCACTCCATGTCAAATAGGAATCCACTTGCACACCCACCATGAGACAGAAATCCAGTGCAGCTCATCTGTGTGAGATAGGAATCCATTTGCAGGACCTCCATGTGAGACAGGAATCCACTTGCACACACTCTGTTTAAGATAGGGATGCATTAGCAGCCCATTCATATGTCAGGGGTCCCTTTGCACCACCTCCGTGTGAGATAGGAATCCACTTGCACTGTCTCCATGTGAGACTAGAATCCACTTGCACCACCTCCATGAGAGTTGGGAATCTACTTGAAGCTCCTCTGTGTATGACAGGAATCCACTTGTACCTCCTCCATGAGGCAACAATCCATGTGCGCGTTCCCCATGTGAGGCACGAATCCACTTGCACCTCCTCTGTGTGAGATAGGAATCCACTTGCATGTCCTCCATCAGACAGAAATCCACATGCACATCATCCTTGAAACACAAATCAACTTCTACTTCATCCATGTGTGACAGGAATCCTCCTGCACCCTCTCCATGTGAGACAGGAATGCAATTGCACCACTTTCATGAGACAAGGATAGACTTGCACCTCATCTGTGAGATAGGAATCAACTTGTGCCTCCTCTGTTTGAGAAAGGAATCAATGTCTACCTCTACAATGTGTGGGACGGGCATTATCCTGTACCCCCTCCATGTGAGGCAGGAATCCAGTTGCACCACTTGCAAGAGACAGAAATAGACTTGCAATTCCTCTGTGTGCTAGGAATCAACTTGTACTTCCTCCATGTGAGACAGGAATCCCCTTGCACCTCATCTGCGTGAGACAGGAATCCAGTGGCACCTCTTTATAAGACAGGAATTGACATGCACCTCTTCTGCGTGAGACAGAAATCCACTCAGACCTCCCCCACGAGACAGGAATTGACTTGGACCTCCTCTCTTTGAGGCAGGAATCCACTGGCGCCTCCTCCATGTAAAAGGAATCCACTTGCAGTTCCTCTGTGTGAGATAGGAATCCACTTGCACATCCACCATGAGGCAGGAATCCATTCCCCATCCTCAGTGTGAGATAGTAATCCATCTGTAGCTCCTCCATGTGAGACTGGAATCTACTTGCAGTTCATCGGTGTTTGACAGGAATCCACCTGCACACTCTCTGTGTTAATTTGTACCTCCCCCTGAGAGAGGGATCCACTTGCACCATCTCCGTGTGAGACAGTTAGCCATTTGCACCTCCCCTGTGTGAACGGAACCCACATGCATATCCTTTGTGGGAGGCACTCATCCACTTGAATCTCCGCTTTGTCGCATTGCAATCCGCTTGTACTTCCTCCATCAAACGGGAATCCACTTACATTTCTGCATATGACAGTAATGCATGTGTGCCTCCTCTGTGTGAAACAGGAATCCAGTTGTACCTCCTCTGTGAGACAGCAATCCACTTGGACCTCCTCCATGTGAGACAAGAACCCACTCGCTCCTCCTCTGTGTGAGACAGGAATCCATTTTTGCCTAACATGTGTCTGACAGTAATCTGTTGCACCCTTTCCATGAGGCACGAATCCACTTGCTCCTACTCTATATGAGTCAGGAGTCCCCTTGCTCCAGCTCCTTGAGACAGGAATTCACTTGCTTCCCCTCTGTGTGGGATGGTAATCCACGTGTACCTCCTCGACCTCAGATAGGAACTCACTTGCACCTCCTCTGCATGAGACAGGAATCCATTCGCACCTCCTCCATGTGAGACAGGAATCCACTTGCACCTCCTCCGTGTGAGGCAGGAATCCACTTGAAACTTCTCCATGTGATTCAGGAGTCTACTTGCACCTCTCCCATGTGACAAGAATCCACTTGCAATTCATGCGAGACAGAAATCCATTGCACCTCCTCTGTGTGAGATAGGAATCCAATAGTAGCACCATCATTTGAGAGTGGAATCCCCTTGCACCTCATCTGTGTGTGACAGAAATCTACTTGTGCCCCGTCTGTGTAAGATAGGGACCCATTTATACGTCATCCTGATGTCCTGGGACTAAGATGATTGGCCTCCAACAACCACAACCATCATCCTTTGTGTATGACATGCCCCATCTATTAGAGAGGTTGCAATGACATCAGTTTTATTAGGGTTGCTTGATGCCACATTTGGGCAAACAATGTCCTAATGTCAAGGACAATCACTCTCACCTCACCTCTGAAATCAGCTTTTTGGTCCTTGCATGGATCAAGGCTATAATGAGGTCTGGAACCAAGTGATCATGGCAGAACTCAAACTGAGCATCGGTAATTAGTTACTGGTGAACAAGTGTCACTTGATAGCATTGTCAACAATGTCTTCCGTTACCTTGCTGATGATTGAGAGTAGACTGTTGACGCAGAATATAGATAGCCCTTATACACCTATTGCTGATCCTGGCATGTTCCTCTACACTCCTCATTGGACCAAGTTTGGTACCCTGGCTTGATGGTGATGGTAGAGTAAGAGATGAGCCAGGCCATGAGGTTACAGATTGTGGTGGAATATAATCCTGCTGGTGCTGATGGCCAGAATGCCTCATGGATGCCCAGTTTTGAGATGCTAGATTTGTTCTGAATCTGTACCATTTAGCACAACGTAATGCTACAAAACAAGATGGATTGTGTTCTTAGTATGAAGATGGGACTTCATCTCCACAAGAACTGTGCGGTGGTCGCTCCAACCAATACTAATGCAACTGGTAGGTTGGTGAGGACAAGGCCATGTAGATTTTTCCCTGGTATTGAGGTTCTCACTATCTGTTGTGGGCCAAGTTTGGCAGCCACATACGTCAGAACTCTGCCAGCTCTGTCAGTAGTGGCAGGTGCTACCATGCCACACTTGGTGATGGGCATTGAAAATCCCACCATGTCTCACAAAAAACAGGTTAATAGATTGGAGAAAAGCTGATTTTGAGGGGCTGAGAATAGAACCTGGGAAAATAAAATGGGCAACAATATTGGCGAACAACACGTAGAACAAGGGGAAACATTTAAAATTATGTTTGACAGAGTGCTGGAAAAATATATTCTGCTGAATGGTGAGAACAAACTAAACATTAGTGAGACTCCATGGATGAATAAAAGCATAAGGGAACAGTTGAGAGTTTGGAAAGAGGCATACGTTAAAAACATGGACAGCAGAGGAGTTCATGGCAAGAGATAATATGAAGAGGTTAGGAGACATCAGGAAGGTAAAGCGGAACTATGAAATTAAATTGTCAAGAAACAAAATAATAAAACACTTTACAAGCACACCAATAAAAAAAGAAAGCTGTGATGGGAATAGGATGATTAAGGGATAGACAGGATAATAACCAAAGGTAACAATGGAGAGATGGCAGAAATGTTAATTTTTTTTACTTCAGTCTTTACCAGGGAGTTAGAACAGCTAGACATGACATTGAATGATGAGATGAACAGTGAACATTTAAAATAAAAAGATGTATTGAATAAACTGAACAAACTCTAAGTCCCTGGTCCAATTGGATTGTATTCACATATTTTGAAAGAAGCTAAAGAGATAGCAGAGGCATTACTACTTATATTTAATAATTAGTTAGATACAGGCAATGTGGATAGCTACTATATTTCCAATGTTTAAGAACAGGCACAAAACATGTCCAGGGGATTATAGACCAGTCTACTTCATGTCAGTAGTAGAAAAATAATGGAGGCCTTCCTCAAGGAGAGAAAAGAAGAACATCTAGAAATGAGAAATATAATAATGAATAGTCAGCATAGATTTGAAAAGGGAAAATGTTGCCTGATCAATCTTATTGAATTCTTTGTGGAGGTAACAGAGTGCAGACAATGGTCATGCAGAAGGTATCATTTATCTGGATTCTAAAAGATCTTCATGAAGGTGGCCACAATAGATGAATGAATAAGGCCAGAGAATGTGCAGTCATGGGACACGCGGCAGAATGGATCTCTAGCTGTCTTCAAAGCAGAAAATAGGAGTTTAGGATGGTTATTCAGAGTGGCAGAAGGTGTGTAGTGGCACTCCACAAGGATCACTGCTGGGACCACTGCTGTTCACAATTTACATTAACTATTTGGACATGAGGAGGACTGCAACAAATTACAGGGTGCAGGAGCAAGGGAGAGAGAGAGAGGGCACAGAACCAGAAGCGTCGCCCAACGTGGAAGCCTCCAACCACATCTCTCCCAGAAAAGGAGACATCATCCACTCCTTGGAATGAGGGGAAGACCTGAAGAAGAGACTATCCCTCTGTGGAAAAGGGTTCAGTGCTCTTACGGACTCTGCATTCCATCCCACCACCACAGGCTGTCAGCAGGGGTTGTCCATTCCTCCGGATGGTGCGACAGATCCCTTTATCCAATTGTAATTCCTGGGGACAGGAGAAGCCCCCTGCCTGGGCGGCTGGGGTGATCACATGGAGGATCCATCTAGTTTGACCCAGTCACTCATCAGCAGTCAGGCCTCCTAGAGGCTGAGGTGGTTGGGGTCATTGAGGGTGAGCTTGCTCAGTTATGTGCTGACATCAACTGGGACCTGCTTGGCCTGGTTGAGGATCCAATTAAAGAGCCCCACCTACTGGGTCACTGGACAGTGGTGGGGTGGGGCAGGCCCCCTTTGTCTCTCGTGCCGTGCTGGTATTGAGAATCAGGCTTTTCCCAGGGTTGATGTGTGAACTGGTGCCTGAGGCAAAGCAGGGCCCTGACTGCTGCTACCCTTTAGCCCAGAGCTCTCAGAGGAGTCCAGGGAGGATCCCTCCGCTGTTGATCCTGGGGGTGGGATGGTGGCAGAGGTAGGGCGGGCTGTTGCGGCTAGGCTGTCCCTGTGTGGTAGGCAGGTCAATTGCTGATGGTGATGAACCAAAGGAGGACAGGGGATTAGTGGAGGGTGCCAAAGATAATTTAGAGTTAATTGTCAGTGAGACAGTGGAAACTCCCATGCCTCCTACTGAATATCCTCTATCCTCCAATGCCGGATTCCAACTGTCCTTACTGTGGAGCTCCATGTGTCCAGTGGTCCGCCTACTGTATGTGCCAGATACTCCCTTGTGCCCCTGCATTTGGTCACTTATCCTCTTGCATTGACATTCCTACTTCATCATCAGTGATAGAGCAGCCACACTGGTGCCCTGCCAGTTCCAAGGCCACCTCCTCCACTCCTCCACAGAGGTCAGGATGGACAGGTACTTGGCCTTTTCCTTTGTGTTATGGGCTGTCTACTCTTGCAAGCACAAAAACAAACACTGTTAGTTTCCCCACGGACACAAGCACAACACCTTTGCTGCTGGTAGGCCAGCATTCCATGATGGAGGCACACGAATACACCTGCAAGTGACCACTTTTGAGGGAGATTGTGGGAGTTATCAATCACAGTCAGGTATCTCTCACTGAGCTGCTGCCGTACTACTGCCAGCATGTGCTGCAGCCTGAACACATTGCCACTGACTGCATGGTTACTCCCTCCCCACTAAACACACAATGCCACATTTTTTTTCTTTATTCTTTCATGGGATATGGACATTGTTGGCAAGGCCAGCATTTTTTGCCCATCCCTAATTGGTCTTGAATTGAATGGCTTGCTCAGCCATTCCAGAGGGCAGTTGTGTCAACCACATCACTGGGTTCTGGAGTTACATGTAGGCCTGACCAGGTAAGGATGGCTGATTTCCTTCCCTAAAGGAAATTAGTGAACTATTACTGAGACTGGTTTTTCAATTCCAGATTTTTTTATTGTATTTAAATTCCACAAGCGGCTGTGGTGAGATTTGAACCCATGTCCCCGGAGAATTCGCCTGGGCTTCTAGATTACTAGTCCAATGACATTATCCCTACAGCACTATCTCCCCACAAAGCCTCCACTGGAAAAGAGGTAATGCAGTACTTACCTCGGTGGACTTGATAAGGTAATTGACGGATCCAGGTTCTGGGAGTGACCCCATGGCTGCTGCCCTTCTCTGCAATCTCCCTCCAGCTTGCTTGATCAGGCAGGTTGGGGAAGAGAACTTCCCTGGGGAAGAGGACTTTCTGCCTTGCCCTTGCAACCTGGACAAGAACCTGCAGGGAGGCATCACTGAACCATGGGAACACCTGGGATTTTCCTTCTGCCATTATGGCTAGACCTTTCTGTTCAATTTTCTGAACGTCTGGTAAGCCGGCTGTTATTTCTGGTAGTCAGGCAGCAGTGAATGCAAGGCTGGAAGCCCTTTAAGTATGGTGCCAGCACCTGTCGTGGTGTGTCAGCCTCCACCACCTCACTTCCCACCTCTGCTGTGTGAATGGATGGTGCCCACACCTCCCCGGTATTAATTGGCTGGCTGCAGTAAGATGGTGTGGCCAGCTGCCAAACACCCTAATGAAAATGACATCAGCTTTTGGTCCCAATGTCAGGATCTGCAGCCTTGCTGCAAAATGCCTTCCAGGAAGCAGACACACCCTTTAGGTTTCATGGGTTTGTGGAGGATTACATAGGATATACAGCACTGAAACAGTCTATTTAACCCAACCAGTTCAAGCTGGTGTTTATGCTTCACTCGAGCCTCCTTCCATCTTTCCTTATCTAAATCTACTATTGTAACCCTTCTCCCTCATTAGCTTGTTAACCTTCCTTTTAAATACATCTATACTATTCACTTCAACCATTCCTTGTGGTGGAGAGTTCCACATTCTCACCACTCTTTGGGTAAAGAAGTTTCTTCTGAAATCCCTATTGGATTTCTTGATGACTATTTTATATTGGTGACCTCTATGCTCTTCCCCACAAGAAGAAACATTCTTTCTCTAGCTGCTCTAGGAAAATGTTTCATAATTTTGTAGACCTCTGTTAGGTTAACCCTCAGTCTTCTTTTTTCAAGAGAATAGAGATCCAGTTTGTCAATTCTTTCATGATATGTATACTTATCTTATCCTGGTATCATGCTTGTAAATCTTTTCTGCATCCTCTCCAGTCCCTCCATATCCTTTTTTATTAATATGTTAACCAGAACTGCACACAATACTCTAAATGTAGTCTAACCTAGGTTCAATACAGGTTTAGACAACTCCTCCACTTCTCAATTCTTTCCCTCTATAAATAAAGCCTAGTGCTTGCTTTGCTTAATTTATGGCTTTGCTAACCTATAGCTCCACTTTTAATGATTGGTATATTTGCACTCCAAGATCCTTTTATTCTTCTACCTCAACTAGACTTGCAACTTCCAAGTAATAAGCATCTTCCCTGTTCAAATTGTACTATGTCACGTTTATCTGGGTTGAACTTCATTTGCCAATTATTTGCTCATTCTGCAAAAGTGTGTTAGCGTTCAGGAGCCCCAGCCAAGAGATATATAATGGATAAAAACAAAAATAAAAACAAAAAAACTGCGGACGCTGGAAATCCAAAACAAAAACAGAATTACCTGGAAAAACTCAGCAGGTCTGGCAGCATCGGCGGAGAAGAAAAGAGTTGACGTTTCGAGTCCTCATGACCCTTCGACAGAACTTGAGTGAGTCCAAGAAAGGGGTGAAATATAAGCTGGTTTAAGGTGTGTTGGGGGGGGTGGTTTGGGTGGGGGGAGAGAGAGAGAAGTGGAGGGGGTTGGCGTGGTTGTAGGGACAAACATTCAGTAAAAGAAGCAGATCATCAAAAGATATCACAAACAACAGAACAAAAGAACACATAGGTGTTAAAGTTGGTGATATTACCTAAACGAATGTGCTAATTAAGAATGGATGGTAGGGCACTCAAGGTATAGCTCTAGTGGGGGTGGGGGGAGCATAAAAGATTTAAAAATATTTAAAAATAATGGAAATAGGTTGGAAAAGAAAAATCTATATAATTTATTGGAAAAAACAAAAGGAAGGGAGAAACAGAAAGGGGGTGGGGATGGAGGAGGGAGCTCAAGACCTAAAGTTGTTGAATTCAATATTCAGTCCGGAAGGCTGTAAAGTGCCTAGTCGGAAGATGAGGTGTTGTTCCTCCAGTTTGCGTTGGGCTTCACTGGAAGAATGCAGCAAGCCAAGGACAGACACGTGGGCAGGAGAGCAGGGTGGAGTGTTAAAATGGCAAGTGACAGGGAGGTTTGGGTCATTCTTGCGGACAGACCGCAGGTGTTCTGCAAAGCGGTCGCCCAGTTTACGTTTGGTCTCTCCAATGTAGAGGAGACCACACAGGGAGCAACGAATACAGTAGACTAAGTTGGGGGAAATGCAAGTGAAATGCTGCTTCACTTGAAAGGATTGTTTGCGCCCTTGGACGGTGAGGAGAGAGGAAGTGAAGGGGCAGGTGTTGCATCTTTTGCGTGGGAATGGGGTGGTGCCATAGGAGGGGGTTGAGGAGTAGGGGGTGATGGAGGAGTGGACCAGGGTGTCCCAGAGGGAACGGTCCCTACGGAATGCCAATAGGAGGGGTGAAGGGAAGATGTGTTTGGTGGTGGCATCATTTTGGAGTTGGCGGAAATGGCGGAGGATGATCCTTTGAATGCGGAGGCTGGTGGGGTGATAAGTGAGGACAAGGGGGACCCTACCATGTTTCTGGGAGGAAGGAGAAGGCATGAGGGCGGATGCGCGGGAGATGGGCCGGACACGGTTGAGGACCCTGTCAACGACCGTGGGTGGAAAACCTCGGTTAAGGAAAAAGGAGGACATGTCAGAGGAACTGTTTTTGAAGGTAGCATCATCGGAACAGGTGCGACGGAGGCGAAGGAACTGAGAGAATGGGATGGAGTCCTTACAGGAAGCGGGGTGTGAGGAGCTGTAGTCGAGGTAGCTGTGGGAGTCGGTAGGTTTGTAATGGATATTGGTGGACAGTCTATCACCAGAGATTGAGACAGAGAGGTCAAGGAAGGGAGGGGAAGTGTCAGAGATGGACCACGTGAAAATGATGGAGGGGTGGAGATTCGAAGCAAAATTAATAAACTTTTCCATGTCCCGACAAGAGCATGAAGCAGCACCGAAGTAATCATCGATGTACCGGAGAAAGAGTTGTTTCTCCGGTACATCGATGATTACTTTGGTGCTGCTTCATGCTCTCGTTGGGACTTGGAAAAATTTATTAATTTTGCTTCCAATCTCCACCCCTCCATCATTTTCACGTGGTCCATCTCTGACACTTCCCTTCCCTTCCTTGACCTCTCTGTCTCAATCTCTGGTGATAGACTGTCCACCAATATCCATTACAAACCTACCGACGCCCACAGCTACCTCGACTATAGCTCCTCACACCCCTCTTCCTGTAAGGACTCCATCCCATTCTCTCAGTTCCTTCGCTTCCGTCGCATCTGTTCCGATGATGCTACCTTCAAAAACAGTTCCTCTGACATGTCCTCCTTCTTCCTTAACCGAGGTTTTCCACCCACGGTTGTTGACAGGGCCCTCAACCGTGTCCGGCCCATCTCCCGCGCATCTGCACTCACGCCTTCTCCTCCCTCCCAGAAACATGATAGGGTCCCCCTTGTCCTCACTTATCACCCCACCAGCCTCCGCATTCAAAGGATCATCCTCCGCCATTTCCGCCAACTCCAGCATGATGCCACCACCAAACATCTTCCCTTCACCCCCCCTATCAGCATTCCATAGGGATCATTCCCTCCGGGACACCCTGGTCCACTCCTCCATCACCCCCTACTCCTCAACCCCCTCCTATGGCACCACCCCATTCCCACGCAAAAGATGCAACACCTGCCCCTTCACTTCCTCTCTCCTCACCGTCCAAGAGCCCAAACACTCCTTTCAAGTGAAGCAGCATTTCACTTGCATTTCCCCCAACTTAGTCTACTGCATTCGTTGCTCCCAATGTGGTCTCCTCTACATTGGAGAGACCAAACGTAAACTGGGCGACCGCTTTGCAGAACACCTGCGGTCTGTCCGCAAGAATGACCCAAACCTCCCTGTTGCTTGCCATTTTAACACTCCACCCTACTCTCTTGCCCACATGTCTGTCCTTGGCTTGCTGCCTTGTTCCAGTGAAGCCCAACGCAAACTGGAGGAACAACACCTCATCTTCCGACTAGGCACTTTACAGCCTTCCGGACTGAATATTGAATTCAACAACTTTAGGTCTTGAGCTCCCTCCTCCATCCCCACCCCCTTTCTGTTTCCCCCTTCCTTTTGTTTTTTCCAATAAATTATATAGATTTTTCTTTTCCAACCTATTTCCATTATTTTTAAATATTTTTAAATCTTTTATGCTCCCCCCACCCCCACTAGAGCTATACCTTGAGTGTCCTACCATCCATTCTTAATTATCTAAACATTCGTTTAGATAATATCACCAACTTTAACACCTATGTGTTCTTTTGTTCCGTTGTTTGTGACATCTTTTGATGATCTGCTTCTATTACTGCTTGTTTGTCCCTACAACCACACCAACCCCATCCACTTCTCTCTCTCTCCCCCCACCCAAACCTCCCCCCCCAACACCCCTTAAACTAGCTTATATTTCACCCCTTTCTTGGACTCACTCAAGTTCTGTCGAAGGGTCATGAAGACTCGAAACGTCAACTCTTTTCTTCTCCGCCGATGCTGCCAGACCTGCTGAGTTTTTCCAGATATATAATGGACATGGCCTCAGAGTTGGTTAAAGTTAACAGACCTGCTATTATTTCCAGCTTTTATTTCAGATCTCTGTTGTAAGGGGTTGTTCAGTAGGTCTCACAAAGAGTTTCAGAGGCTTGTAAGGTTGAGGTGTTTATTGGTAATGCATAACTATGTAAATATATACAAGGTATAGCCCAGACTATGAGCTAACTCCATACTTACTTTTACACAGGTCTCTGCATACTCTTAGTGCCCCAGGTCCTTTGTTATGTGACACATCACACTATGGGCAGTACAGTTCTCGAGTCCCGCATTTACCCTTGCTATGCCATACACCCTTATACTACAATCTCCAGCATTCTTTTTATCTTAACAATGAAATACTCAGTCCTCTCTATTACTCAATCTCCATTGTCAAAGCCATGTCTGCCCTGTGCATGAGGTTATGTTTGCCCTGTGCTTACTGTCCATCACTCTCTCCAGCTATGTATCTCATTTATATGTTTCACATTATTGGCTGATGCTACAGTGCAGTGGCAAATGACAATATGACATATGGAGCAGTGCAAATGTAGCACAATATAGTGCAGCACCTTACAAAAGTGAGAACACTTTTTATTGAGCACAAGCCATGGAACTATATTTATCTTTTCAAACCTGCTTCAAGCCTGGTCTTTTCTTTGCTATGGGTTCCACTTAAGCAGATGATGAAACTTATTACAGAATTTTAGATACTGAAGGTTCTGATGGGCAGTACACGCCTGATGTATGATCCTGAATTTGTGCGCTGTGTCGCCTGAATATATGAAGTGTGCTGCCAGTGGGTGAGGCTCCCTTCCGGAAGCACCAAGTCAAAAGAATTTATCTCTATAGTGTATCCAGTACAAAGGTTAAACTGATACTTATACCTTATAAATGGTGGCTAATGCCATTTATTTAGTTGTTTATTCAGATGTTACATAAGTAATTACCATTTCTTTTATTATTAATATAGCTGAAGCCACTATCAAATATCAACTCCCCTGTTACGATGAGGATGCCATTAATCCTATTTAACATCTAGCTTTATTGCTGTGTGTGAGCCACATAATCCGAGACATATGAACACAGGAACACAGCAGCAGAAATAGGCCATTCAGCCTCTTGAGCCTGCCTCACTTTTCAATGGATCATGGATGATCAGTACCTTAACTCCATTTACCCACCTTAACTCCAAATCCCTTGATACCAATACCTAACACACTACCTTTTGCCTGGTGTATGTTATGTTTAATGCTTGTCAGCAGCTTTTTGGTTATTGACTCCATTGCTTACTTTGCTACGCAGCTGGTCAGAATGGATATAATCATCCCAGGCTCAAATCCTGTTCTGTGCTGAATGAAGCTGAACTGAGCTAGGAATAACAGCCACGCTGTTACTGTCAGCTTTTGTGCCCAAGAGCTGAGGGTGGGGGACAATAAACCATGGTTATAAATGCAGCTGCTGGAGACTGATGACATGTTATTTATAAAGTAATAAAATTCAAAATGTGAATAATTATGCTTTACTACCCAGCCAGCACCTTGGCGGGTGACTTCAGACTGATATTTTTTTGGTTAGAAAGCATTGTGCTACAAAGTACACAGCTATCAAATGGCTTACTAATTAAAATTGCTGTATCATTTTACAAGCCTAGATAGAATAACACCAAAATAATTGCTATGAATAGGCTTAGATTACTGCACAGTTTAAAAAATGTATGAGCCCAGTTGGACATTTGCTGGCTCATTGCTTGCTATTACCTCATGCAGTTTAGCTTATATTACATTTCTTCTTAACTTTCTTCAAAGTGGCAAACAACATGAAAGAAAGGCTTCAGTTTTGCTAAAATAATCTACTTGTTTTAGGAACTTCCATAATATCAGTGTTAAAAATGTAATGACAATATATATATATATTACCACATCCTTTTACTAGTTGTCAAATTGACTGCAATTATATGTTAATACCTCTGCTAACTTTATAGCTATGAAGGAACTCTCCCTTATTTCTCTCTATCATGGTACAAATTAATATAAGATCATGAGAAAATTTAAGATTATGAAAAGGATATTTGATGCAGCAAAGGCCATCCATAAGTGATCCTGCCCTTCTCATTATAGGTTCCAGCACAATTTGTACTTCACCAGTGTTTTGACTCCACCTTACATCCATATCTTCTGGGCTTACTTCTCTGGCAACAATAAAAAAGATTAACTATGTCTCTACCATTTATTCTATGATGTCCTCATGACTATATGAGAAATTGGGTGATTTCACAAGTTACCCTGTGAATGGTTCCATAGGGCTGAATTATTGGCAACCTTCCACTTTTAGTCATGAGCTTTTAATGGGGAGCCAGTCTGTCCCTATAACTAACATCTCTCTGGACTACAATGCCTAGGCTTCTGTTACCTGATCTTGGAATTTATCCCTTTTACACAGGATCAGTTTATTTGCTCTCTCCTTCATCCTCTCCATTGCATGTGGTGTGGGGATTAATATAGAGCACAGTCACTCAGTGTATGGTTCTGACCAATTCTGACATTGGAAAGCCTTCGCTTGAACTTGACCATTCAGGACAAGTTTTTACTCTTTCATGGGATATGGGCATCACTGACAAAGCCAGTGTTTATTTGTTTATTGCTCATCGTAATTGCCCCTGAGAAAATGATGCTGAGCTGTGTTCTTTCATCACTATAGTTCACCTGGTGTAGGTACACTGACTCTGCTGTTAGGAAGGAATTTGCAGGTTTTTGACCCAGTGACTGTGAAGGAACACTGATATAGTTCCATGTCAGGATGGTGTGTGGCTTGGGGGGAACGTGCAGGTGGTGGTGTTTCCATGTGTCTGCTGCCTGGTAGAAGTCGTGGGGTTGGAAGGTGCTGTTGAAGGAGCCTTGGCAAGTTCCTGCAGCACATCTTGTAGATGATACATATGCTGCCCTGTGCACCAACGATAGAGAGAGTGGATATTTGAGGTGGTCAATGGGATGCTGATCAAGCAGGCTGTTTTGTCCTGGATAGTGTTAAGCTTCTTCATAACATCATAAGATCATTAGAAATTGGAGCAGGGGTAGGCAATTCAGCCCAGTGAGTTTACTCTGCCATTTAATAGGATCATGGCTGATCTGATTGAGGCCCCAACTCCATTCTCCTGCCTGTCCCCCACAACCTCCAACTCCTTGCCTTTGGAGCTGCACCCAAGGCAAGTGGAGAGTATTCCATCATACTTATGATTTGTACCTTATGGAAGGTGAACAGGTTTTGGAGAGTCAGGAGAGGAGTTACCTTATCTAGGGGTCCCCAGCATCACAGATGCCAGTCTTCTGCCAATTGGATTCACTCCATGTGATATCAAGAAATGGCTGAAGACACTGGATACTGCAATGGCTATGGTTCCTGACAACATTCCGGCAATTGTACTGAAGGCTTGTGCTCCAGAACTTGCCGTGTCCCTAGCCAAACTGTCCTAGTACATCTATAACACTGGCATCCACTCGGCTATGTGGAAAATTGCCCAGGTATGTCCTGTACACAAAAAGTTGGACAAATCCAACCCAGCCAATTACTGTCCCATCAGTCTACTCTCCATCATCAGTAAAGAGATGGGAAGAGTAATTGACAGTGCTATCAAGCAGCATTTGCTTAGCAATAACCTGCTCACTGACGCTTTGTTTGGGTTCTGCCAGGGCCACTCAGCTCCTGACCTCATTACAGCCTTGGTTCAAACAAAACAGCTGAACTCGAGAGGTGAGGTGAGAGTGGCTGCCCTTGACATCAAGGCCACATTAGACAGAGTGTGGCATCAAGGAGCCCTAGCAAAACTGGAGTCAACGGGAATCAGGGGAAAACTCTCCACAGGTTGGAGTCACACCTAGCACAAAGGAAGACGGTTGTGGTTTTGTTGGAGGTCAATCAACTCAATTCCAGATTTCACTGCAGGAGTTCCTAAGGGTAGTGTCCTAGGCCCAACCATCTTCAGCTGCTTCATCAATGACCTTCCTTTCATCATAAGGTCAAATGTGGGGATGTTCAGTGATGATGTTCAGCACCATTTGTGACCCCTCAGAAACTAAAACAGTCCATGTCCAAATGCAGCAAGACCTGTCAATATCCAGGCTTGGGCTGACAACTGACAAGTAACATTTGTGCCAGACAAGTGCTAGCCAATGTCCATCTTAAATAGGAGAGAACCAAACCATTGCCTCTTGACATTCAATGGCATTACCATCGCTGAATCTCCCACTACCAACATCCTGGGGGTTACCATTGACCAGAAACTAAACTGGACTAGCTATATAAATACTGTGGCTACAAGAGCCGGTCAGAGGTTAGGAATCTTGCAGTGGGTAACCTACCCACTGACTCCCCATAGCCTGTCCACCATCTGCAAGGCACAAGTCAGGAGTGTGATGGAATACTCTCCATTTGCCTGGATAAGTGTAGCTCCAACAACACTTAATAAGCTTGACACCATCCAGGACAAAGCAGCCCACTTGATTGGCACCCCATTTACAAACATTCACTCCCTCCACTACCTCCACAGTGACAGCAGTGTGTACCACCTACAAGGTGCACTGCAGGAACTCACCAAGCCTCCTTAGACAGCACCTTCTAAATGCATGACCACTAACATCTAGAAGGACAAAGGCAGCAGACACATTGGAACACCACCACCTGGAAATTCCCCTCCTGTTACCATCCTTACTTGGAAATTATTGCCACTCCTTCACTGTCGCTGGGTCAAAATCCTGGAACTCGCTCCCTAACAGCACTGTGGGTGTACCTACACCACATGGACTGCAGCGGTTCAAGAAGGCAGCTCACCAGCACCTTCGCAAGGGCAACTAGGGATGGGCAATAAATGCTGGCCTAACAAGCAACACTCACATCATAGGAATGAATAAAAACAAATTCCCACCGTTCTACCTGCTCTTGTAGCCACAATATTAATACGACTGGTCAAGTTAAGTTTATGGTCAATGGTAACCATTGATAGTGAGGGATTCAGCAATGGCAATGCCGATGCATTTCAAGAGATTCTTTCTTGTTGGAGATGATCATTGCCTTACATTTGTGTGGCACAATTGTAACTTGCCACTTATCAGCCCAAGCCAGAGTGTTGTCCAGGTATTGCTCTATGTGGGCACAGAGTGTTTTACTATCTGAGACATCATGAATGATACTGAACACTGTGTAATCATCAGTGAACATTCCCACTTCTGGCCTTATGATGAATGGGAATGTCATTGCTAAAGCAGCTGAAGCTGGTCAAGTCTAGGAAATATCCTGAGGAACTCCTGCAGTGATATCCTGGGGCTGAGATGACTGACCTCCAACAACCACAACCATCTTTCTTTATGCTAGGTATAAATCAAACCATTGGAGAGTTTCCCCCCGATTTCCAATTTTGCGAGGGCTCCTCAATACCACACTTGGTCAAATGCTGCCTTGCTGTCAAGGGCAGTCACTCTCACCTCACATCTTGAACTCATCTCTTTAGTCCATGTTTGGACCAAGATTGTAATGAATTCTGTAGTCAAGTGGTCCTGGTGGAATCCAAACTGAGCATCAGTGAGCAAATTATTTCTGTGTAAGTGCCACTTGTTAACACTGTCAGAGACACCTTCCATCACCTTGCTGTGATTGAGAGTAGACTAATGGAGTGGTGATTAACTGGATTGGATTTGTTCTGTTTTTTGTGGACAGTACATATCTGTGCAATTTTCCACATTGTCATATAGATGCCAGTGTTGTAGCTGTACTGGAACAGCTTGGCTAGGGGTGCAACTAGTTCTGGAGTGCTACTGCTGGAATGTTGTCAGCCTTTGCTGTATCCAGTGCCTTCAGCCTTTTCTTGATATCATGAATGGAATTGACTGAAGACTGGCATTTTTTTTTTAATTCATGGGATGTGAGTGTCTCTGGCAAGGCCAGCATTTGTTGCCCGTCCCTAATTGCTGCTGACAGGAAGTAGTGAGCCACCTTCTTGAACTGCTGCAATCCATCTGGTATATTGTACACGCTGCTGGTATTGTGCGTCGATGTTAGAGGGAATGATTGTTTAATGTGAAGGATGGTGTGCCAGTCAAGTGAGTCTTGGGTGGTGTTGAGATATACAGAGATCACAAGGGAGTTGTGAGAGGTGTTAGAGTTATAGAGCTGGGCGTCATTATCATTTGTGTGAAAGCTGAACCATTCCTTCAGGTGATGTTGCCAGGGGCAGCGTTTAGAAGAGGAAGGGCCAAGGGTAGATCCTTGTGGCTATTGAGGTAGTGGAGTGTTACAAAATGTAATACATCATCACTACTAATGCGCAGTAGCAAAATTACAAAATATGATGTGCCATTCTAGAACGTAATGCATCGGTCCATGTGCTACCAAAGGTAATGCATTACTCCTTGTACGGAACAGTAGCAGTGCTACAGATTGTAATCCATCACTCCCAATGGCACCATTACAGATAGAACTGTACATCCCCTGATTTTACTGGATGCATATTCCAAGTTTTACAAAATGTAGTGCACTGCTTCCAGCGATGGTGTCACAGAATCTAATTACTATTCCCAGTGACAGTTTACAAATGCAATGCATTGGTTCCAGTGTTACAAAGTGTAACACATCATTGCTCTTAGCATTATGGAACATGATTTACCGTTTCCAGAATCAAATACATTGTTCTTAGTTACAGTATTACAGCATATAATGTATTGCTCACAGTGTTATAGAATGAAATGCACTGCACCCATTGGAAGTGTTACAAAATGTAATACACTATTCCCTGTGACAAAGGTATAAAATACATTAAACCATTCCTTGTGGCAGTGTTCCAGAGTCTAATGCATTGCTGTTGGTAGTAGTGTTACAGCATGTAATACATGCTTTGTTACAATCCCCATAGAGACCTTTTAAAAGAAAGCCAACGGAAAGAAAACCGATGGATGAAACTTCACTTTAAAAATTTTTTACTGTAACAAATCACCTAAAACCTACATAATTCAGACATTAATTAAAGTGAAGAATATTTCACAAAAAAGGTAAAAAGTTGATACAATAGAGATACACCTCATCTAATTACAAGAACGCACATTACTTCCTACACAAATGTGGGACCACGTGCAATATCACAGTCTTTCCAACAAGGCTTCTGCTATGTAGGATCTCTCACTTCCAACTTAATCATTTCAGCCCTTGATTAGCATTCACCAGCCACCATATTTCATCTGAAGTTCCCAGATACGATTACCACTAACAAGACACATGTCAACAAACATTCTCACTCAGTTTGTGACAGTTCCAATGGCATAGAATCCCCAGAGGCAGCTTTTTCTGACTCCTTTGAATAGACTGGCGCACTCTGGCAACACGGAAACAGCAGCAATGGATCTTGTCCAATCCACAATCCATTGCCCTTCCTGTCTTCAACTCTCTTCTTTCCAACTGTGGATTACACAGTTTCTGCTCTATTCTCAGAGACCTGTTTCAACATCAGGATCTGTTCAAAGACTGCCAAACAAAAAAACTATTCCATTTGGACAGAGCCTTGCTTGTTTCCTCTTTACACAAATTTTCAGTGTGTTTTGAACTACCAAACATAACATACTGGTTGACCCAATTAGTTTTCTATTTACCCTTTGCTTCTTAGTTGTTCATCCCCATGGCAACCTTAGGTCATATGGACATTTCTTGGAACCTAATGATGTCATAATCAGGAAACCAAATAACCTTCTTTCAGAATACGCCTCAGCCTACTTCGGCCTTAAAAGGGACATTGTACAAAAGAAAATACAGGCTTTACCCAGCACATGGCTCATCAGATTCCTGATGTTATAAAACTTGCAGTAGTGATATTTCAGAGTATATTACAGCACTCCCAGTGACATTCCAGGATGTGGGCAAGGACAATATTTGTTGCCCAATCCTAATTGTTCTTGAGATAGTGGTGATGAGCTGCCTCATTGTAATCCGTGTGGTGAAGGCACTCCCACAGTGCTGTAGAATTGTAGTTCCAGGATTTTGACCCAATGATAATGAAGGAATGGCTCCAAGTATTACAGGCTCCAAATCAGGATGGTGTGCAACTTGAAGGGAAACTTGCAGTTGGTGGTGTTCTCATGCTCCTGCTGTCCTTATCCTTCTAGGCTATAGAGTTCATGAGTTTAGGAGATGCGGTGGAAGGTGCCTTGGTGAGTTGCTGCAGTGCATCTTGTAAATGATACTACAGCACAGTATCCCAGAGGAGGAAAGACTGAATGTTTAAGGTGGTGGATGTGCTGCCAATCAAAGTGAGTTACTTTGTCCTAAATGTTGTCGAACTTCTTGAATGTTGTTAAGTCTCACCTATCCTGGAAAATATTATATTTCTGACTTATTCTTTGCAGATGGTGGAAAGGTTTTGAAGAGTCAAGAGGTGAACCACTCACTGCAGAATACCCAGCTTCTAGGCTGTTCTTGTAGCCACAGCATTTATGTGGCTGGTCCAATTGAGTTTTGGCCAGTGATAAGCACAGGATGTTGATGGTGAGGTAGTTCATTGATAGTAGCCTGATATTTCATGGGGAGATGGTTAGATTTTCTCTTGCTGGAGTTGGCCAGAGCCTGGCACTAGTGTGATGTAAATGTTACTTGCACTTATCAGCACAATCTTGGAAGTTGTTTAGGTTTTGTATTATTTTATAATGCATTATCCCCAGTGACAGGAATAATGTTACAGGATGCAGTGCATTACTCCCAGTATTACAATTTATATCTCAGAGGTAACACCCTTGTTTCTGAATCAAAAGATTGTGGGTTCAAGTCCTACTCTGGGGATTTGAGTGTATAATTCAGGTTGATATTACTGTACTAAGGGAGTGCTGCATTTTGGGCGTGCAGTCTGCCTGCTGAGATGTTACATTGAGGTCCCATCTGTTCTCTAAGGTAAAATATTCCATGGCACTATTTCAAAGAAGAGCAGGGGAGTTCCCCAGGTGCTTTGGCTGGTTGGCAAATATTTATCCCACAACCAACATCAATAAAACATTATCTGATCTTGATTCCATTGCTATTTGAGGAATTTTGCTGTGCAGAAATTGCCTGCCACATTTTTTATATTCTTTCATGGGATGTGGGTGTCATTGGCAAGACAACAATTTGTTGCCCATCACTGATTGTCCTTGAGAAGTTGGTGCTGAGTTGCTTTTTTGAACTGCTGCAGTCCATGTTTTGAAGAAGGGAAAGGATTTCTAGGATTTTGATCCAACGACAGTGAAGGAGTGGAGATATAGTTCCAAGTAAAGTTGTGTAGCTTGGAGGGCAACTTGCAGGTGGTGTGTTCCCATGCATCTGCTGCCCTTGTCCTCCTAGGAGCTAGATGTTTCAGGTTTGGAAGATGCTGTCAAAGGAGCCTTGGTGTATTGCTTCAGTGCATCTTGTATATAGTACACTGTGTGCGGTGATGGAGGAAGTGAATGTTTGAGTTGGATGGATGGGGTGCTGATCAAGTGTCCTGGATGGTATCAGGCTGCTTGAATGTTATTGGAGCTGCAATCATCCAGTCAAGTGGAGTATTCCATCACCTTGTAACTCTTTCGAGTACAAACACGTTTCCATCTGTTCCTAGTCAGATGAAGTTACATTGTTTCATAGTTTGCCATTATGAGATTTGAACTCTTGATCTTGGGGTTACAAGCCCAGTACCATAACCACTTGGCTATATAGGCCAAGCCTTCCATCACCTTGTAGATAGTGGATACGCTTTGGAGAGTAAGGAGGTCAGTTACTCTCCACAGAATTCACAGCATCTGACCTGCTCTCTCCTGTAGCCACAGTATTTATTTCCTATATCACTATGACTGTACCACAAACGTTGGTTGTAAAACGCTTCGGGATGCCCTGATATGGTAAAAGGTGCTGTTCTTTCAGTGTGTATATGACACAATGTAATGTGCCCCACTCTGATGATATTCTGTGTTGCTGCTCCTGGCGGTCTTTCCACCTCCGCAGCTCCAGCACCGTGACGTCACGCCGTCCCAGGGCTGCACACTCCGGATCGCGAGCGGCCGTAGCACCGACACCCGGAGCAGGACCGGTAGCGGCAGGAACACCGGCACTCGGAGCAGGACCGGGAGCGGTTCCGAGGAACGGCGGCACTGGTTGATGGTAAGAGTCGGGTTGGGGAAGAGGTGGACTAAGCGGCTTGGACAATCTGTGACAGTGAGTGAGCAGTGAGAGTGTTGGGGCCCCGGTCTCCATGGCAGGGAGTTGGGAAAAGGACGCAACTGCACTGCCGGATCCACAGCTCAGGAGGGACTCCAGCTTCAGTGTTCCAGGGGTGGAGGCGGAGTCCGCCCTCTGACTAGTAGCCCCAGACCCGCCCCCCCCCCCCCCCCCACCAATCTCTCTCCACCGCCGCCCCCTCCCCCTCCCAATCTCTCTCCCCGCAACGCCCCCACCCCCCCAATCTCGCACCACCCCCACCCCCTCCCAATCTCTCTCCCCCCCCACCCCCCCACTCTCTCTCTCCCCCACCCCCTCCCAATCTCTCTCCCCCCCCACCCCCCCACTCTCTCTCTCCCCCACCCCCCCACACTCTCTCTCCCCCCCACCCCCCGACTCTCTCTCTCTCCCCCACCCCCCACACTCTCTCTCTCCCCCACCCCCCCACACTCTCTCTCTCCCCCACCCCCCCACACTCTCTCTCTCCCCCACCCCCCCACACTCTCTCTCCCCCCCACCCCCCCACTCTCTCTCTCTCCCCCCCACCCCCCAACTCTCTCTCCCCCCCCACCCCCCCACTCTCTCTCTCTCTCCCCCCCCACCCCCCCACTCTCTCTCTCTCTCCCCCCGCACCCCCCCACTCTCTCTCCCCCCCACCCCCCCACTCTCTCTCCCCCCCACCCCCCCACTCTCTCTCCCCCCCCACCCCCCCACTCTCTCTCCCCCCCCACCCCCCCACCCTCTCTCTCTCCCCCCCCACCCCCACTCTCTCTCTCCCCCCCCACCCCCCCACTCTCTCTCTCCCCCCCCACCCCCCCACTCTCTCTCTCCCCCCCCACCCCCCCACCCTCTCTCTCTCCCCCCCACCCCCCCACTCTCTCTCTCCCCCCCCACCCCCCCCACTTTCTCTCTCTCCCCCCCCACCCCCCCACTCTCTCTCTCTCTCTCTCTCCCCCCCACCCCCCCACTCTCTCTCTCTCTCTCTCTCCCCCCCACCCCCCCACTCTCTCTCTCCCCCCCCACCCCCCCACTCTCTCTCTCTCTCTCCCCGCCCCCCCCCCCACTCTCTCTCTCCCCCCCCCCCCCCCACTCTCTCTCTCTCCCCCCCACCCCCCCACTCTCTCTCTCTCTCCCCCCCCACCCCCCCACTCTCTCTCTCTCTCCCCCCCCACCCCCCCACTCTCTCTCTCCCCCCCCACACCCCCACTCTCTCTCTCCCCCCCCACACCCCCACTCTCTCTCTCCCCCCACCCCCCCACTCTCTCTCTATCCCCCCCGCCCCCCCACTCTCTCTCCCCCCCCACCCCCCCACTCTCTCTCTCTCCCCCCCACCCCCCCACTCTCTCTCTCCCCCCCCCACCCCCCCACTCTCTCTCTCCCCCCCACCCCCCCACTCTCTCTCTCCCCCCCCACCCCCCACTCTATCTCTCTCCCCCCCCCCACCCCCCCACCCCCCACTCTCTCTCTCTCTCTCTCCCCCCCCACCCCCCCACTCTCTGTCTCTCCCCCCCACCCCCCCACTCTCTGTCTCTCCCCCCCACCCCCCCACTCTCTCACTCCCCCCCCCACCCCCCCACTCTCTCTCTCCCCCCCACCCCCCCACTCTCTCTCTCCCCCCCACCCCCCCCACTCTCTCTCTCTCATCCCACCCCCCCACTCTCTCTCTCCCCCCCACCCCCCCACTCTCTCTCTCCCCCCCCACCCCCCCACTCTCTCTCTCTCTCCCCCCCACCCCCCCTCTTCCCCCCCCACCCCCCCTCTTCCCCCCCACCCCCCCTCTTCCCCCCCAACCCCCCTCTTTCCCCCCCACCCCCCCTCTTTCCCCCCAATTTCTGCCCCCAATTTCTGCCCCCCAATTTCTGCCCCCCAATTTCTGCCCCCCAATTTCTGCCCCCCAATTTCTGCCCCCCAATTTCTGCCCCCCAATTTCTGCCCCCCAATTTCTGCCCCCCAATTTCTGCCCCCCAATTTTCTGCCCCCCAATTTCTGCCCCCCAATTTCTGCCCCCCAATTTCTGCCCCCCAATTTCTGCCCCCCAATTTCTGCCCCCCAATTTCTGCCCCCCAATTTCTGCCCCCCAATTTCTGCCCCCCAATTTCTGCCCCCCAATTTCTGCCCCCAATTTCTGCCCCCCAATTTCTGCCCCCCAATTTCTGCCCCCCAATTTCTGCCCCCCAATTTCTGCCCCCCAATTTCTGCCCCCCAATTTCTGCCCCCCAATTTCTGCCCCCCAATTTCTGCCCCCCAATTTCTGCCCCCCAATTTCTGCCCCCCAATTTCTGCCCCCCAATTCTGCCCCCCAATTCTCTGCCCCCCAATCTCTGCCCCCCAATCTCTGCCCCCCAATCTCTGCCCCCCAATCTCTGCCCCCCAATCTCTGCCCCCCAATCTCTGCCCCCCAATCTCTGCCCCCCAATCTCTGCCCCCCAATCTCTGCCCCCCAATCTCTGCCCCCCAATCTCTGCCCCCCAATCTCTGCCCCCCAATCTCTGCCCCCCAATCTCTGCCCCCCAATCTCTGCCCCCCAATCTCTGCCCCCCAATCTCTGCCCCCCAATCTCTGCCCCCCAATCTCTGCCCCCCAATCTCTGCCCCCCAATCTCTGCCCCCCAATCTCTGCCCCCCAATCTCTGCCCCCCAATCTCTGCCCCCCAATCTCTGCCCCCCAATCTCTGCCCCCCAATCTCTGCCCCCCAATCTCTGCCCCCCAATCTCTGCCCCCCAATCTCTGCCCCCCAATCTCTGCCCCCCAATCTCTGCCCCCCAATCTCTGCCCCCCAATCTCTGCCCCCCAATCTCTGCCCCCCAATCTCTGCCCCCCAATCTCTGCCCCCCAATCTCTGCCCCCCAATCTCTGCCCCCCAATCTCTGCCCCCCAATCTCTGCCCCCCAATCTCTGCCCCCCAATCTCTGCCCCCCAATCTCTGCCCCCCAATCTCTGCCCCCCAATCTCTGCCCCCCAATCTCTGCCCCCCAATCTCTGCCCCCCAATCTCTGCCCCCCAATCTCTGCCCCCCAATCTCTGCCCCCCAATCTCTGCCCCCCAATCTCTGCCCCCCAATCTCTGCCCCCCAATCTCTGCCCCCAATCTCTGCCCCCCAATCTCTGCCCCCCAATCTCTGCCCCCCAATCTCTGCCCCCCAATCTCTGCCCCCCAATCTCTGCCCCCCAATCTCTGCCCCCCAATCTCTGCCCCCCAATCTCTGCCCCCCAATCTCTGCCCCCCAATCTCTGCCCCCCAATCTCTGCCCCCCAATCTCTGCCCCCCAATCTCTGCCCCCCAATCTCTGCCCCCCAATCTCTGCCCCCCAATCTCTGCCCCCCAATCTCTGCCCCCCAATCTCTGCCCCCCAATCTCTGCCCCCCAATCTCTGCCCCCCAATCTCTGCCCCCCAATCTCTGCCCCCCAATCTCTGCCCCCCAATCTCTGCCCCCCAATCTCTGCCCCCCAATCTCTGCCCCCCAATCTCTGCCCCCCGATCTCTGCCCCCCGATCTCTGCCCCCCGATCTCTGCCCCCCGATCTCTGCCCCCCGATCTCTGCCCCCCGATCTCTGCCCCCCGATCTCTGCCCCCCGATCTCTGCCCCCCGATCTCTGCCCCCCGATCTCTGCCCCCCGATCTCTGCCCCCCGATCTCTGCCCCCCGATCTCTGCCCCCCGATCTCTGCCCCCCGATCTCTGCCCCCCGATCTCTGCCCCCCGATCTCTGCCCCCCGATCTCTGCCCTCCCCCCCCGATCTCTGCCCTCCCCCCCCGATCTCTGCCCTCCCCCCCCGATCTCTGCCCTCCCCCCCCGATCTCTGCCCTCCCCCCCCAATCTCTGTCCTCCCCCCCCGATCTCTGTCCTCCCCCCCCAATCTCTGCCTCCCCCCCCGATCTCTGTCCTCCCCCCCCAATCTCTGTCTCCCCCCCCCCGATCTCTCGCACCCCCCGATCTCTCGCCCTCCCATCACCCCCAATATCACCACCCCCCGATCTCTCGCCCCCCCGCCCCCCGATCTCTTGCCCCCCGCCCCCCAATCTCTCACCCCCAAGATCTCTTGCCCCCCACCCCCTCCCAATCCCTCACCCCACCTCCTCCCATTCCCTCTCCCCACCCCCGCCCCCTCCCATTCCCTCTCCCCACATCCGCCCCCTCCCATTCCCTCTCCCCACCCCCTCCCAAGCCCTCTCCCTGCCCCTCCCAAGCCCTCTCTCCCCCCACTCCCAATCTCTCTCCCCCCACTCCCAATCTCTCTCCCCCCACTCCCAATCTCTCCCCCTCTCTCCCAATCTCTCCCCCGTCTCTCCCAATCTCTCCCCCCCCCCCTCCCAATCTCTCTTCGGCCCCCCTCCCAATCTCTCTTCGGCCCCCCTCCCAATCTCTCTTCGGCCCCCCTCCCAATCTCTCTTCGGCCCCCCCTCCCAATCTCTCTTCGGCCCCCCTCCCAATCTCTCTTCGGCCCCCCTCCCAATCTCTCTTCGGCCCCCCTCCCAATCTCTCTTCGGCCCCCCTCCCAATCTCTTCGGCCCCCCTCCCAATCTCTCTTCGGCCCCCCTCCCAATCTCTCTTCGGCCCCCCTCCCAATCTCTCTTCGGCCCCCCTCCCAATCTCTCTTCGGCCCCCCTCCCAATCTCTCTTCGGCCCCCCTCCCAATCTCTCTTCGGCCCCCCTCCCAATCTCTCTTCGGCCCCCCTCCCAATCTCTCTTCGGCCCCCCTCCCAATCTCTCTTCGGCCCCCCTCCCAATCTCTCTTCGGCCCCCCTCCCAATCTCTCTTCGGCCCCCCTCCCAATCTCTCTTCGGCCCCCCTCCCAATCTCTCTTCGGCCCCCCTCCCAATCTCTCTTCGGCCCCCCTCCCAATCTCTCTTCGGCCCCCCTCCCAATCTCTCTTCGGCCCCCCTCCCAATCTCTCTTCGGCCCCCCTCCCAATCTCTCTTCGGCCCCCCTCCCAATCTCTCTTCGGCCCCCCTCCCAATCTCTCTTCGGCCCCCCTCCCAATCTCTCTTCGGCCCCCCTCCCAATCTCTCTTCGGCCCCCCTCCCAATCTCTCTTCGGCCCCCCTCCCAATCTCTCTTCGGCCCCCCTCCCAATCTCTCTTCGGCCCCCCTCCCAATCTCTCTTCGGCCCCCCTCCCAATCTCTCTTCGGCCCCCCTCCCAATCTCTCTTCGGCCCCCCTCCCAATCTCTCTTCGGCCCCCCTCCCAATCTCTCTTCGGCCCCCCTCCCAATCTCTCTTCGGCCCCCCTCCCAATCTCTCTTCGGCCCCCCTCCCAATCTCTCTTCGGCCCCCCTCCCAATCTCTCTTCGGCCCCCCTCCCAATCTCTCTTCGGCCCCCCTCCCAATCTCTCTTCGGCCCCCCTCCCAATCTCTCTTCGGCCCCCCTCCCAATCTCTCTTCGGCCCCCCTCCCAATCTCTCTTCGGCCCCCCTCCCAATCTCTCTTCGGCCCCCCTCCCAATCTCTCTTCGGCCCCCCTCCCAATCTCTCTTCGGCCCCCCTCCCAATCTCTCTTCGGCCCCCCTCCCAATCTCTCTTCGGCCCCCCTCCCAATCTCTCTTCGGCCCCCCTCCCAATCTCTCTTCGGCCCCCCTCCCAATCTCTCTTCGGCCCCCCTCCCAATCTCTCTTCGGCCCCCCTCCCAATCTCTCTTCGGCCCCCCTCCCAATCTCTCTTCGGCCCCCCTCCCAATCTCTCTTCGGCCCCCCTCCCAATCTCTCTTCGGCCCCCCTCCCAATCTCTCTTCGGCCCCCCTCCCAATCTCTCTTCGGCCCCCCTCCCAATCTCTCTTCGGCCCCCCTCCCAATCTCTCTTCGGCCCCCCTCCCAATCTCTCTTCGGCCCCCCTCCCAATCTCTCTTCGGCCCCCCTCCCAATCTCTCTTCGGCCCCCCTCCCAATCTCTCTTCGGCCCCCCTCCCAATCTCTCTTCGGCCCCCCTCCCAATCTCTCTTCGGCCCCCCTCCCAATCTCTCTTCGGCCCCCCTCCCAATCTCTCTTCGGCCCCCCTCCCAATCTCTCTTCGGCCCCCCTCCCAATCTCTCTTCGGCCCCCCTCCCAATCTCTCTTCGGCCCCCCTCCCAATCTCTCTTCGGCCCCCCTCCCAATCTCTCTTCGGCCCCCCTCCCAATCTCTCTTCGGCCCCCCTCCCAATCTCTCTTCGGCCCCCCTCCCAATCTCTCTTCGGCCCCCCTCCCAATCTCTCTTCGGCCCCCCTCCCAATCTCTCTTCGGCCCCCCTCCCAATCTCTCTTCGGCCCCCCTCCCAATCTCTCTTCGGCCCCCCTCCCAATCTCTCTTCGGCCCCCCTCCCAATCTCTCTTCGGCCCCCCTCCCAATCTCTCTTCGGCCCCCCTCCCAATCTCTCTTCGGCCCCCCTCCCAATCTCTCTTCGGCCCCCTCCCAATCTCTCTTCGGCCCCCCTCCCAATCTCTCTTCGGCCCCCTCCCATCTCTCTTCGGCCCCCCTCCCAATCTCTCTTCGGCCCCCCTCCCAATCTCTCTTCGGCCCCCCTCCCAATCTCTCTTCGGCCCCCCTCCCAATCTCTCTTCGGCCCCCCTCCCAATCTCTCTTCGGCCCCCCTCCCAATCTCTCTTCGGCCCCCCTCCCAATCTCTCTTCGGCCCCCCTCCCAATCTCTCTTCGGCCCCCCTCCCAATCTCTCTTCGGCCCCCCTCCCAATCTCTCTTCGGCCCCCCTCCCAATCTCTCTTCGGCCCCCCTCCCAATCTCTCTTCGGCCCCCCTCCCAATCTCTCTTCGGCCCCCCTCCCAATCTCTCTTCGGCCCCCCTCCCAATCTCTCTTCGGCCCCCCTCCCAATCTCTCTTCGGCCCCCCTCCCAATCTCTCTTCGGCCCCCCTCCCAATCTCTCTTCGGCCCCCCTCCCAATCTCTCTTCGGCCCCCCTCCCAATCTCTCTTCGGCCCCCCTCCCAATCTCTCTTCGGCCCCCCTCCCAATCTCTCTTCGGCCCCCCTCCCAATCTCTCTTCGGCCCCCCTCCCAATCTCTCTTCGGCCCCCTCCCAATCTCTCTTCGGCCCCCCTCCCAATCTCTCTTCGGCCCCCCTCCCAATCTCTCTTCGGCCCCCCTCCCCATCTCTCTTCGGCCCCCCTCCCCATCTCTCTTCGGCCCCCCTCCCATCTCTCTTCGGCCCCCCTCCCCATCTCTCTTCGGCCCCCCTCCCCATCTCTCTTCGGCCCCCCTCCCCATCTCTCTTCGGCCCCCCTCCCCATCTCTCTTCGGCCCCCTCCCCATCTCTCTTCGGCCCCCCTCCCCATCTCTCTTCGGCCCCCCTCCCATCTCTCTTCGGCCCCCCTCCCCATCTCTCTTCGGCCCCCCTCCCCATCTCTCTTCGGCCCCCCTCCCCATCTCTCTCCCCTCCCTCCCCATCTCTGTCCCCTCCCCCCCCCATCTCTCTCCCCCCCCCTCCCAATCTCTCTCCCGCCCCGGCCCCCCAATCACTGACTCCCTCTCACCCCCTGCCTCCCCCCTGCCCCCCCCCCCTCTCTGACTCCCCACTGCACCCCCCTCTCTGACTCCCCCCCCCTGCCCCCCCTCTCTGACTCCCCCCCCTGCCCCCCCTCTCTGACTCCCCCCCCTGCCCCCCCTCTCTGACTCCCATCCTGCCACCCTCTCTGACTCCCATCCTGCCGCCCCCTCTCTGACTCCCACCGCCCCCCCTCTCTGACTCCCACCGCCCCCCCTCTCTGACTCCCACCTTGCCCCCCCTCTGCCACCCCTCCCTCTCCCTCTGCCACCCCTCCCTCTCCCTCTGCCACCCCTCCCTCTCCCTCTGCCACCCCTCCCTCTCCCTCTGCCACCCCTCCCTCTCCCTCTGCCACCCCTCCCTCTCCCTCTGCCACCCCTCCCTCTCCCTCTGCCACCCCTCCCTCTCCCTCTGCCACCCCTCCCTCTCCCTCTGCCACCCCTCCCTCTCCCTCTGCCACCCCTCCCTCTCCCCCTCTGCGCCCCCCTCCCTCTCCCTCTGCCCCCTCCTCTCGCCCCCCCTCCCTCTCCCCCTCTGCGCCCCCCCTCCCTCTCCCCCTCTGCGCCCCCCCTCCCTCTCCCCCTCTGCGCCCCCCCTCCCTCTCCCCCTCTGCGCCCCCCCTCCCTCTCCCCCTCTGCGCCCCCCCCTCCCTCTCCCCCTCTGCGCCCCCCCTCCCTCTCCCCCTCTGCGCCCCCCTCCCTCTCCCCCTCTGCGCCCCCCCTCCCTCTCCCCCTCTGCGCCCCCCCTCCCTCTCCCCCTCTGCGCCCCCCCTCCCTCTCCCCTCTGCGCCCCCCCTCCCTCTCCCCCTCTGCGCCCCCCCTCCCTCTCCCCCTCTGCGCCCCCCCTCCCTCTCCCCCTCTGCGCCCCCCCTCCCTCTCCCCCTCTGCGCCCCCCCTCCCTCTCCCCCTCTGCGCCCCCCCTCCCTCTCCCCTCTGCGCCCCCCCTCCCTCTCCCCCTCTGCGCCCCCCCTCCCTCTCCCCCTCTGCGCCCCCCCTCCCTCTCCCCCTCTG
Source organism: Carcharodon carcharias (assembly GCF_017639515.1). NCBI lineage: Eukaryota > Metazoa > Chordata > Chondrichthyes > Lamniformes > Lamnidae > Carcharodon > Carcharodon carcharias. The sequence goes on from NC_054468.1 coordinate 145,300,649, forward strand.
CGCCCCCCCTCCCTCTCCCCCTCTGCGCCCCCCCTCCCTCTCCCCCTCTGCGCCCCCCCTCCCTCTCCCCCTCTGCGCCCCCCCTCCCTCTCCCCCTCTGCGCCCCCCCTCCCTCTCCCCCTCTGCGCCCCCCCTCCCTCTCCCCCTCTGCGCCCCCCCTCCCTCTCCCCCTCTGCGCCCCCCCTCCCTCTCCCCCTCTGCGCCCCCCCTCCCTCTCCCCCTCTGCGCCCCCCCTCCCTCTCCCCCTCTGCGCCCCCCCTCCCTCTCCCCCTCTGCGCCCCCCCTCCCTCTCCCCCTCTGCGCCCCCCCTCCCTCTCCCCCTCTGCGCCCCCCCTCCCTCTCCCCCTCTGCGCCCCCCCTCCCTCTCCCCCTCTGCGCCCCCCCTCCCTCTCCCCCTCTGCGCCCCCCCTCCCTCTCCCCCTCTGCGCCCCCCCTCCCTCTCCCCCTCTGCGCCCCCCCTCCCTCTCCCCCTCTGCGCCCCCCCTCCCTCTCCCCCTCTGCGCCCCCCCTCCCTCTCCCCCTCTGCGCCCCCCCTCCCTCTCCCCCTCTGCGCCCCCCCCTCCCTCTCCCCCTCTGCGCCCCCCCTCCCTCTCCCCCTCTGCGCCCCCCCTCCCTCTCCCCCTCTGCGCCCCCCCTCCCTCTCCCCCTCTGCGCCCCCCCTCCCTCTCCCCCTCTGCGCCCCCCCTCCCTCTCCCCCTCTGCGCCCCCCCTCCCTCTCCCCCTCTGCGCCCCCCCTCCCTCTCCCCCTCTGCGCCCCCCCTCCCTCTCCCCCTCTGCGCCCCCCCCTCCCTCTCCCCCTCTGCGCCCCCCCTCCCTCTCCCCCTCTGCGCCCCCCCTCCCTCTCCCCCTCTGCGCCCCCCCTCCCTCTCCCCCTCTGCGCCCCCCCTCCCTCTCCCCCTCTGCGCCCCCCCTCCCTCTCCCCCTCTGCGCCCCCCCTCCCTCTCCCCCTCTGCGCCCCCCCTCCCTCTCCCCCTCTGCGCCCCCCCTCCCTCTCCCCCTCTGCGCCCCCCCTCCCTCTCCCCCTCTGCGCCCCCCCTCCCTCTCCCCCTCTGCGCCCCCCCTCCCTCTCCCCCTCTGCGCCCCCCCTCCCTCTCCCCCTCTGCGCCCCCCCTCCCTCTCCCCCTCTGCGCCCCCCCTCCCTCTCCCCCTCTGCGCCCCCCCCTCCCTCTCCCCCTCTGCGCCCCCCCTCCCTCTCCCCCTCTGCGCCCCCCCTCCCTCTCCCCCTCTGCGCCCCCCCTCCCTCTCCCCCTCTGCGCCCCCCCTCCCTCTCCCCCTCCCCGCCCCCCCCCTCCCCGACCCCCCCAAACTCCCTCTCTCTCCTCCTCCCAGCCTCCCCCCACCCCTCTCTCTCTCCGGTTCCTCCCCTCCCCCTCTCTCTACCCCCCCACCCCCCCCCCCCCCCCACCCTCCCTCCTCTCTCCCCCACTCTCTCAACCCCCCACCCTCCTTCCCTCTCTTTCCCCCCTCCCTTCCTCCCACTCCCTCTCTTTCCCCCCTCCCTTCCCCCCACTCCCTCTACACCACCCCCCCCCCCCCCCCCTCCCTCTATCTGGGTGGGTGTGGTCTCCCTGGATCAGTTCCTGGCCCTGTTAGGGGCAACCTGTTTCATGCTTTCTAATTTCAGGCAGATTCTCGTTGCTGAGGGAAGGAGGAACCTCTGACTGTATTGAACTGCCTGTGCATTGTGGTCATCCAGATCCCTGGACCTAGCTGTCCGGCTGACTGTTTTTTGTGACCTTTGCCACAGCCCTTTACAGATTGTATCCTGGTTTGAGCAGGAAACTGAAGTCCCCCCACCTCCCCTCCAAGAGAAAATGGCAGGGTGGGAGTTCTGTGCACTTATTTGCTCTGTGTTGGAGGATCTGCAGCATTCGTGCCTTACCCATTCAGTTGAAAGCTGTCAGCTGCTCCAATTCCTCTGCATGTTCATATTTTACTTGTTGATTTTGGCTGGGCACTATAATTTGGATATGTCGAATGGTTTTGCCTTTAAATCCTTTAAACTGACTCATTTTCATTCATTTTTCCTGGAAGAACAGCCCCTGTTTATATCTACAGTTGGTTCAGGCAGTCCCCTGCAAAGCATTCTGAATGGTGGCTTATAAATTGAGTGAATGACAGTGGATTAATCAACCAAGTGAAAATAGGTTGTTTTTCTGCACTTTATGTTAAGTACACTGGTCATCTTCCTAAAGCAGAGCTTCAGGCAAAATATTTTTGAATTTCTAGTGGGACTGCTGTTCTTCCTGAATTATCGACATTCTGTACCATTCAAAGTGTGACAAAAACTGCTTCAGATTTTTTTAATGTAAAACTGTTTTTTGTTTGGGAATGCATAATTGAACTACTCTTAAAATTTGGCATGATTTGTCAATTTTATTGTTCTCTAATATTAATCATTGCAAAGACTTTTAATAACATTTACACTGGTGAAGTGCTAGTTTAATTCTTGCTCTGAGGAATTTTCCATAAGTCTGATTTTGGCATTGTTACCCGTTCATAGTTTACCATTGTGAGGGATTTGGTTTTAATATCTGACTTGTTTTAATTTTGGATTACCCTTCAACAAGTGAAAGTTTATGAAAACCAGAAGCCAAGTATAATTGCTTTGATATTTGTGCTCTCATTCCAAGAAGAGGTGGAGCTAACATTTTCTCATGACTCTGGAAATTCTGAATTGTGGTCAGTTCTGTTTTTATGAAAGCACATTTTAATTGAAGCAGCAAGTGCTGTGAATGGATTTCTCTATATTCCATAAGCAGAAATAATCATATTGATCTTCGTGTAATCTTTGTTTAATTAATGTTAGCCTTTCTACCTGTTTCAGGTACTGATTGATCAACATGCATATTTCTGGTTGTTAACAGTTGTGGATTTCTTTTTATTTTGAATTAGATTAAGTTATGAGGTATGATAAGGTATTTAAGGTATGATAAATCACCTTTAATTTCCCAGTGTATACATACCTTACACCATCACCTGGTATGATTAAGGCAAGTCTTTCATATTGGAGTAACTTGTATCAAGCGTGGACATAATGTATTGATACATTTTGTTCAGTGAGGCGGATATGTGCTGAAGACAGTTCAGTGGCACTATGGAGTAGAGCCGAAGCTAGTGAACTGTGTACTGTACAAAGCACAATTGATAGATCCTTTACAATTCCTCAATATTGTGCTCCTATTTACTGAAGGTGTCTTTGAGCAGGTGTAAAATATCAGATGGACACCTTTGCACTGAATTAGATGTAAGGTGGAATCTGCAGGAGGACATGCTGTGCAGTGTTCTCAGTTGAAAATAAGTATCAGTGTGAAATTGAAAGCTAATTTTAGAGCTGTTCACTTATGCACACTTTGTTTGAACTGGAGAACTCTCACAATGGTTCTTTACAAGTCGCCTTTAACAGTGCCATTGAGGCATGCACTGATGTCATTAAAAGAATGGATGATTTATTAATACATTGAGAAAAGTTGAATGGTATAATGGAAGAAGATGAAAGGAGAAGCATCATGAAATGACTGCAAATTTAATGTGTGTATGATTAGAAAATCTTTAGGAAGTTTAACATTCATAAGGAGGTGCTATACAAGTGAGATTCAGCTTTTTATGTCTATAAAACAGATGCATTTTTAAATATATTCAGCCCATATAAGAACCACTAATGGATTTATTGAAAATAATAAGACTGGTGTTATGTTGCTATAATAGATGTCGCAGTATGGTTGCCACTGATGTGGAGACGGAAAGCCGACGTCTTGCTGTAGTTCATACAGAAAAGGTTCCCCTCTTCCTATATAAAACATATTGATGGATTAATTGCATTAAGTTAAGTGATTAGAATAAGTTTCAAATAATTTCCTGGAGGAGGTTTTACAGATGCCCTTAAAAATTGGTATGTGGTGTTGCTTTTGAATCACAACAGTACAGACATGATTACCTGTTGTATTGGTCATTAGAATCAAAGGAAATGGGGATAAGTGAAAGTCTTGCGTCTTATGCACTTGATCTGTAACAAACGCTCAATGGCAACGGTGATAGATTTTGTTCTTTCAAACTTGAGTTGCATTGTGAACTTTGTAACATGAGGTTAAAGCACTTATAGTCATGATGGGAGTATCTGAAATAATGAACAAAGAACGTTGCACTCGTACTCTATTACCCTATATGCTACATGTAGGTTTCTATGTCTTTTTGTCAGCAGTAGACTGAGTGTAGCACAGCCTAGGAACATTGCCGAAACCTGCATACATACTAAGTAAAGTAGTAAATAAGCTTAGTGCAAAAGTATACTCTCAGCTAATTGGATAAATTGTTTCAGTTAACCTTTGCCCGTCTAATGGTACAATCAAGAAATAAAGGTTTGCATTTATCTTGTAATTTCCACAGTCCCAGGATATCCCAAAGTGCTTTGATGTGCAGTCAACATTGTTACATGACAGCCAATTTGTGAGCAAGCAAATAAATGAGGGATAAATGCTGATCATGTTATTGGGGAGAGGTCTCCTGCACTTCGATTAATTCTATGGGATCTTATACGTTCAGCTGAAAGGGAAGACTGGCCCCAGATTTAATGCCTGTTCTTGCAAACTGCAGCACTCTCATTACTGCACTGGACAATCAGCCTGAAGTTTTTGCATTTAAGTTGTTTTCTGTTGACTTGAATCCACAATCTTCTAACCCCAGAGACAAGGGTGCCAGCAATTGAACAATCTTCTAACCCAGAGGCAACTGAACCATGGCTGACATACTATTATTCACACTATAACTGGAGTAAAGGTACAAATATTTAACACTGATCCTGCAATTGTACTGTGAGTGCAGCCTCGATCCGCAACCACTGATCTGATACAGGAATGAAGAATGGTCTCACTCCGCTTTGCTTCAGAGTCAGTCAGACCTTCACTCCTGATTTACACTTCACAAGTGTAGCATTGCATAGCTAAAACAGCTTTTTGTTGATGCTAAATTGGCAGTGTCAATGCGCTAAAGTTATCCTCCCCATTATCTTTATTTAAATGTAGTCGCAGCAACATCATTCAGGGGATGCTCTTCATTTTATGTTTTGCCACAGAAAACATTAAACGACTAGTGGCAAATTAATCGCAAAGAGCGGATTGAAAGATAAGTCACATCACCCTGTGCTGTCTATTTGTCATTGTGTACAGGGAGAGGCGGCTATAGTATTTCCACAAAAGTGTTGTATTTCTAAACAAAATTATATGCAGAGTGAAAGAACTAACATTGCTTTTTTGTGTTCATGAACCAGTCTAAATATTGTAGCCATGACTATAATGTGAACTTGAAAAAGTTTACATGTCTCTAAGCATATAAAGACTTTGGAGACAATCAGAGCTTTATTAAAATTATAATATCTAGGTGGATTCATGAATACAATGAAGTAGAAATATGATATTTTTCACTCTAGTTATGGTTTATGATCAATATACTACATAGAAATGCCATAGTCACCCATTCCAGCACTAGTCAATGGATAGACAAAATAGAATGGAAGTTATTTATCTTTCAGTCATTTGCAATGAATTTGCCACCATTGATGTTTTCTGTGTTAGAGCATGCTGTGAGGAACATCCTTTGAATTCTGTTTCAGGAAAGAGAATGAACTTCAAGAATCAAAGGATAATGTAAAAGACAATCAAAACTAGCTTTTTCAAGCACCCCAGTCCCAGGCAGACTCTGCCTAAGATGAGTGGGTGAGGCTTTTGTGCTCCATGCACCATTTCATGACTAATATTGTACTTTGTTCTTTTTATCTTTTTTGTAAAATTCAAAAACTGGAACAGGGTGAGGGCACTGCAATGGATTAGTATGGTGTTCTTTAACCTGGGTGACCTGGATTCAAAAGCAGATTTCGAGATGGAAGTTCTCTCTGCTTTTTGTAAAGAATATCGTATGTTTTTGATGTTCTTTTTGTGGGAACCTAGCATTTGGGATCCATCTTCTGTTGTTTTGCTGTTAAGCCTGCTTTCTGTTGACTGGTGGCAGGCTTGTTAGTCCCTTGGAAACCAGATTTAAAAGCATAAATGTGGAAGTTGGCCCATGGAACAGCAGGCTTTCAGAACCTGACTTAGAGAGAAATATAGAATTGGCTTAAGAGGTCTGTGTGGGATATGTTTTAGCAATCAACCCTATTCCCAGTGGATGTGGATACAGAACACTAATGCCACTAAATAGATCATTTTACCAAAACCACAAAATTGGCTGGTTTAGGAAGTGAAGAAATCTCTGTGGGTTATGCTCTTCATAGAGAGGGGATTAAGACACATTATTGGTAAAGAATACTAGGGAGCTTTATTTTTTTTAAGTCCTAATAATGGGTTTATTTAATTTGAAATATTCATTCATTTACAATGGAATGCTAGTCCAACACAGGTTAGAGTTCAGACATTATATCCAATCAGGCTTCTTCGGCCAATGACCTCGCCAATGTAAAACCACATCACAACTTTCGTGGCCACAAGTGTGTTCCTCAGGGCATCCTTTACTGTTATTTGTTTGTAACTCCCAGCTTTAACTGATGCCACAAGACCCTTGAAGCTTTCAACAGCCACTGGGATTTCTCCAGGAGTTGGAGGAGTCAGCTCCACCTGAGCATATTTCCAGAAGGTAGCCAGACGTGGTTTAGAGTAATTAGCAGCAGCCAGGGCGAGCTTGGGGCCGCCGGTCACCACTTTCTGCACCAACCGCCGCGCCGCCTCCGCCATCTTCTTTATATTGCATTTAACCTGTAATTCTTTCGAGTACAAACCCGTTTCCATCTGTTCCTATTCAGATGAAGTTACGTTGTTTCATAGTTTGCCATTGTGCGATTTGAACTTGGGGTTACAAACCCAGTACCATAACCACTTGGCTATTTAGGCCAAGCAGTGTACCTTATTAATTGTATACAATTACAGATAGGTGGAGGGCATTAGTTAGAGTTCCCACTTGACTACATATACAGAGACACTTATGCTTGGCCTAAATAGCCAAGTAGTAATGGTACTGGGTTTGTAACCCCAAGATCAAGAGTTCAAATCTCACAATGGCAAACTATGAAACAATGTAACTTCATCTGAAACAGATGGAAACGTGTTTGTACTTGAAAGAGTTACAGAGACACTTATGCTTGGCCTAAATAGCCAAGTGGTAATGGTACTGGATTTGCAACCCCAAGATCAAGAGTTCAAATCTCACAATGGCAAACTATGAAACAATGTAACTTCATCTGAAACAGATGGAAACGTGTTTGTACTCGAAAGAGTTACATCTTCTTAGCTTGGCCTAAATAGCCAAGTGGTTATGGTACTGGGCTTGTAACCCCAAGATCAAGAGTTCAAATCTCACAATGGCAAACTATGAAACAATGTAACTTCATCTGAATAGGAACAGATGGAAATGTGTTTGTACTCGAAAGAGTTACAGAGACACTTATTGAAATTGGTGTGGTTGAGTTTCACTCTAAATAAATGTAAATGGCTCCAGTATCATCCTTCACCAAGTGCCTTTCTGGAATGTGACATACCTGAGCTGGGAGCCCTTGAAACTGACATTCAGATATTTAAAATGGGGAAACCGGTATTAATCTTCCACCAGCTGCTTGAGTACAAAATTCATCAAAAAAACTGGAAAGTAAGTGACCTTAACCAAATGAGATGTTGTTACCTCTGTGTAATTGCTGCTGGGTTCTGATAGCCTATTGTTTCCCATCCAAGGTTTCATTGTGTGCTTGTAGGCTCTGGTGGGTGTGATTTGTATTATCGTCTTACAATTTCCTTGGTGGTACTGGCTGGCATTAGGATTGGCTGACTGGCCACATCTTTACATTCATTCTCTTTGCACAGTTTCTGTAATGTGCACTTTATTCCATAAAATGACGGTATTGAGTACTGGTCACTGAAGTAAAAAAGGGACTGGTAACCCATGGAAGAAGATATTTCTGATTTTGTGAGGTGGTGTATTTATAATCTGTAAGTCAGTCTTTGTCAGTTCTTTTCCATAGTTTTGGTTCATTTTAGTTGAATTGATGAATGTTTCCATCATAAATATAACCCTCCACTGAAAATATAACTAATTTAAAATCCTCACCTCCTCTTCAGAGCTGACCTCGGTCTTCATTCTGCCTACTCTCAACAACCTTCTCCAGCCTTTTTTCCCTTCCTGCACCGTGGTCCTTTTATGCAGCATTCCCTCCATTTGCAGTGGTATTAACATCAGGACATTAGAGTCATCTTGGGCCTACCTCTCTGGATCTCTCTCCATAAACCCTGCTGCCTCTACAGCTTTAAATACCTTCTTGCAATCCATCTTTTTGCCCAAAGTTTCAGCCACCTAGTTCAATTCTCCCCCCATGGCTCAGCATACGTTCATTTATCTGTTTTATTTAGTTATACCCCTAATCCAACCCCCATGCCCTTGAATACATGGGGATGTTTTTCACTAAGTGTGCTATATAAATGCAGGCTGTTAAGTTGGTTATTTATTCTGTTCATGTAACAGTCTCTCGGGATCAAGGATAGAGGAATTTGAAGAGTGTCCTGAGTGAATTAGATTGCTGTTTACACTCAAAATATTTTTTTTGCTTTTGGTCCACAGGGACTTTCCTGACTGAAGTATGATATTATGCATGGAGCAGATAAAACCTATTGACTAACCTGTGGATTGCAGCAGTATTAATCATGACTGTGTTTAGAAAAGTGTGTACTGTTTATATTGTTTGTTTAAAACATAGTGAGGCACCTCAGTTCAGGGTGATGAGTGTTATCTGTGTACCTGTAGATATATCATGGGACAGTGCTGCACCTGTGGGTGTTGGCCTGTGAAAGACATGTTTCAATTCAATTCAATCACATGGAAAATTTGTGTTGAAGCAGTTGGTTAAAGCTGGAGTCATAATATGAACTGCAACATTTGTTGAATACCCAGCATGCAATAGAAATTTTGAATCTGTTTGCAGGGAAAGTAAGGAATATCAATCCTCAGTTGCCTTTGTGCTTTCATACCTAAAGGGAGTGTGGAAATGCAGACAATTTTATTGCAAAAACCAAAGTCAAGTTTTGAAACAGACGTGCGCAGCAGTTTGTGTTCATGTCAAGCCATGCTGTGTTTGTGCTCAGACTGAAATATTTGGAGATTATTTGACACAAATAATTAGAGCCTCTCTGATATGATTCACTTACAGGAGGGGATATTATAAAAGCAAAAAACTGCGGATGCTGGAAATCCAAAACAAAATCAAAAATACCTGGAAAAACTCAGCAGGTCTGGCAGCATCTGCAGAGAGGGACACAGGAGGGGGAATTATGTGTGTTTGGAAAAATCTTTCAAATACAAACAATTTACACTTTTTAAAATAAAGATTTAAGATTGTCATCCCCTATGGGTAAGTGTGTGGAAATTTTTTACTCTTGTTTTTCCTGTGGTGCCTACACTATTACATCTGGTGCCACTTGGGACCTGTTCTTTATTCTCAAGCCCACACCAATCATGGTTGACATTTGCCCTTTAACCCCAGACACATCAATGCTGTACTGATTTGGTCTAAAAGTGCAAGGCAGCTGGGATGATTTGTCACAGATGACGTACGTCCTCAGGAAGAGAGAATTTAAAATTAAATGAATGATCTGATAATTTTCAAATTCTTTTTTTAAAATGCCTGGCCGTTGCTTTGATAATATACTTTGCTGGTGCCTCTGTTTTGAAAAGCAAACCAGCATTTGTTTACAGTTAATTCCTATTGTGTACTGTTGTTTGAACCTAGGGCAGATTTAAAAACAAAATGTCTTTGGCAATGTAATAAAATGTGAAACCTCATCCCTTACCTGGTAATGTGGTAATCAATTTCGCTTCATTGTGGCAGTCAGCAAAGAGGGATTGACTGCAACACATTGTAATGTATAGATAAAAACAAAAAGCTGTGGATGCTGGAAATCCAAAACAAAAGCAGAATTATCTGGAAAAACTCAGCAGGTCTGGCAGCATTGGCGGAGAAGAAAAGAGTTGACATTTTGAGTCCTCATGACCCTTCAACAGAACTAGGTGAATCCAAGGAAAGGGGTGAAATATAAGCTGGTTTAAGGCGTCGGGGCCGGGGAGTCGGGGTGGGGGGGGGGGGGGAGTGGAGAGGGGTGGTGTGGTTGTGGGGACAAGCAAGCAGTGATAGGAGCAGATCATCAAAAGATGTCACAAACAAAAGAACACATAGGTGTTGAAGTTGGTGATATTATCTAAACGAATGTGCTAATTAAGAATGGATGGTAGGGCACTCAAGGTATAGCTCTAGTTGGGGGGAGCAAACTAGAGGAACAGCACCTCATCTTACGACTAGGCACTTTACAGCCTTCCGGACTGAATATTGAATTCAACAACTTTAGGTCTTGAACTCCCTCCTCCGTCCCCACCCCCTTTCTGTTTCTTCCCCCTTCCTTTTGTTTCTTCCAATAAATTATATAGATTTATCTTTTCCCACCTATTTCCATTATTTTTAAATCTTTTATGCACCCCCCACCCCTACTAGAGCTATACCTTGAGTGCCCTACCATCCATTCTTAATTAGCACATTCGTTTAGATAATATCACCAACTTCAACACCTATGTGTTCTTTTGTCTGTGACATCTTTTGATGATCTGCTCCTATCACTGCTTGCTTGTCCCTACAACCACACCACCCCCCCCTCCACTTCTTCCACTCCCCCCCCCCCCCCGACACCTTAAACCAGCTTATATTTCACCCCTTTCCTTGGATTCACCTAGTTCTGTTGAAGGGTCATGAGGACTTGAAACGTCAACTCTTTTCTTCTCTGCCGATGCTGCCAGACCTGCTGAGTTTTTCCAGGTAATTCTGCTTTTACATTGTAATGTATATTGTGCAATCCCCAAAAGTACATGATGGGGAGTCCTAATCATATTAATAGTCCCTACACATGCTGCCTACGACTTTGAGAAATGCTTCCTCTGTTGAACTCTGGTTAATGGTTTCATGTTACAATGGAAACAGGGTGCTAAAAAATCACTTTCTGGATATTTCCTGTATAACTTGGTTCTCCAAATTATGAATTAAGTAAGTAAGCACCAAGAAATGTTAATGCAGCTTATATTTCTTCTCAATCCCCAGTAAACCAAACTTGTAGCTTGTCATCAGATAATTGGAATACCTGTGTGCACACAGTGTACATGTCCCATTCTGGCTCCTAAGATACTGTTTGGAAAAATTCTCATGTTGACTTACAATAAGTGTTTCTTGCAAGTCTCTGCTTTTTATTTAAAAGCAAAATATTGCGAATTGTGGAGATCAGAAGTAAAAACAAAGTGGTGGAAAACTGAACGGGTCTGACAGCATCTTTGGAGAGAGATACAGGAAAGAAGGTTATTCATATTGGTCTCAATGTTAACTCTGTTTCCCTCTCCACAGATGCTGATTTTATTTCTGCTTTTTATTTGCTTGTTGGAGTTCTGATGTGGTACAAATGAGATTTCTAATGAGTTTCCTAGCAATGTTGTAGTTTGTTTCATAAAATACAGAATGTATTGTTTGTCAGCAGTGCCATACTTAGAATGGCTTGAAATACTTAGTGTGTGGGAATTGTGCAAGTAGCCCCTGCTGAATTGTTTGCATGATGTATTGAATGGGTTATGAACTGGTTTTTTGTGTGCAAGGGAAAACCAGTGAAGCCTGCAAATGGTATTCACTACAATAAGTGAGTCATATTACAGAAGTAATGGTTGTGACCTAAGGCAGAAGATTGTTATTTCAAGTTCCACTCCAGAGATTAGGTACAGGCCTAGGCTGACATTTCAGTGCAGCACTGAGGGAGCGCTGCACTATCTGTGGTTGCCATCTTTCGGATGAGATGTTAACCTGAGGCCCAGTCTGCCCTCTTGAGTGAACGTAAAATACCCGGAAGAAGAGCAGGAAGTTCTATCTGATGTCCTGGCCAATATTTATTCCTCAACCAACAGCAGTAAACCAGATTTTCTGGTCATTGTCCCATTACTCTTTGCAGGATCTTGCTGTGTGAAAATTGATTGCCATTTACACTATAACAGTGTTTACACTTCAAAGGCACCCCTTTGCTGTAAAATGCTTTGAGACATTCATAAGTCATAAAAACGGCTATAAAAATGCATGTCTTTCTTTCCTTTAACGTGATTGTATTTTGTTTGACTGACTCTAGAATATGCATTTTAAAGAAATGGTATGGTGTTGAAGCAGGGGTGGCAAGTTCAAGCCTCCCACTGTTTTTAATCTCAGCCATGCTGTGGGAAAGGGGTAGGTGCTGGACATTACCTAGGTGGTACAGGGGCAATTGGTCTATCACAAAGTGATGCGGACATTTTTTCTTGCGGCCAAAGCTGATGGTGTCATGGCAGCAAACCACCTCACTGTCTTCTCTATTGTAAGAAGTACATGTCCTGTGCTGAGTGTGGGAGGAGGCGAAGAGAAAAAGGAGTGTTAAGTTAAAAGATGGTTGTAATTGTATAGTGTATTTCTTGACCTTAGCTCTTGAAGGAAACTTAATAGCTTAAGTGTAAGCGCCGTTGCTTTGTTAATAAATGTGTTAATCAATTTACATATGGCGTGGTCCCACAAATAACAATGGAATGACCAGTTAAACAGTTTTGGTGGTGGCTGAGGGACGAATGTTGTCCCAGAAACTAAAGCTTGCTGCATTTCTTCAGGAAAAGATACAGTTGTTTTTTTTACCCTTTTGAACACGAGGGCTTGGCTTAACATCCATAAGATGGTGGCTTTGACAGTGCAGCATATCCTCTACTGCACTGAAATATCAACCTATATAGTATGCTGAAGTTTTGGCATATTTATTTCTATCGCTGTTGACCTTCCTATCAATGGGAACAGTTCCTCTCTCTCTACTCTATCCAGACCTCTCCTGATTTTGAACACCTCTATTAAAGCTTCTCTCTTTTAGGAGAACAACTCCAACTTTTCCAAACTGTCCATGTACCTGAAGGCCCTCATCCCTGGAACCATTATGGTAAATATTTTCTGCATCTACTAAAGCCTTCACATTCTTACCTAATGTGCGGTGCCCAGACTGGATACAATACACTGGTTGAGGTTGAGCCTATGTTTGATAAAGGTTCATCATAACTTTTTTATTTTTGTATTCTATGCCTCTACTTAAAAAGCCTGTATGCTTATTAATCACTTTTTCAACCGATCCTGCCACCTTGAACGATTAGTGCACATACAGCCAGGTATCTCTGTTCATGCACTATCTTATGGATGTTAAGCCAAGCCCTCGTGTTCATGGGTATAAAAGACAGCTGTATCTTTTCCTGAAGAAATGCAGAAGCTTTAGTTTCTGGGACAACATTTGTCCCTCAGCCATCACCAAAACTGTTTAACTGGTCATTCCATTGTTATTTGTGGGACCACGCCATATGCAAATTGATTAACACATTTATTAACAAAGCAACGGCACCAATTGCACCCTTTGTTTTGTATTGCCCCTTCTCAGTCTTCCTCTCAAAATGTATCACTTCACTTTCTCTGCATTCAATTTCATCTGCCATGTGTGCACCCATTGCACCAACCTATGTCCTCTTGAAGTCTATCAGCATCCTCCTCACAGTTCACAATTCCAAGTTTTGTGTCATCTGCAGATTGAAATTGTGTTTTCTACACCCAATTCTACACTGAAGTCCTTAATATATATCAGTAAAAACAGTGGTCCTCGTTACTGGCCTCTGGGGAACCACAGTGTGTACCTACCTCCAATCTGAAAAACAATTGTTCACCACTACTGTTTCCTGCCTCTCAGCCAACTTCATGTACGTTTGGTTCCATGAGCTTCAGTTCTGCTGGCAGGTCTATTACATGACACTTCATGAACACCACATCAGCCACATTATCATGATCACCCTTGTCTGTTACCTCATCAAAAAATTCAATCAGGTTACTTAAACACGATTTGTCCTTAACAAATCCATGCTGGCTTTCCTTAATTAATCCACACTTTTGTCCAAGTGACTGTTAACTTTTCTCAGATTATTTTTTCTAAAAGTCTCCACACTACCGAGGTTAAAATGACTGACCTGTAATTGATGGGTTTATCCTTACGTTTGCTATTCTCCAGTCCTCAGGGCCCATCCCTATATCTAAGGAGGGTTAGAAGATTATGGCTGGTGTCTCCATAATTCTCATCCTAATTCCCTCAGTATTGCTGATTACATCTGGTCCAGGTGCCTTTTAAACTTTTAAGTGTAGCTAGCATTTCCAATACCTCTATATCAATTATTAGCCCATCCAGCAACTCAAATAATTCTTCTTTCACCATGACTTCAGGTTATTCCTTGGAAAAGACAAATGCAAAGTACTAATTTAGTAACTCGGCCATTCCCTGCCTGTTCCCCCAACCACATTATCTCCTATCATTGTTACTTTCTCAATGTTCCATCTACCACCCTGTCCATGGTGCCATAGACTTGGCTGTGCCTGCACTCCCCAGAGGAACCATCATTCCCTCTAGAATTCAGAAAGTGCAGAGCATGATGCACTTGGGACTCCTGCACTATGTTTAGCTGGGTGAGACTATACTCATCTGGCATTGTTTTTATCTATACAATCATAATCAGAGATTGACTTGCCATGGTACTGCTTGTCTGTCTGGCGGTCACCCATTCTGTCTTTGCCTGCACGTCCTTAAGCTGCGGGATGGCCACCTCCCGAACCCAGAGCTTCTCCAGCTGATTTCACTTACTGCACATGCGGTTGTCCAGCTCAGAAGTGTCCTGGTGTTCCCACATGTAGCAGGATGTGCATTTCATAGGACTGAGGTACCCTGCCATGCTTTATCTATTGAAGTACTAACTAAATCTACCAGAAATAAAAATTAAGATTTTAAAAAGAAAACTTAAGATTTCACACTTAAAACCTCACACAGGCAGTAGAGTTTTGCATGAACTTATTTTTATGGAGTGTTGAAGATGGGAGTTGGGCCAGGAATGTGTTGGAATGGTCATATCCAAAGTTAGCAAAGGCATGGATGAGGGTTTCAGCAACAGATGAGCTGAAGAAATAATGTTCTGGACGTGGAAAGAGGAATTCTTTATGATGTCACAGATATCTGGTTAGAAGCTCATCTTGGGATCAAATGTTGCATAAAGGTTGTAAACAATCTGGATTAGCTTCAGATAATTGCCAGCTGAGGAATTTTGTCAGATGATAGGAGCCTATAACTTCTGTTTCCACATTTTTCTATCCCTTTTCACTTTTCCCTTCTTCTGTCACCATGCCTCCATTCATTTCTGCCCCCTTGGGTACTCTGTCCTCCCAAACCCCTAGACCAACCCTTCAGTACTCCTTAATATTCCCATTCTCTTCCTTCCTTGTGCATGTGCTGTCCTTAGGCTTCATCATCCTCAAGACATTGGTCAGCCTCCATGTGTACACTCATGAACCCAGCTCTATCTCTCTGCCACCCCCTCAGTTGCATCTAAACAATCAGACAACTTGTCTGAATTCCAGTCTTGCATGTGCCACAATTTTCTCCAGCGAAATGTTGGAAAGACTGACACCATTATCTTTTGCATTCGAGGCAAACTTCATACTGTGCACCAATTTCTTACCCCTCCCTAGCCACTAGCTCAGCCTGAACCACTGTTGTTCTGTTTGTAACTGATGTCCTATTCGATCCTGGGCCAATTTTGCAGTTTCATATAATTTCTACTTCAAAGACCATCTATTGTTCCCCTTCATTCCAACCTCAGTCCTTCTGTTGCTGAAACCCTCATCCATGATTTTGTCGTCTCCAGGCTCTACTATTCCCATGTTCTCCAGCTAGGTCTTAAATTTTTCTCTCCCTGCAAACTCTTCTGGCAGCCCGCTCACCTATCATCCCTGTCTTCACTCACTTTCATGGACTGCAGCTAGCTCGATGCTTCAAAGATAAAACTGCTATCCTTGTGCATCAATCCTTTCATGGCCTCACCTGCCCCATCATGTAATCTGCTCCAGTCCTCTTCTAAACACTCTGTTTCTCTGACTTTGACCTCTTATGCATCCACCTACCTTTTGCTCCACCATTGATGACTATTGTCAGCTGCCTAGGTTCCACGCATTGCAATTTCATCCTGAAACTTCTCTACATCTTCTCCAACACCCTCCTTAAAAGCAATTTATTTAACCAAACATTTGTTCATCCCTGCTTGTATCCTTTGGTTTGACATTCAGTTTTTTGATCATATCTCTGTGAAGCACTTTGGGGCATTTTTTATTTTAAGGGTGTCATATAAACGCAGGTTGTTATTTAAACCAAAACTTTTTCATTGGGCATATTGTTATTTTTAACTTGGGAAGGTACGTATTTGTCCACAGGTGATTTCAAGTGATTTTTCAAAAAAGTTAATTTGTTGTTTCGATGTTTAAATTGCGTCAAGGTATACTTTCCTCTCTATAGTTAGAGAACATAAAAAGAATAGAAGATATGACATGCCTGTCAAATTTGTAAGCTATTCTAAAAATAAAGTCCTAGAAATGTATTTGTGAGAGCACAATGTTTCTTTTGGTGTGACCCAATTGCTAGCACGCACTGAACACTGATGCAGGATCACAGGTGAAACAGCTGTACTGGCCATCAGCCTGTGCTGCATTTTATCTTTCAAACATTCAGCATTTGTGGTTTTTAACTATCCACCTCATCTAAAGGCCATTCTGATGTAGCCTGTGTTTTAGACAACAGTAAGTGTTCTGAAGATGTTGCATTATGCACTCTTCAGTGGTTTCCTAAAAGCTTGTGATTGTATAGATTGCATGTACTGGATACAGTACTCAAGGAATGGTCTGTTGAAAGCATCGTTTTGGCTATGTCATTCAGTGTTCTTTATGCTTTGCTTCACAGTGATTGCACAGCACGCTTATGTATACTCGTGTCCCATAACCTCTGAACTTTATGAATGGTGCAACAATAAATAATAAGAGATAAAATACTTAAACAGCATGTTTTCCTTCATCTATGCAATAATTTTGCACTTGTGTGATTGGATTAACAATTTTCAGAGGAGTTGTGCAATTGAACATCATATTTCCTTAATTCATTTAACACATTTGTATGTGAATAATCCAGTATCAATGCTATCCACTTAAATGTTATCAGAATCATACGGAATATGCAGACTTTGGGGATGAACAAAGTTGTTGAAAACTTATCTGCTGTCATCAACATTGACCATTTGTGGGTAAATTTATGAATTTTTAGAACAGAATTCAGTTTCAAAATTTTATAATTTTAGCAGATGTTCTTTTCGTGTAACAAAGGTAAACCGTATATGCCTTGCTATATCTGATTTGAACTTTACTATGCAAGTATAGATAGTAGGATGCTGACTGCCATCATTGTATACAGTTCACATCTCAGGGCATTTGTTTTATGTACCATCAATTACAGACTCGTGGTTCTCTCACCAATGTTTGCTTTTATAGGAATAAATAATGTGACCTCCATTGAGCGGATGGCAATGGAGACCAGCTTGTAATCTGTCTCAGCAGCATAGGCGTCTGATAGTCTGCTAAACATACCGCACTAGTTCAATGTGTCCATGTGTTTGTGACATAAAGTAGTGTTAAGACTCTGACACACAGTTCAGTGTCACATTTCTGGGCAAGTCTACAATATGTACTGTGTTGTAAGTTGTCTGAATAAAATAGGAAGGGTGTGACTTTGGAGTCAACCTAGAAGGAGACTAGACACAGAAGGTAATAGAAATAGGGGGAATTGGCATCTGTAGATTAGTTTAGTGGTAACTCTTCTGAGTCTTAGGTTGAAGATGAAAAGGAGCCTTCATGTGTTGCCAGGAATGCCACACTTGTGATTCTTCATTAGCTTTCTGATTGCACTGCTAGTTGACAGCAGAGAGATTGATACAGCATTATTGACTTGTGATAACTCATTTTTGGTTTATGGTTGAGTGGAGTTGTCAGTTCTGAAGATTTTTCTGGTGTTATTCCTGCTCTCTCAACCTTAAAGCAAGGGAGACTCTGTTTTTTCAAAACAAATAATTGCATTGGTGCCTGAATATGAATCAAATCATGCTCACCCTTTGAAGACCATGCAAGCAAAATGTTTGCTTCTTTGATCAGAATGTTTTAATAAGATATGTTTCTTAAATTTCAATTATGTCTGTTCTAAGTAAGAGAGAATTGACAGTAGTACCTGTACAGATGCTGTATTACAGGATTTTCTTGAAGTCTGATGGGAAAGCACTTTCAAATATTGTTTATTGGGAAGATGCAAAATAAGTAAGGTGTGGCATTTTAATTTCCCAACAGCTTTATCAAAAGTAAGTCAATTGGTCAGTCAAGGTAGGGGTTGCATGTACAGAAGGGCATGGCATCTCAAATATTTACTTAATCTTGGAAATGTTACCCAGTTACTAAGAGGTGGGGCATGACTCAATATTTAATGGCACCAACAGCAATTACTTTTGGCTCAAAAGTGAAGTTTAATTTTTTTTTATTCACTAGTGCCAGTGGCTAGACCTGCATAATTGCCCTTGTTTAGAGGGCATTTAAGATTCAACCACATTGCTGTGGGTCTGGAGTCACATGTAGGCTAGACCAGGTAGGGACAGCAGATTTCCTTCCCTAAAGGACATTGGTGAACCAGATGGGTTTTTACAACAATCAACAATAGTTTCATGGTCATCATTAGACTTTTCATTCCAAATTCTTATTGAATTCAAATTCCACCATCTGCTGTGGCAGGATTTGAACCTGGGTCCCTGGATTGCTAGTCTAGCGACAATACCACTACTCCATCGCCTCCCACAAAACACAATGTTACAGGAATTGCTTAAGCATTTATGGGAAAAATAAAAGTAAAATATAGTGACTGTAAAACATAGGAGGAGGAGAAGGCCATTTGGCCCATCAAGCCTGCTCCACCAATGAATCAGATCATGGCTGATCACCTACCTCAATGCCACTTTACTGCACTATCCCTATACGCCTTGATGTCATTAGCATCCACTTGAAAATCATCAATGATTAAGCTTCCACAGCCCCCTCAGGTAGAGAATTCCAAGGATTTGCCACCCTTTGAGTGAAGGAATTCCTCCTTATCTCAGTTTTAAATGACCTGCCTCTTATTCTGAGAAGCTGTCTAGTTGTTGAGCAAGCATTCTTGTGCGTTAGAATTCTGTGTTCCAAATGTCTGTTTCTATTTTGGGGCCTGTGTTAGAGCATTTGTATAGTAATTATGGTTTTATTTAGTGTTTATTGTACCTTTAACAATAGGACTTGCTAGGCAAGATCAAATGATCTGTAGTAACCAATAAGAGAATAGCACAGGCGACCTCAGCAGTCAGTGCAGAGATAGAGTTGGAGTTGAAAGTACACATGTAGTTGCTGCTGAGTATATTGTAAATAAACTTAATGTTTCCATCCAAGAAGTGTCTGCAGATCAACTCTATCATTGATAGTACAACTCGGCCACCCTACAACAAACTGGCGATAAGTATAAAATAGGATTGAAGAGAAGAAATCAAGTCAGAAAGAAATTGGCACTGTACCTTGCTCAGTGATTGTAGGTAGCAAGGTTTGTTAAAATTGAACAAGTTATCCCCTCAAAATGCCACAATTTGGGAGAATTGACCCTTATGAACCTGCCACAGATGGTTTGTCTCAATACATAGAATGCCTTCAGTTTTTTTTCAAGTGAACAAGATTAGCGGGGATGAGAAGAGGCAAGCAATCCTCTTGAGTACTTGTTGGAGCAAAACCTATAGTCTGATTGGAAGTTTGACGGCACCCAGTGCCCCAGATTCGAAGAAGTTCAATGAATTGGTGGACCTCATCAGTGGTCACTTTCAACCCAAGCCCTCAGTCATATTCAGAGGTTCAGGTTTAATTCACGAAATATAGCCCCGGGTGCGACAATTGCATGCTATGTGGCAAATTTGAAGCAGTTAACGGAACATTGTGAGTTCAGTACAACTTTGAATGACGTGCTCAGAGATCATTTAGTGTGTGGTGTGAAAGAGGACGCTACTCAAAAAGATTATTGTCCGAAGTGAGTCTGGATTTCAAGAAGGTGCTAGAGATAGGGCTGGCCATGGAAAGTGCAGTGAAAGATTCAAAAGCATTACAGGGTGTGAAAAATGGCGCCATCCTCCACATCGGGTGGGAAACCTCAGCCGGAAGAGGCATGAAAAAGCAAGACTCTGCCAAGAAGTGGGAAACAGCTAGCCGAAGAATAAAGAAAAATAACTTAGCAGCAAAATCGAGGAATAATTTTGATAGAGGTGGAAACAATCAGTCTTTTAGCGATTGGCAGTTTAAAAAAAATCGAATGCTACTATTGTCATAGAAATGGACATATAATGAGGCAGCAGAATGAAAGATTCAAGCAGGCTTGTAAACAAAAGAAGAAGCCCAATGAAATCTGCAATGTAGAAGAGCCTGAAATAACAAATTCAGATATTTACTCGTTGTTTAATCTGAAAGTTGGAAAGACAGAACCAATATTCGTCACAGTGAAAGTAAATGGCAAACCTGTTAGAATGGAAGTGGACACAGGAGCTTCCACTACAGTAATTGGGGAACATACCTTCGGATATTTGAATAATGGTGAAAATCAATTAAGTTTAGAGGAAACAGCCGCCAAGCTAAAAAAAAATACGGGTGAAGACATTCAAGTGAAAGGCATAAGCTGAGTAACTGTCCATTATGGAAGCCAATCGGCAAAGCTGCCCTTGATGGTAGCAGCGTGAAGGGCCAAGCCCCCTGGGGCAAAATTGGTTCAGGGAGATTAGAATGGGCTGAAATTTTCCAGTTGAGAGCAAGTGGGCTACCAGAGCTACTTAGAAAGTATGTCACTGTCTTTGAGGATGAACTGGGGAAAACCCAGGGCTTGTAGGCCAAGATTCAGGTGGATCTGGAACAACCCCTCGCTTCATGAAGATGAGACCGTTACCATATGCCCTGTGTGAAAGAGTCAACATTGAACTGAACAGACTGGAGAAACTGGGCATTATACAACCTGTTCAGTTCTCAGAATGGGCAGCACCCATAGTCTCCATCCTTAAACCCGACCAAAGGTCCGAATTTGTAGAAACTACAAACTGACGGTTAATTAAGTAGCTAGACGGGCACCCCATTCCAAAAATCAAAGACCTGCATGCCAAGCTGGCAGGAGGGACAATTTACACACAGCTTGACACAAGTTATGCTTATCAACAATTAGAGTTGGATAATACCTCCCAGGAATTTGTCACAATTAATACCCACAAAGGGTTGTACCAATATACACGATTGCCTTTTGGTGTCTCCTCCGCTTGTACCATCTTTTGGAGAACCATGGCAAGTTTATTGCAAAGGCTGCCCCAGGTTGTAGTCTCTTTAGACAATGTATTGATGACAGGATTCACTGAAAAAGAGCAAATGGCAAACTTAGAAGTGTTAAAACATTTCTTAAAAGCTGGAGTGCGTTTAAAAAACAAAGTGCACGTTCCAAGTGAGGGAGGTAATCTTTTTGGGTCATTGAGTAGATCCACAGGGCCACCACCCAATTGAGGAGAAAGCGAGAGCCATAAGAGAAGCATGTGCCAAAGAACACCTCAGTGCTCAAATCATTCCTAGGAATGATCTATTATGGGTAGTTCTTACCCAATTTGTCTACACTGCTAGCCCCCCTGCATTCTCTACTCAATAAGAACCAGTGTTGGTCTTGCGGGGCGCCCCAGAAAGAAGCTTTCATAAAGATGGAACAATTGTTACACTCACCCAATCTATTATAACCAGACAAAAGAGTTGGTGCTGGCATGTAACGCATCTCCCTACGGAGTGGGACTAGTGTGCTCTTATCGGATGGATGACGACACGGAACGGCCAATAGGTTACATATCAAGAACATGCACCATGGTGGAAAAGGGATATTTGCAGATAGAAAAAGAAGGCCTGTCCATCATCTTTGTCAAGAAATTTTAACAGTATGTACACGGCTGGCATTTTACAATTGTTTCAGACCACAAATCATTGCTAGGATTGTTTAGTGAGGACAAGGTTACACCACCTCAGCAAGCATACAACAATGAGCTTTAATTCTGGTAGCATATGAATACACTTTCGTACATAGGCTTGGCAATCAAATTGCATATGCCGAAGCCCTTAACCGTTTGCCTTCTCGAGAAAATGATGATCATGTTTCAGTTCTACAGGAACTTGTTTAACTGTTAAATTTCTTAGATGCGTCACTGGTATGTGCTCGACAGATCAGACTGGTCAAGCTGGGACCCAGTTCTATCTCAGGTATGAGAACAAGTGCTACATGGTTGGTCACAGGAGCCCGTATCTGACAAAATAAAACCCTGTACTTCAACAGAAGACACAAACTAACCAGTCAGGATGGTATCTTATTGTGGAGAGCACAAGTGATAGTTCCTCCAAAGGGAAGGGAGCTTCTTTTAGTTGAGCTACACAATGCCCATCCAGGAATTTCCCAAATGAAGACCATAGCACACAGCTACCTATAGTGGCCTGGGATGGATGGCAAAATAGAGAGTATGATAAAGCACTGTGGGCAATGTCAGCAACTACAAAAGTTGCCAGTGATAGCTCTGTTACACCCATGGGAGTGGCCAGGTAGACCCTGGGTGCAGTTACACATTGACTATGTTGGACCTTTCCTGGGAACAATGTTTCTTCTCATTGTCAATGCCTATTCAAAATGGTTGGACAAAAATGAGGTGAAGTTACCAACGTCAGCCACTACAGTTGAGAAACTACGTCATAGTTTTTTCATTTATGGACTGCCAGAACTGGTCGTTTCCAATAACTGTATTTACAAGTGCTGAGTTTGTGGTTTATCAGTCTCAACGGCATCACTTGTGAAAATTGCACCATACCACCCTTCCTCAAACAAGCTGGCTGAAAGGGCGGTTCAGACGTTCAAGATGACGTGATAAAACTAAGTGGTGATTCATTGGCAATCAAACTAGCACACTTTTTCATTACAGGACTACACCCTCATACAACAACAGGAGTCACACCTGCGGAGTTACTGTTGAAATGCTGTCTCAGGACACAATAGAGCTTAATAATTCCAAATATAGAGGGGAAGGAGGAAAGGAGTCAGGGAAGCCAGAAAACTAGACATGACTGGCATAGTTGTGAGAGGAAATTTACTGTGGGAGAACCGGTATAGTGAAAAACTTCGAGAAAGGACCAAAGTGGTTACCGGATGAAATAAGTGCAGTGACTGGACCTCTAACTTACCACGTGGAGGTGGAAGGCTGGTTCATCTGTAAACATGTGGACTACTTAATGAAGAGAGAGACAAATCACTAAGGTTTGGTTCCACCAGTGATTATGACCACATCTGCGTTTCCTGTTGAGGATACTTAGCTCAGGACTGACATGTCTGATGTATCTGTAAGAGTTGAGGATACAGAACTGCAAGTGCCCACCAAAGCATCTGATGTTCAGGCAACTCCAGAAAAGGAGGTTCCCAACAAAGAATCTGAAGTTGTGGAGCTGCAATGTTCCACACCTATCAGTAAACCACCCGAAAGACTGAATTTGTAAATTCCTTACCCAGTGTAAATATTATGTTGACTTGAAAAATATATAGTTGTAAATGTATGTATAGTTGAGTTAAAGGGGGAGGGATGTAGTAATTATGGTTTTATTTAGTGTGATGTACCCTTAAGAATAGTACTTTGTTAGGCAAGGTGACATTACCTGTAGTGATCAATGTGAGGATAGCGCGAGCTATCCCAGCAGTCAGTGTAGAGATAGAGCTAGAGTTGAAACCACACGTGTAGTTGCTGCTGTGTATATTTTAAATCAACTTAATATTTCCACTCAAGATGTGTCTGCAGATCAACTCTATCACTAATAGCACAACTCGGCCACCCTACAACAATTTGATTTCAGTTGTGATATACTGAATTGGAAGTAGTTTCTCACTGAAGTTGCACTGTGGTCTGCTTCTAATTTGTGTGCCAGGAAATTTTAAATAATCTGTCTGGTCCATACGTGAGTAAGTTTAAATTTAGGCAGAAATTCACAGTATCGATTTGATTTGCTAGTTTGCACCAAAGGGAAGGTGTGTGTGTTCTTCTGTAGAATGCATTGAGTAATTAACTTCTGGTCTCACGTCTTTTATTGCACACCAGTGGAAACAGTTGCATAGTATTATCAGTGAGACTTCGCCATTTGCAGTGAATTTCATTCGTGGTATCAAATTTATAGGAACTGTGTGTCCAAATTCTATTATACTAGTGATGTTTGTCAATTTTCTCTCCTTTTTCTCCACTTCTTTCACACAAGTGACAATTTTTTTGGGACATTTTAAATTATTTCATGAGAATGTGAGAGTCAATGACAAGGCCAGCATTTGTTGCTCAGCCCTAACTGTCCTTGAGAAGGTGGTGGTGATACAATGTCAGCTGTGGCATAGTGCTTTTGCCACTGGATTGGTATTCCAAAGATCCAGGATAATGCTCTGGGGACCCAGGTTTGAATCCCACCACGGCAGATGAGATTTGAATTCAGTAAAAAATTTGGAGTTAAAGTCTGATGACCTTGAAACCATTGCTGATTGTCATAACCCATCTGGTTCACTAATGGAAGGAAACCTGTCCTTACATGGTATGTGGTTGACTCATAAATGCCCTCTGAACGAGGGCAATACATGCTGGCCTAGTCAGCGACGCCTACATCCCATGAATGAATAAAACTCTTGCCCCTGCTGTCTTACTTGAGAGACTTGAGCACAAAAGCTAGGCTAACACTCTAGTGCAATACTGAGGGAATGCTGCACTGTTGGAAGTGCTGTTCTTTGGATGAGATGTTATAAACCAAGGTCCTGTCTTGCCCTCTCGTGGACACACAAGATCCCATGTTATCATTTTCCAGAAAATCAGAGGAGTCCTCGGTGGCATGCACAATATTTCTCCTGAGGCAGTCTCTGGATCAAGGATGACTTGCTTCCACTCCGGATTGATGCATTCTGTGATGGCTGATAAGTCCAATGCGCGATCCACAGACTTTGCTATTACAGGGCTTGTGTTGCTTGGAGGGTTGGGTAGATGAGTTGAATGGAGCCTCTGTGTTCCCAACGAAGTCTCTGTGTTCAGTGCCTTCCTGAATGTTGCTTCTCCATTTTGGTCGGTCACAAGTCAGGGTTTCCTATGAGTCAACAGGGTTGTTTGATCTCTTTAGGGATGCTTTGAGGACATCCTTAACGTGTTCCTGCTGTCCTGCTGGGACTGAGTTCAGAGTAGAACAGTTGTTTTGGGAATCTGATGTCAGGCATGTAAATTACATGTCCTGCCCTGCAGAGTGGCATTTGGATGTTTTGCACCTTGGACATGTTGGCTTGGGAGAGGGCGCTGCTGTTGTCCAATAGTTATGCCTCAACCAACATCACTAAATATAGATTATCTGCTCATGATTACTTTGCTCTTTTTGTGGGACCTTGCTGTGCACAGATTGGCTGTTGTGCTTCCTACATTACAACAGTGGCTATACTTAAAAAATACTTCATTGCCTAAGAAGGGCTTTGGGATGTCCTGAGGTTTGCCACTTTTGTTACTTTTTATGCAAGGCTACCAGATGAATGTCAGCTATGGAGAACTTTGGTTGCGTGTGTTGTTTGAGTAAATGGGGCATTGGCTGAATGGTGACATTTCCTCTAATTATAATGTATTAACTACATCATCTGCTTACTGTGGCAAAACTGGAAATGCTTCTTTTTAGACATTGTGAAATGTCAATCGCCCTTGCAGTTAGTTCCCAGTTTAACTATTTATATGTTTTGTAGCTAAACTTTCTCCAAATGTTGTCTTTGCATAGGAAGTTGGGATATTTAAATTTTTAAACATCTCTGCATATGATGATGTTGCTGTTGCTTGAGTCACCTGCTGGGCATGTCTTTTTGTCAGGTGTCCTGCCCAAGCCAGGCCCGGCTCAATTGCATGTTGACCTTGTACACAAGATCAAGGACACACTTTCTGCTGATGCTTTTAGAGTTGCAAATACCACCTGAGATTGACAATAAAATGACAGTTCCCTAATCAGGATTTAAGCTGGAGTGTGATTGATTAATGGGGTGTGCCACAAGTTATCCAGGAAATATTCTCTTTGTACCTCTCCTGATCTAATAACTTCAGTTCAGTTTTTTTCATTTTTATTTGAGACTTGAAAGTAAATATTACTTTGCAAACCATGGAGCAACATGCAAAAGAATAATGATGCCCAGTATAATCCATTCTAGTTGGCTCTTATTGTGTTGGCTCTGCATTCACTTTTTTAAGATTACATTAAGGAAAAAGGTTAGAATTCAAATTTCAGAATCCAGATGCTGAAGACCAGGGCTGGAGAGTAAGACTTAATCGCCTTCAGGGAAAGAATCATTGCGGGTACATTCAATTCTGCCATCAGGGAATTGACCAACTTTGTAGCTTCTTGCCTCTGAAACCACCATGAACTAGATGTACATGAAGTCTGACACTTCCCTGTAGCCGAACTGACTACTAAGTTGCCAGGGAATCAAAATAACATTGAACGGTGATGAAATGTCCTGAAACATTAACTTTGTTTCTCTCTCCACAGATGCTGCCTGACCTGCTCAGTATTTATAGCACTTTCTATTTTTTTATTTCAGATTTCAGCATTGGTTCAGCGGTAGCACCCTTGTCTCTGACTCAAAACGTTGTTGGTCCAAGTTCCACTCCTGACCATTTGATTTAAGCTGAAACTTTAGTGCAACACTGAGGCCGTCTTTTGAGATGAGATGTTAAATCAATTCCATCTGGCCTGTCACGCGATCATAAAAGATGCCATGGCACTATTTTGACAAAGAGCAGAGGAGGTCGCCCAGTGGCCTGACAATACTTATCTCTCAACCAACATCATTAAAATAGATCACTGTTTGTGGAACATCGCTGTGTCCAAATTAGCTACTGCGTTTCCTATATTACATGAGGGACTGCACTTCAAAACTATTTAATTGGTTGTAACGCAGTTTGGGACATTCTGAGGCTGGGGAAGGCACTGTGTAAATGTAAGTCCTCTACCTCACATTGGCCTCAATTGATGTGTAGGCTTAAGACACAATTAGAAACAAATACAAGACCAGATGGGTAGAACAGAATCATTATTCATGCATCATGCTGCATTCGTTACAAGGGATTGATGCATTCAAATCATGGAGAGTTATGATTAATGCCCCTGTAAGGTTCATTTACAATCCTACATATTTAAGAGGCGTAACAGAAAGCAGTATCTGTACACATGGGACAGCTGCACCGAATGAAGCCATGAGTTTGTTTTGGTCAAAGCAATGCTCTGCAATGAATGGTGTTTGAAAAGAGGTTTTCTTTTTCCTGAAAGAAGCATTAATGCAGGTTATTTTGCATTCTGAATGCTGGATTTCAGTGCCATTGTTGGTTCTGATCGCAATATCCATTCCAGGTTTGTGTCATCTTCTTACTTTTGTACTAACTCTAGCAGCCGGGCTGTTGGACGTAAATGACTACTCCCTTGTAAATTATTGAAGGAACGGTGCTATTTAATTTATTTCTTATTTCAGATGAGAATCTGCTTAATTTATCTTCTCTCTTCTGTTCAAGCACAGTGAGTTAAGAATGACAAATATAGTAAGAATGTTAATGCGCAGGTTGTAGACCTAACGGTTTCTATGATGCTATTTTCAATTGCTCATTTCATTTCAATTAGTGCACTGTTTAACAAAGGAAAATTCATTACAAAGCTCGCTCCTTGAAACAATTATATCATGCTTCATTTTCAGAAAACTCTGCTGTGTTCCCCTCCCCACTTCGCTGCAGGAGGTCTTCATAGAAGGAAGTTGTTTTTTGCCCCTACAGCCCTGTATAGTATTCATGTATTTTCTTAGTGTGTGAGGCCTTCCACTTTTCCTGATCATGAAATGAATGCTTACTATGCATAGTGTTGCTCAGGCTGCCTGTGTAACCAGTCTAAATTCAGTGAACTTGAGTGAGTTAATAAGTGGCTTGCTTGTTTCTGATATGCTCTAAGCAGCTTGCAAAACCAACAGGGTGACCTGAAATGAGAGAGTGGCTTGGAGGCAGAGTATTTCTATCAATTAAAAAATCGGTGTGTGACGGATTAACTCAATATATAATTGTTGCTCAAGAAAATGGGGATTCAAGCGTTCAGTAATCCATTTAAAGTCTTTATTTGGATATCTGTTGTTAAAGTCACAGTTCTTTACCCTTAATTGTAATGGAAGTGTTGGAATCACTGATCTTCCATAATGGTGTACATATTATGTAAACGTTAATTGTAGCTATGGACTATGGAACTCAATTATCAAAATAGTTTAAACTTTGTTAACAAAGCTCAATTGAGGTTAGTTCTGTAACTTAAAGGCCTTGGTCATCATAGCTTATATCTTGAGCTACAGAGTGTCAAACATCACTCCTCAATCCACTGTTCACACTGGGAATGGAGATTGTTCTGATACATGATGGAACACACAAGTTCCTTTCTTCACCTTGTGACCTCGCTAAAATGGACTGATGTCCTTGAGGGTATTTAAGAAAGATGTACATTCCTGGAACTCAATCTGCAACTTTCTGTTTGGGAGGAAAAAATGTTCTCCTGTTTACACTTCTGGGATGTCCTGATTTTCACCTAATAAGATGTAACTTTGCTTTCTCCTGCAACCTCTACTTTTCTGGTTGGAATATTTTTGGTCATGGCATCATCCCACCTCTCGTGGGGCTTTTGAGTCCTTACTGCGGTAGGGTTCATGGACAGTTGTCATTTTTCTGAAACCAAATGACTGGTGTATGTGTGAACCTCAAAAGGGAATATTGATGAGCTGTTCAAGCTGGGGAAGCAGGGCTAAGGCACAGGGAGGGCAAGAAACTGAATCATGGCTAAGATTGATCCAAAATTACATGCACACACTTTCAATAGGGGTGCTAGTTACTAATACTAATTAAGATAGTCCAGGGCATTGAGGCCAATCGCAGTGCCATTCATATTGCCTTGGGTGAAATTTGCTATAATTTGTGAATTAATCTGGATCTTCCAGGTCTCTGTGTCTCATACACTCACTGAATAGACTTGCCGAATGAGTCCCAGATTAATTTTTGAATGTAAAACGTAAGACATGCTTCAAAATAATTCGAAAAACAGGCCAGCAAAATCACCCATAAATTTGAAGCAAGACTATGGTAATGTATACATAAACTCCATTGGCTTCAACCATTGTATGCAATGAGGGGCTGAATCTTATGGCCACCCCTGTTGGGGAAATGGGCGGGTGGACACTTAAATTAGGTTGTCATGCCATTAACAGTGTGCCCCCTGCTGGCTTGCCTGCCCTGCCATAATTTTATAGGTGACGGGGGAGATGTCATGTGGGCTGCCTGCCCATTTGAGGCTTTTAAGTGGGCAATTGCTGCCCAATTTAAGGGCCTTCTCTCATTGCTCTGATTTAATGGACAGTGGGAGAAGCCTGCACCCAATGTGTAGCCTGCAGGGTTTAACCCAGCAGGCTGCTGATTGGTGCAAGGGAGGGGGATGCCTACTTCTCAGGACCCCTAGGCCAGTCGGAGACCCCATGACCCACCCCACAGCTTTGCCTCTCCCCATTCACCCTCCTCCCATGTCCTGTTTAACATGGCCCATCACTGCACTCGTAGGAGCCTGCCAAGCCAGACCCGGTGAGAACCCAGACTTAACTGGGTTTTGGGGCATTCGTGGTTCCTCTTCCTCTGGGCTTCCTACAATATTGGCAGTGACCCTGGTGTGCTGCAGAGCTGTTGGCCTCCGATTGGCTAGCAGCTCATCAAGGTTGGGACTTCCTCCTGGAGAAGGTTGGAAGTTCCACCTCATGTAAATTAAAGAGTTGTCACCTGAATAAGTAAAACAGGAAGCCAGCCAGTTGGAGGTGGCCTTGCCCTCAAAACTTACACTGGGATGCTCCCTCAGCATATAGTCAAGTCCGGGGAATTACTTCTGGAATGAATAGTCCAAGACTGTAAACCTTTCCGTGCATTGACTCAGGATACTAATTAATTAACAGAAACTGATGGTAAACCAGAGAAGCTGGTACTTTTCTAGCTATTGATGAAATGTTTTGATAATTTTTCACAGAAGTTGCTGCTGCCTTCATAATTTTATAAAAGCTGTAGAGATTAACCTCTGTAGCGCACAGCAGCTTGCATCAGTGTGAAGCAATAATTGCTTTGGGCAAGCTCAGCACAATCCATTAGCGTGAGTGTGATATTGGTACTATTTGGTAAGCTGCTAACTTTTAACCCTGCTACATGGAAGCTTGTGATTGGACATTAAAACCTGTAATAATCTTTGAAAAATTTGATTGGTTTTGTGCTCGTTAACTTGTCCTTATTTGTTCTTGGGATGTCAGCAAAGCCAGGGTTTATTGCCCATTCCTAATTGCCCTTGAACAGTTTTTATCAGCTCTCTTACAGATGAGTTTGCCAATTATCAGGTTGTGAATATTTAAATCTTCTCAGGGTTTAGTATTTTTATCTAATGAATAGAGAATCTTTAGGTTTGGTTGGGTAGATTGTGATCAATTGGTACTCTGCACATAAGGACTTGTTTCCCACAGCATGGTTTTAAATGTCAAGACTTTAATGAAGTGGGCACAAAGAGTAATAAATGTATGATGACAGACTAGGTTTTTATTTTAAAGTTACAAAATTTATGTTGTGCATTTGTTATTTCCTTCGCCACACCATTGATCAGGCTTTCAGCTGCCTTGGCCCTAAATTCTAGAATTCCATCCATAAACCTCGCTACCTCTCTCCTCACTGCTCCTTTAAGACATTCCTCAAAGAGAGGTTTTCAGGAAGCTTTTGGTCACCTGACCTAGTATTCCCTTAAGTAGCTCAGTGTCAAGTGTTGACTGATAACACTCCAATGAAACTCCTTGGAGTGTTTTTCTCTGTAAAGGCACTAAATAAATGTACATTGCTGTTATAGACCAGTGATTCATTTTAGGAAGATTCATTCACCTCTTGGTACAATAGCACCCAATGAGATTTAATTTTACACGATTCACTAAATTAACAGTGCGATTGTGACTACTGCAAACACATCCTGTAATTAGTGTAAACTCTTGAAAGTGCTTTGTGAATTGTAGAGGGAGGAATGTTAATGTAAAACCTGCCCCATACTTTACTTGCAAGCCATGTTAACCTTTGCTCGAGGAAGCGTTCCATTGTCAGAGTTCAGGAACTGTTTTCAATCTGTCTTATTTACCTTGTACCAACTACCAAGCTCTAGAATGACATTAATCTGCAATACACAGCTTTATGCAAATTTTTAGGACTTTGCCTGGTGAGTAATTTTGTGCAAGGTCATTATGTTTTATGTTCTAGGTTTCTTTCTGCCTGAATCAGGACACTCAAACTATGGCTCGTGCGTCGGATTGTCTTTCAGTCTCCAGGAATTAAAGACTAACCTCAAGGATACTGCTGCGAGAAACTCATAGGGCCTATAATTTTAAAAAACATCTTTGAACATTTCTGTTTGCTAGTTATGAAAATAATTGGACATAGCAGGGGTGAGGGTAGGGAGAGTGGAAATAGTTGACAGTCAAGAACGGTCCAGTTGGGTAATGAAAAGCCTGTTCGCTTTCCAATTGGCTGGGAAGGTAGTGTGTCATGAGTATGGGTGTGGTCACTGACCAATGGCAAGAGATCATATGGTGACATCCAAGAATATGTCCAGCCAGAATTGATGGTCTTGTCCTGAAGCCCAGTCACAGACAACTTTGGTTTTATGTCTATTTGCTACCTTGTCCTGTTTGAATTTTGGAAGGTTCGGAAAGTTGGGTATGGTGGCAGCTGTCGAGCCTGATCCAATCCTCAGCCAAAGCCAGCATGTCCTCTTTCAACAGGAGCGTTCTGGTTGGAGATTTAGGATGGGAGCTCTTACTGACTTCCCTGTCATCTGACTGAGATCAGCCAACTCAGCATAGACTTTTAAGGCTGTTTCATTGAGACTTGCTGTTGTGGTTTATGACCCACACTCAATTTAGAATTAGTGCCTTGTAACTTCCTGCCTGCCATCTGTTATCCATTAGGTCCTGTTCTCTGAACTTTATGGATTGCAATTTCAATGGGATAATTTGCAAGAAGGACTTTCCCCAGTCGCTATTTTATTGCTCTTTTTTTTAGAAGTTTAACTCTGGAGAATGACAATAGTGTGGGACAGTTAATGTGGGGATTGCTTATGAAAAATGGTATCATGCTGCATCCATAGCCATTGTATGAAAGATACCGAGGTCAGGTCTGATAATCCAATTATGCGCCTGACATTGCATCATCTGCCTTCCATTTGAAAGGGCTGCTGAATGCTGTAGTGGGGTAGGATTCATCACTGGGTTCAGGTTGGGGTTCAAAGCCTCCATCCTTCATTAATTCACTAGCCTGCTTCAGTGGTGAAAAGCTTGGTGGGTTACTGGAGGTAAAAGTTGTTGGACAGAGGCTATGCCATTATAGGGCTATGGGCCATACCCATGCTTTAGTGTGGTACACTGCATTTTTTTTGTTCTCTCCAGTCTTACACTGCTGACTCTTTTCTGGGCGATTGTTCCATAGATGCTAGGCTTCCACTGGTACTTCACCTAACTGTTAGCAGTCACTAGTGAACCTGAACATTGACAGGCTATTGAACAATGGAGGGCATCACAATCATTTTTTTGTCTCTGCTTGCAGGATGTGTGCATCCAAGAGGAGCCCTTCATAGTTTTGTGGTGTTGGAACCCTAAATGATATTGTTGTTTCAGCCCCCGGCCCACAGGTGCCAAATGCTTTCGTGCTCCAGTAAAATTAACTGGGCACACTGAGCTTGGAACTGTTGTCATCTTTGGGTTTGTGGCTTTGCCACTCACATAATGTATTTTAATATATTTGCTGAGCCATTTGGGGATCAGCCAAATGTTTTTCTGTAAACCTGTGAGGCTGCTTAACATGCACTGAATTTTACACTTCCTAAATGGTTTAAGCAACTTAGACTATTTTTTAAATGGCAAAAGAGCGAGAAGGGTGATTAGGTGGAAAAAGTGTATGTAGCAGTTTGCGATGTTCTGGAATACATTAGCTAAAAGGGTGGTGGGAGTAGCTTCATTAGTAATTTTTGAAAGGAGATTGGATACTGTATGAACATAGAACCATAGAAAAGTTACAGCACAGAAGGAGGCCATTCAGCCCATCTTGTCCATGCCAACCCGAGGACACCCAGGTGCCCCTGCTAATCCCACTTTTCTGCACCCAGCCCATAGCCCTGCAGTTTATAGCACTTAAGGTGCAGATCCAGGTACTTTTTAAAAGAGTTTAGAGTTTCTGCCTCTATCACCAACTAGGCAGCGAATTCCAGACACCCACTACCCTCTGCATAAAAAAGTTCTTCCTCATGTCCCCCTTACACCTTCTGCCACTTATGTCCCCTGATTCTAGAATTCTCCAAGGGAAACAACTTTATCCTGTCCACTCTATCTATTCCCCTCATAATTTTGTACGCCTCAATCAAGTCACCTCTCAGCCTTCTTTGTTCTAAGGAGAATAACCCCAACCTATCCAATCTCTCCTCGTAACTACACTTTTCTAACCCTGGCAACATTCTTGTAAACCTCCTGTGCATTCTCTCCAGAGCTATTACGTCCTTCCTGTAATGTGGTGACCAGAACTGCACACACTACTCCAGTTGGGGCCTTAGCAGTGTTTTATTCAATTCCAACATTATATCCTTACTTTTATATTCTATACCTCTGCCAATGAAGGAGAGCATTCCACGTGCCTTCTTTACAACCTTGTTTACTTGAACTGCTGCCTTCAGGAACCTGTGTACTTGTACGCCAAGATCTCTCACTTCATCTACCCCTCTTATTATATTCCCATTTATTGTGTAATCCCTGCAACTGTTTGACCTCCCTAAATATATGGACACCCCTCCACACACTTATCAATGTTAAAATCCATCTGCCACTTTACTGCCCACTCCACCAACCCACCTATATCGTTTTGGAGATTATGGCTATCCTCTACACTATCCACTACTCGGCCAATCTTTGTGTCATCTGCAAATTTCCCAATCATGCCCCCCATGCTCACATCCAAATCGTCAATATATAACACAAACAGCAAGGGTCCCAACACCGAGCCCTGTGGAACACCACTTGAGACAACTTTTCATTTGCAAGGGCCTCCATCGACCATTACCCTGTTTCCTGTTACAAAGCCAACCTTTTATCCAGTTAGCCACATTACCTTGAATCCCATGGGCTTTTACTTTCCTGATCAATCTGCCATGTGGTACCTTGTCAAATGCCTTGCTAAAATCCATGTACACAGCATCCACTGCATTACCTTCATCAACCCTTCTTGTCAATTCCTCAAAGAATTCAATCAAATTTGTGAGGCAAGACCTTCCTTTAACAAATCTATGCTGACCATCCCTGACTAGTCCATGCCTTTCCACATGACAGTTAATCCTATCTCTCAGGATTGATTCTACTAATTTGCTCACCACCGATGTAAGACTAACTGGCCTATAATTGTTTGGCATTTCCTTTGATCCCTTTTTAAACAGTGGAACTATGTTTGCATTTCTCCAGTCCTCCAGTACCTCCCTTGTATCTAGTGAAGATTGGAAAATCATCCTCAGAGCATCTGCTATCTCCTCCCTGACTTCCTTCAGCAGCCTCAGAAACAATCCATCTGGTCCTGGCGACTTATCAACTTTCAAGGATTTCAACCCTTCGAGTCCTTCCTCTCTCTTTATGACTATCCCATCCAATATCTCACCGTGTTCCTCCTGGATTACTATATCTACATCCTCCCATTCCTTTGTAAACATGGAGACAAAATATTCATTCAAAACCCTTCCCACAGCCTTTGCATCTACACACAAGTTTCCATCTTCATCTCTGATAGGTCCCACTTTTTCCTTTAACTAACCTTTCAGCATTAATGTATTGGTAAAACATTTTTGGGTTATCTTTAACTTTACTTGCTAATCTTTTTTCATGCCTTCTCTTTGATTTCCTTATTTCCTTTTTTACTGCGTCCCTGCACTTCCTATATTCGTCTAGGCTATCAGCAGTGCTTAGTTCTTTGAGCCTATCGTACGCTTTCTTTTTCTGTTTGATCTTCCCCTGTATTCCTCTAGACAACCGGGGGGGGGGTCTAGATTTGGCAGTACCACTCTTGAAGGATGAGAAGGAAAGATTTTCAGGACTGTCGAAAAGCCTGGGGGAGCGGAACTAATTGATTGGCTCTTTTCTCAGAGCCAGGACTGTCCCAATAGGCTGAATGGCTGCTTCCTGTGCTGTGTGGTTCTATAGGTGAATGCACTTTTTCCATATATACTGATTTGAAGGAATATCCCTTCTAGACTTGCAAGAAGAATGAAGTTAAAATATTCAAACATATTATGGCTCTTCATTCAGATTGTTTGTACTAGATGGCTTTTCTTAAGTACTTTTTGCATAATTGCTTGCTTTAGGCTAGTTTTACAGACAGCCAATTAACAGTGATTTCATCTGTCCTGTTAATTGACAGTTATTTTTGAGGTTAAGCAGCGGATTCTGGTTATGGTGGTCAACTTCAATAGGTCCACATTTGATCATTACTGATGACTTACAGTGGCATCTGAGCTTTAGACAGATCTTTGAAGCAGGATGAATGCAATCTTAATAATTCTGCTACATACATAGTTCAAGAAGTCATCAAGATATATAATTTTGCCACATTTTAATTTGTGTTGCTCAGCGATGCCACATTTGTTTTTAAATGTGTATGTTTTTGTGGAAAAGATGGAGCAGCTGCAGACAGAGGCTAACTTACAAATCTCTCTTTCTATGCCTTTCAAAGCTCAGTTGCAGTTTGCAAGTTAGCATGGTGGCTTGAGATCTGTATTCCATGTACTGTCAGCTCAAGTGCCCTCTAAGGCTAATGTAAAGGTGGCTGTACAGACAGCCTGTTTTCCAATGCCCAATAAAGGAGCCCTAGCAAAACTGGAATCAAGGGGAAAACTCTCCATTGATTGGAGTCATACCTAGCACAAAGGAAGATGGTTGTGGTTGTTGGACGCCAATCATCTCAGTTCCAGGACATCACAGCAGGAGTTCCTCAGGGTGGTGTCCTCACCCAACCATCATCAGCTGCTTCATATCCTTCCATCATAAGGTCAGAAGTGGCGAAGTTCGCTGATGATTGCACAATGTTCAGCAATATTCATAACTCCTCAGATACTGAAGCAGTCCATGTCCAAATGCAGCAAGACCTTGGGCTTCGGCTGAAAAGTGGCAAGTAACATTCATGCCCCACAAGTGTCAGGCAGTGACCATCTCCAACAAGAGAAGAAGGCATTACCATCACTGAATCCCCCACTATCAACATCCTGGGGATTACCAATGACCAGAAACTAAACTGGACTAGCCATATTAATACTGTGGCTGCAAGAGCAGGTCAGAGACTAGGAAACTCATCAAGACTCCTTGGACAGCACCTTCCAAACTCATGACTGCTACCATCTAGAAGGACAAGGGCAGCAGACACATGGGAACACCACCATCTGGATCTTGCGCGCCAAGCCACTCACCATCCTGACTTGGAAATATAATGCCATTCCTTTACTGTCCTGGGTCCCTCCCTAACAGCACTGTAGGTGTACCTATACCAAATGGGTTTCAGCAGTTCAAGAAGGCAGCTCACCATTATCATCTCGAGCAAATAGGGATGGGCAATAAATGCTGGCCTAGCCTGTGATGCCCACATCCCATGAAAGAATTATTAAAAAGCATTGTTAGTTTTCACATGTGTTATGATAACTCTCAGCTCTATCTGACCACCACTTCTTGTGATTCCTCCACTGTTGCAAAATTATCAGGCTGCTTATATGACATCCAGTACTAGATGAGCAGAAATTCCCTCCAGTTAAATATTGTGAAGACTGAAGCTATTGTTTTTGGCCCCCACCCCAAACTTCATTCCCTAGCAATTGACTCCATCCTTCTCGCTGGCAACAGTCTGAGATTAAACCAGCTTGTTTGTAATTTTGGCGATGCATTTGACACCGAGATGAGGTGCTGAACTCAGTCATGCCATCACTAAGACCGCTTATTTCCACCTCCATAACATTTCCTGACTTCAGCCCATCTCAGCTTATCTGCTGCTGAAGACCTCACCCATGCCTTTGTTATCTCCAGACTCGACTATCCCAGAACAATCCTGCCTGGTGTGTCTCATTCTATCCTCTGCAAACTTGAGGTTGTCAAAACTCTGCTACTTGTGTCTTGACTCTCAGCATATCTCGTTCCTTTCATCACCCCTGTGCTCGCTAATCTACATTGGCTCCTGAGCAAGCAAAGTCTTGATTTTAAAATTCTCATCCTTGTTTTCAAATCCTTCCATAGCCTTGCCCTGTAATCTCCTTGAGCCCCACAACCCTCAGATATCTGTGTTCCTTTAATTTTGCCATCTTGTGCATGCCCAGTTATAATTGCTGCACTGTTGTTTGCCGTGCCTTTGGTTGTCTAGGCCCCGAGGTCTGGAATTCCCTTCCTATACCTCCCTGCCTCTCTACCTTGCTTTCCTCCTTTAAGGCACTTCTTAAAACCTACCTCATTGACCAAGCTTTTGGTCCTCTGACCTAATATCTCTTTGTTTTATAATAGTCCTGTGAAGCGCCTTGGGACATTTCATCTGTAAAAGATGCTACATAAGTATTGTTGTTAGTAGTCCACTTAGCAAGTGACTGCACCCTGAGCACAATGCCAAATCCTTAGCCATGCTGGACCAATAGGCCTGATCATCAAACGTTTGAAGGGAGAGGTTGGGTAAATCGAATAAAAGATATGGCCGTAAATAAACAGTGGGAAATTTAAAGAAGCGATTCAAAATAATCATGAAAAGTACATTCCATTGAAGAGTAAAAACTAGCAACAAAGATCCATCTGTGGCTTAATAAGGATGTTAAGGATATTATTAAATTAAAAGGAGATGCTTATAATGTTGCAAAGGATAGTAGTAAGTCTGAGGATTGGCAGTGTTTTAGAAGTGAGCAAATGACCATCAAAATGTTGATAAAGTAAAAAAAAAATACAAGAGTAAACTAGACAGGAATATTTTTAAAAATTGTAAAAGCCTTTACAGGTATATAACAAGGAGAGTAGCTAAAGTAAACATTGACCCTAGAAGCTGAGACAGGAGAAATTATCATGGGGAATGAGGAAATGACGGAGACATTGAACAGATATTTTGTGTCTGTCTTCACAGTAGAAGACTCGAGTTCCATACCAGAAATAGAGGGTAACCTAGGGGCAAATAAGAGTGAGTACATTAAGGTAATTAATATCAGCAGAGAAAAAGTAGTGGAGAAACTCAAGGGACTAAAATCTGTCAAATCGCAGACCCGATGGCCTGTCTCCTGGTGTTATAAGAGAGAGTATTGCAGAGATGGTGAATGCACTGGCTATAATTTTCCAAAATTCCCTAGATTCTGGAATGGTCCCAGCAGATTGGAGGTCAGCACATGTAACACTATTAAAGAAGGGAGAGAGAAATCAGGGAACTACAGACCAGTTAACCTGAATCAGTCATTAGGCAGGTGCTGGAATCTATTATTAAGGATGCCTTAACAATGCACATGGAAAAGCATAGTATGATTAGAATACATCAACATGATTTAATGAAAAGGAAATTCTGTTTGACAAATTTATTAGAGTTCTTTGAGGATGTAACTAGTAGGGTGGATAAAGGGAATTAGTCATTTGGTAGTACAGAATTTAAGTATTGCTGAAAAACAGACATGGTGTTGAAGCTTTTTGTCTTGGACTCAGGACAGATTTGCAGGAATACCAATTGTAAAGAGAGCAACAATTTATACTGCATGAGAAGAAAGTGCTGGTTGGTTAGCAAGTGGATTCAGATTGTTAGAGACGTTGCCATGGAGAATGCACCATGAAACAGTTAACTTCCAAACATTTGTTTAAATTCAAACCAGGCAGATCAACTCAGATTGCTCAAGGCATTGCCTTGGGGAATGAACCAGGGAATTCCTTCCCCCAAGCCATTGTTTAGTTGAAAAAGGTGCTCCTTCTGTCTGCAAGGCACAAAGCCCTGCGTGTGAATATGTAGCTTCTAGTATGCAGAAGAGAGCCACACTGCAAACCTGACTGATAATCTTAAATTGGTTGTTAGTGTAATTCTCAGCACTATTGGGATTGTTTAGCAAAGTGGAGTCAAATCTAATGTTGGACACTATGTTTTGAGTTTTGCAAGCACTAGCTGGTTGGGTATGGCTAGTGCTTTGTTGCGAACCGCCAAAGGGATGTGCTGTTTGAAATGATGGTTCAGCTTCTCATGTCTGCATATGTCAACATGGTGTTAAGGCATTCACTTCACTGTCATGTGCTTTGTTCCCGTCAATCCTGCCCTCTAATATGGCAACATGGTATCAAGGAGGAACAGCAGATAGGCAGCCCAGTTTAAACTTAGTCTTTGAGACTGCAGAGCAGGCAAATCATTGTGCGGCAGTTAGAGAATTCAAGATATCAGGGAAGAACATTAGAGATCGGAGAAAACTCTCTACACAACTTAGGCAGATGCCTAAGAGTAAATGTACAAACAGAGGAAAGCCTAGTTTATGGCTGCAGTTGGAAAACGAAGCTATGAAATACATAAATGAAAATCCCCAGAAAGGACTCTGTCTCTCTTGAGGATCAATCCAAATCTTCACCCTGCAATAAGCAAGAAAATTAGGCATTGCAGATTTCGGAGCCAGCCCTGCATGTGTACCAGGTTTATGAAGAGAAACAATTTTGTACTGAGACAGAAGACCAAGATTTCAAGATGTCTCCCAGTAGAACACAATGACGGGCTTACTACATTTCAGCGGTTTGTATTCAAACATTGACAAAAGAATGGGATATAAATTGACCTGTATTGGGAACATTGATGAATTTTGACACGTCAGCCAAGCAAAGTTGGAGAGAAAATGTCAATGAAGACAACTGGCCATGAAAAAACAGAATGAAATTGTATAAATTTGTATCTGTGGCTTTTGTTTTTTGATCAACTTCATAAGTTTGATGAATTTAGTGTACATGATAACTGTCTCCATGGAGGTTATTATTTATAAATAAAATTTCAATAAAAATACTTTTTGGCTCCTTTCACACCATGGGGGTAGGGTTGGTGGGAACAGCTTCCAACTTTGGTATCTCTGAGACAGTGAGATGATTGGAGAGGATGAATTTCAACCCCTTAGAATCATTAGAGTCAACCCCCCTATTTTTTTGGCTGAAAATTTAGTCTTAGAAATTCGGCTTTTACACAAGTGTATATGGTTTCTGTACATGGTTTTTATCACTTGACACTCCTGATGCTATAATAAAAGTCTATTCCGCTTCTGAGCTTCATCCTAAAATGTGTTCCATGCCCCCAACAGCACCTGACTCCTTTGTGATGGACAGTTCTGTGGTGAGATTTCATGATCTGCCACCAAGTTACGTTTATTTGTTTTGACATGTTCCAAGTGCCCTCGTGTACTTCATGTTCGTTCTAAGTGTTGCAGTTTCATGTTGCAAAGTCTCTTTTCAACACATTGATTTGAATAATTGTACTGTGTTGGGGTGGGAAGTGTGGAATGAGCTGTGAAACAATATTTGTGATGAATATTCTAATTATTTTTCCATAATGCTGTTTTTAGGGTAGTACATTCTCCATTTTTTGTCAGCCCCTCACTGATGCAAAGTGACAGTCTGCCAGAGATGTTGTAACTGGCCTATTGGTTGGGTTTCTGTGCTACCTGACTGAGGGGAAGGGATGGAGTCAGTGTGTGTGAACATGCTGTGATGTACAGCAAACTCCCTCTAAACTGGTATAATAAAGCATTTCAGTTGCTGAACTGCAGCCATTGCACTTGGTTTGGTTTCTGCTTCTGCATTCTGGGCCCATATGCATCAGAAGATTGCCAGATTTATAATCATTTAACACTTATGCTTTTGCTTTTCTTCATCAGTTAACTAGCTGTGCTTCATCATTTCCTGGCATCTGCTTGTGTAAGCAGCTTGAGGAATTCGAATCAGGATTATTGATCTGGAAGCTGAAATGCAGACACTGCACAACAAATACCTGGATACTTTGCTCCAGAAGACAGTCACACTCCTTAGAAGAGGGTCATCTATTTTGGTCGGCGGAAAGGGTCAGGAGGATGTGACTGTCAGTGAGGCAGGTGATGGGATCGAGCAGACAGTGGGGGAGGAACCTCAGGCTTTGCAATTGTCGAACAGGTCTGAGGTGTTTATAATCTCTGTGGATGAAAGCGAAGTCTGCAAGGTGGGTGAGTTGACTGGCCATGGCACTGTGGTACAGGAAGCAGTTCAAATGGGTAAGCAAAAAGGAATGTAGTTGTAGCAGGGGATAGTATAGTGAGGGGGATTGACACTGTTCTCTGCAGCAAAGAGTGAGAGTCCAGGTGGATATGTTGCCTGCCCGGTGCCATTGTTCAGGACATCAGCTCAGGGCTGGAGAGGCACCTGCAGTGGGAGGAGGAGGATCCAATTGTCGTGGTCCATTTAGGTACCAATGACATACGTAGAACTAGGAAAGAGGTTCTGCAAAGTCAGTATGAGGAGCTAGGTACCAAATTAAGAAGCAGAACCTCAAAGGTAATATTCTCTGGATTACTTGAATGGCGTCCAAATTGGCATAGGGCAAATAAGATTAGAGAGACAAATGCATGGCTCAAAGACTGGTGTGGGAGAAGTGGGTTCTGGTTTGTGGGGCATTGGCATCAGTACTGGGGAAAGTCAGGGCTGTACCATTGGGACAGTTTACATCTAAACCATACTGGGACGAGTGTCCTCACAAATTGCGTAACTAAGGAAGTAGAGAGGGCTTTAAACTAAGCACGAGGGGTGAGAGATCA
Source organism: Carcharodon carcharias (assembly GCF_017639515.1). Taxonomy (NCBI): domain Eukaryota; kingdom Metazoa; phylum Chordata; class Chondrichthyes; order Lamniformes; family Lamnidae; genus Carcharodon; species Carcharodon carcharias. The sequence goes on from NC_054468.1 coordinate 145,342,569, forward strand.
AGCTTGGGTAGAGGTAACAATTCAAGGTGTAGAGTCAAGACAGGAGAGCAAAATACTAATATGAGAAATGAGGATCAGAGAATGGCAGGAAGGGACAGAGAGAAAAAACCTAAGAACACGTCAACAGTCAAGACTAGATGTTACAAAGGTAACAAAAAGACAACAAAAACAGAAAATGCTGGAAAAACTCAGCAGGTCTAACAGCATCTGTGGGTGGAAAAGCAGAGTTAACGTTTCGAGTCCGTATGACTTCTTAAGCTCTGAAGAAGAGTCATACGGACTCAAAGCGTTAACTCTGCTTTTCTCTCCACAGATGCTGTTAGACCTGCTGTGTTTTTCCAGCATTTCCTGTTTTTGTTTGATTTCCAGCATCCGCAGTATTTTGCTTTTAACAAAAAGGCAAAACTGAAGGCTCTCTATTTGAATGCACGTAGCAGGCATAACAAAATAAATGAATTGATGTCCCACATCAAAGTAAATAAATATGATCTGATAGCAATTACGGTGACGTGGTTGCAGGACAACAGTGACTGGGTCCTTAATATTGAAGGGTACATGATATTCAAGAAGAATAGGAAGCTAGGTAAAGGTGGAGGGGTAGCAATTAATCCAAGATGGCATTAGCGCAATAATTAGAGATGATCTTGGTTCAGGAGAACAGGATGTAGAATTGGTTTGGGTGGATATGAGGAATAGTAGGGGGAAAAAGTCGTTAGTGGGAGTGGTCTACAGGCCCCCTAACAGTAACCACAGTATAGGGCAAAGTATTCAAGAGAAAATATTGTGTGCTTGTGATAAAGGGACGGAAATAATCATGGGTGATTTTAATCTACACACAAACTGGAAAAATCAGATTGACAGTAGTAGCCTGGATGAGGATTTCTTAGAATGCTTTTGAGAGAGTTTCTCAGAGCAGCATGTTCTGGAACCAACCAGAGAGCAGGTTATATTAAATTTGGTATTGTGTAATGTGACAGGATTAATTAATGACCTCAGAATAAAGACACCCTGAGGTATCAGCGAGCACAATATGATTGAATTTTACATCCAGTTGGAAAAGGAGAAGGGTGGGTCTAAAACTATTATCTTAAATTTAAATAAGGGCAACTATGTGGGCATAAAAGCTGAGCTAGCTGAAGTGAAGTGGGAAACTAGGCTAGAGGATAGATCAATAGAGAAGTAGTGGCAGACATTTAAGGGGATATTTCAGAGTATTCAGAATAAGTACATCCCTACCATAAAGAAAAATTCTAAGGGGAGGACTCACCATCCGTGGTTAACTAGAGATGTTAAAGAAAGCATCAAACTTAAGGAAAAAGCATATAACTCTGCAAAGCTGAGTGGCAGGCCGGCCGATTGGTCGGATTATAAAGAACAGCAGAGAATGGCTAAAAGGTTAGTCAGGAGAAAGAAATTAGAGTATGAGAGGAAGCTAGCTAGAAATGTAAAAAATGGATAGCAAGAGTTTCTACAGATACTTAAAAAGGAAAAAAGTAGGTAAAATGAATGTTGGTCCTCTAGAGAGTGACATTGAGGAGTTAATAGTAGATAATAAGGAAATGGCGGAAGAAATGAACAAATATTTTGCTTCTGTGTTCACTATAGAGGATACAAAAAGCATTCCAGTAATATCTGCAAATCAGGATGAACGGGGGAAAGCAACTTGGTGAAATTGAAATCATTAGGGAAATAGTACTGAACAAATTGCTGGAGCAGCAGCTGTCAAGTCTCCAGGTCCGATGGACTACATCCTAGGGTCTTGAGAGGTGGCTAATGAGGTAGTTGATGTGCTGGCATTAATTTTCCGAAATTCGCCACATTCTGGAAGAGTTCCATCAGATTGGAAAGTAGCAAATATAACCCCTCTAGTCAAGTAGGGAGGGAGGCAGAAAACGGGAAGCTTTTGGCTAGTTGGCTTAATGTTTGCCATGGGGAAGTTATTAGAATCGATTACTAAGGAGGTTGTAGCTGGGCACTTAGAAGAGCTCAAGGCAATTGGGGAGAGTCAGCATAGTTTTGCGAAAGGAAAATCATTTTTAACCAATTTATTGGAGTATTTTGAAGGAGTAACGTGCGCAGTAGATAAAGTGGAGCCTATAGACGTACTGTATTTGGATTTCCAGAAGGCATTTGATAAGACGCCATATCAAAGATTATTATGGAAAATAAAAGCACATGGTATAGGAGGTAACCTATTAGCATGGATAGAAGATTGGCTGGCAGAAAGCAGAGAGTATGCATAAATGGGTCTTTTTCTGATTGGCAGGATGTGACGAGTGGAGTCCCACGGGTCTGTACTGGGGCCTCAACTTTTTACGATTTACATCAATGACTTAGATGAGGGGAATGAAGACATGGTAGTTAAATTTGTAGATGGCACAAAGATAAGTAGGAAAGTATGTTGTGAAGAGGACATGAGGTTGCAAATAGATGTAGATAGGTTGAGTGGACAAAGATCTGGCAAATGGAGTTTAATGTGGGAAAATGTGAAGTTGTTCACTTCAGCAGGAAGAGCAAAAAAGTAGAGTATTACTTAAAGGGAGAATGGCTGCATAATTCTGAGGTGCAGAGGGATCTAGGTGTTCTAGTACGAGTCACAAAAGGTTAGTATGCAGGTAGAGCAAGTCATTAAGAAAGCTAATGGAATGCTATCCTTTATTATGAGAGGGATTGAACATAAAAGTAAGAATGTTATAACTCGGCATTGGTGAGACCGCACCTCGAATATTTTGTGCAGTTTTGATCTCCTCTTTGTGCTGTTTTGATCTCCTTATTTAAGGAAAGATATAAATGGATTGGAGGCAGTTTGCTAGATTGATACCTGGAATGACTAGGTTGCCTTATGAGGAAAGGTTGGACACATTGGGCTTATTTCCACTGGAGTTGAGAAGAGTGATGAGAGATTTGATTGAAGTATACAAGTTCCTGAACGGCCTTGACAAAGTGGACGTGGAAAGGATGTTTCCTTTTGTGGGTGAGTCCAGAACTAGGGAGCACTATTTTAAAATTAGGGGTCGCTCTTTTAGTACAGAGAGAAATTTTTTCTCCAAGGGTTGCGTGACTTTGGGATTCTCTGCCTCAGAAGGTGGTGGAGGCAGGGTCATTGAATATTTTTAAGGTAGAGGTAGATAGATTCTTGTTAGGCAAGGGAATCAAAGGCAATGTGGGAATCAAAACACAAGATGATCATCCATGACCTTATTGAATGGCGGAGCAGGCTCAATGGTCTACTCCTGTTCCTGTTATGTTCTTATGTACTAATTCAGAAATCTAGCTTTGTAATGAAATTGGCAAGAGCTTAACTATAACATTTGCCTACTGGGTCACAATGCTGGTAGTCCCTCCCTAACAGCACTGTGGGTGTACCTACACCACATGGACTGCTGTGATTCAAGACCACCTGTTTGAACAATTGGAGATGGGCAATAAATGCTGGCCTTGTCAGCGACACTCAGATCTCATGAATAAATTTTTTAAAATTCAAGACTAATGCGTTTCTCAATTGCATTTAAACACTTCCATTGCTTTTGCAGCCTCTGTGACCTTCTCGATCCAGATCCATAACAACTGTATTAATGAGTGCGACAAATGAAGTGAAGAGCAAATGGTCCGCCCATTCTCTTCACTATATTCATAGAATCAGCAACATAGATGGAAGGAGGCCATTTGTCCTGTTTCACAACTTTGAGAGAGCTTTCCAATTAATCCCATTCTCTTGCTCTTTTCCCATAATCCTGTAATTTCTTTCCCTTGAAATATTTATCCAGTTCCCTTTTGAAAGTTAGTGTTGACTCTGCTTCCACCATCTTTTCAGGCAATGTATTCCAGATCATCGTAACTCACTTTTAAAAAATTTCTTCAGGATTTTTGGTTCTTTTGCTAATCGTCTTAAAACCCTGTTCCTTGGCTACCAACTTTTCTGTCACTTGAAATTGTTTCTACTTGTTTATTCTATCTAAACTGTCCATAAATTTAAACAACCCTATCAAATCTTCTCTTAACATTCTCTTAGGAGAGCAATCCCAACTTCTCCAGTCTCTCCTCGTAATGGAGTCCCTCGTCGTTGGTACTATTCTAGTAAGTTTCTTCTGCAGTCTCTTCAAGACCTTAACATCCTCCCTAAAGTATGGTGCCAAGAATTGCGCACACTACTGCAGCTGAAGCCGAACCAGTAGTTTACAAAAGCTTAGTGTAACTTCCTTGTTTTTGTACTCCATGTTTCTTTTTATATAGCCTTTTTAACAGCCTTCTCAACTTGCCCAGCTGCCTTCAAAGATTTGTGTACATAGACTCCCAGGTGTTTTCCTGCCAAAATATATCACTTCACATTTCTGTGTTAAATTTCACCTGCCATACATCTGTCCAGATTACCAGTCTCTGTATACCCTTCTGAAGTCTCAGCTATTCCCTCACTGTTTGCTATATTTCCGAGTTTCATGCCATTGGTAAACTTTGAAATGATGTGCTGTCCAGGCAATTAATATTTAACAAAAAGATTAGTGGTCCTCATCCCAACCGCTGGTGACCATCACTTTCCTCCTGTCTGAATAAACAACATTCACTGGTGCTACCTCCTCTCTATTGCTTTATCCAATTTCATATCCAGACTACTGAGTCTTTATTTAATCGAGAAGATGCGAAATGGTGTGTTTGAAGCTGAAGAAATGGAATAACGTGTTAAAAGGAAAGATTCATAAAGAAGATTAAAGAAAATGTATTGGGAATGAGGGACATAAATATAGAAAGTACAGTAAGATTAGAGGGACTTGTGGGTCAAGTCCCACTTCAGAGACTAGGACACAATCTCGGCTGATTTTCCAATGCAGGGAGAGTGTTACACTGATCTATGTGCTGTGTTTTGGATGAGACCATCCATTCTCTTAGGTGGACGTAAATTAACGCACAATCTCAAACTTTGCAGATGATACGAAATTTGGAAGTACTGTGAACATTGAGGATGGTGTAGAACTTCAAAGTTGGTGGAATGGGTGGACAAGTGGCAGATGAAGTTCAGTGCAGAAAAATGTGAAGTGATTCATTTTGGTAGGAAGGATACAGACAATATCAAATAAAGGGTACAGTTCTAAAGAGGTGTAGGAGCAGAGAAACCTGGATGCATACGTACATAAGTCATTGAAGGTGGCAGGACTGGTTGAGAAAGTGGTTAATAAAGCATACAGTATCCTAGGCTTTATTCATAGTTGATAGGGTACAAGAGCAAGGAGGTTACGTTAAATTTGTATAAGACATTAGTTTGGCCTCAGCTGGAGTATGGTGTCCAGATCTGGGCGCCGCACTTTAGGAAAGATGTAAAGGCGTTGGAGAATGTGCAGCTAAGATTCTCAAAAATGATTCCAAGGATGAGGAGTTTCATTTTTGAAGATAGATTGGAGAAGTTGGGACTGTTTCCCTTGGAGAAGAGAAGGCTGAGATTTAATAAGATGTATTTAAGATCATGAGGGTTCTGCACAGAGTAGATAAGGAAATGTTGCAAAAGAAGCAAAGGCAACACAAGGAAAACTTTTTCATGCAGCGAGTGGTTAGGGTTTGACTGCCTATGCGTGTAGCGGGGGCAGGTTCAATCGCATTCAAAACAGAATTAGACTGTTACCCGAAAAGGAAGAATGTGTGGGGTTATGGGGAGAAGGTGGAGGAATAGCACTAGGTGAATTGCTCATTTGGAGAGCTGGCACAGACATGATGGGCAGAATGGTGGCCTCCTGTGGTAACAATTTTGAGATTCTGTGACTTACTGCTCCATCTCCAACCACCCTTGCCTCTCCAGAATTCCTTGAATATGTTGTCACCTCCCAAACTCATGCATATCTTTCCCGAAGCTCCATGTTTAATTCCCTAGAATCATATTTCCGTTCTCCGCCACATTACTGAAATTTCCCTTATCAAAGTCACAAATGACATCCAGTGTAACTGTGACAGTGAGAAACCATCTCTCCTCCTCCTCCTCCATCTGTCTGCAACCTTTGAGACAGTTAACTACACCAGCTTTTTCCAATGCCTTTGTTCTGTCATTCAGTTGTCTGCGACTGCCCTCACCGGTTTCCATTCTCATCTATCCACTCATAAGCAGAAAATCATTTCTCTTACCTCTTGTATCATTACCTTTGGAAACTCCAATAACCTACCCTTGCCCTCTCCTTTTTCACATATACCTGAGCTACCTGAGTGTTGTTAGAGCTGCTGTCATCCAGACAAGTGACTCCTGACTTATACCTTGTAGATGGTGGATAGGTTTTGGGAAGCCAGGAGGCAAGTTATTCTGTAGAATTCCCAGTCTCTGGCGTGCTAATATAGCTACAGTATTTATATGGCATCAGCACTTGGGTTGCGTGACACAATACAGGTGCCTGCTTAACTGGCACATCCACCACCTTCAACATTCATTTCCTCCACCAACAGCTCTTAAGACAGCACTTCTCAGCTCAAATCAGTTCAGTTTTCGGTCAATGGTAACATCCAGGATATTGATGGTGGGGGATTCAGCAGTGGTAATGTCATTGAATGTCAAGGGGAGATGGTTGGATTCACTCTTGTTGGAGATAGCCATTACCTGGCACTTGTGTGATGCAAATGTTGCCACTTAGCAACTCAAGCCTGAATATAGTTCAGTTCTCGCTGCATATGGACACAGACTATTTCAGAATCTGAGGAGTTACAAATGGTGGTGAACATTGTTCACCATCAATGAACATCCCTCCTTCTGACCTTATTTTGGAGGAAAGGCTTTGATGATGAAGCTAAAGATGTTGCTTTGGGCATTACCCTGAGGAACTCCTGCAGTGATGTCCTGAGGCTGAGATGATTGGCCTCCAAAAACTGCAACCATCTTCCTTTGTGCTAGGTATGATCCCCAACCAGTGGAGAATTTTCCCATTGATTCTCATTGACTTCAGTTCTGCTAGAATTTCTTTTTGTCACACTCAATCAAATGCCGCCCTGATTCAAGGGCAGTCGCTCTTCTCCCACATCTGGAATTGAGCTATTTTGTCCATGTTTTGAAGAAGACTGTAATGAGGTCTGGAGCTGAGTGGCCCAGGTGGGACTTAAGCTGATCATTGATGAGCAGGTTATTGCTGAGTAAGTGCTGCTTGATGGCACTGTCAGTGACATCTTCCATCACTTGGCTGATGATTGAAAATAGACTGATGGGGCGGTAATTGGTTGATTGGAGTTGTCCTGATATTTGTGGACAAGATGGTGTTGCAGCTGCACTGGAATAACTTGGCTAGAGACATGGCTAGTTGTTGAGCACAGGTTTTCAGTACCATAGCTAGGCTGTTGTCAGGGCCTATTGCGATGGTGCCTTAAGCTGCTTAGATTCCAAGCTCTGCAATTCCCTCCCCAAACCTCTTTCTCATTACCTCTCTCTCTTTCTTTAAGATGCCCTTTAAAACCTACCTCTTTGATCAAGCTTTTGATCACCTCTGCTGATATTTCCTATTGTGGTCGGTATCAGATTTTGATTCATGACTCTCTTGTGAAGCACTGTGGGACATTTTGCCTTTTTGAAAATGCTGTATACATGCAAGTTGTTATAAAATGCTTTGGGATATCGTGAGGTTGCAATGGTGCCATATAAATGCAAGTCTTTCTTTTGAATTAGAGATTCCTTATGAACAAGGTGGTAAATTTGCCTCTGGACTAAATTCAGAGCAAAGGTCCAATGTTGCAGAGCAGAGTTTTAACTTTAGCAGGAGTATTAGAGAGATATGTTTTGTGTTACCAGATGGATTTCTGCATCCGAGCTTAAAGTATAGATATCACTGTCATGTAGGATATGACATTGCTGCATGTTAATGACACCTGGATTGGGAAACTTCCATGTCAGTCTTACACATGCTAATGTGTTATTTAATCAAAGTGCTAAGTTTTTAAAAAAACAAAAATAGCTGGAAAAACTCAGCAGGTCTGACAGCATCTGCAGAGAGGAACACAGTTAACGTTTCGAGTCCGTATGACACTTCATCAAAAACCTTGTTTAGAAAGCTGATCAGTGAAATATCTGGCTCTGCTCATTTCCTCGGTCCTCCACAATATGCAAGTAAATGTTCAGTATCTGACCCTGTGGGAGTCAATAATCCAGATAGAAGTTATATATTTTAGTGCCTTTCACGCTCTTGCACCCTTTCATTTTTCTTACTCTTTCATGTTCTTTCTCTCACTTTCTTATCTCACTCTCTCATCCTTTCTTTTTTTACTTTTTTTATGTTCTCATTCTCTTTCTCACATGCTTTCTTTTCTCTATCTAACCCTACTCTTCCAGTTCCTAATTTTCTTAGTTCCATAGATATCGAGAGCTCTCTTGCTGGTTGCCATCTGAGAGCCTGGGTGCAGCCTGACCTGTAGGAACAACACAGCTGGGCCTGTTTGTTATGTTGCTTCTTGGCCTTAGGGTGCTGAAGTAATTGTGCCTCCAGTACCTAAAGATGCTGAGGTCAAGCCTCCTAACCCATACTTTGTACAAAATCAGATTCTGACACTTTGCACCTTGATGAACAATACATGCAGCATTTGAAACAAATTGCAAAAACAAAACAATATTTTATGGGTAGCATCAATAAAATAGCTTTTGTGCTTAATTCAGACTGTTACTAACTTATTAGGAATTGGAATGAGTATTTTTTGTCCTACTTCAACAGTTGCAGAGCGAAGTATGCAGAGAAACTGTAAAAGTTTCAGCTGCATTCATGATGGTTCTGTTTTGCATAGTAAAATAGGTGATGAACTTGCTCTTTTTTAAGAAGAGATTTCTTTGAGCGGACTTTATCCACTGGTCAGTAACGTGATCACCAGAAAGGGCATATGGTTGCAGAGCTGGAATACCTTACTGTTTACATCATGCAGTATGTAATTAATATTTAAAGCTACATAATTAATAAAAGATTAATGTGCTGGATTGAGGCTATATGACAGGATTAGTATTGATTGCTGTGTTGAAGTCGCTTGGGCAGAACATGGCAGGAGAGTTTCTTTTAAAGAAGCACTCACTGGATTGTTAAAGTGTAAGCGCCACTGATAATTACTGCCAGCATACCTTCACAACTTTTCACCAACTCTTTAATATCTTCAATATCAATATCTCATTAATGAATATGAAAAATAGCTTCTTGCTACTGCTTTCATATGGACTATCCCTGTGTGCTCTTGATGAAGTTCCTGTAACAATTTCTCTCTAAACCTTGATGAAATAATGACTCTTAAACCCCATGGGAGACAGCCTTGACCTACACTTGGTTCATTTCTATGTGTGCAATACTCCTGCAATTTCTCATATATAGCACTCTTTAACTCAGCCACTCATGACATAATTGAGCACTTTACTGAGCAGCACTCTCTCAAGTTTCTTCACTAATTTGTCTGGCAGACACTGGCATGTCATTTGTGTATGTAAAGTAATTCACAATGACTCTGTGGCTAGAAATGAATCAGTCTTCATGGGAAATCCGGATACAATGTTTGCATTTCTATCTTACCGAACACATCTCTATTGGCTAAATTAGAAAATAAATTTTCACTGGTATGCAGTGGATAAGCATTATTCTTGATCACCTTATTTACTGTTTCTTTCTAATCTCTACAAATCTGAATGGACAGGTTTGCTTTTTGGATGACCACAATGGGTGTGACTCATTTACTGCTCTTCACCACCTTTATTGACCCTGCTCTTTCAAATCTATTCACCCCTTTGCTTCTTTTAACTGTGCATAAGGCACTGGTGTAGCCTTGCAAAATGTCAGCTGTACTTTGTCCTTTATCTTGACTTCAGCCTTGTAATGCCTAATTTTATCATTTGGTGCTACTTGCTGAAATACCACGTTGCGCGCTCTTAGAATTTCCTCAATGTCAGATGTATGCTTACTGAAACAAAAACAGAATTACCTGGAAAAACTCAGCAGGTCTGGCAGCACCGGCGGAGAAGAAAAGAGTTGACGTTTCGAGTCCTCATGACCCTTCGACAGAACTTGAGTTCGAGTCCAAGAAAGAGTTGAAATATAAGCTGGTTTAAGGTCTGTTGGGGGGGGCGGAGAGAGAGAGAGAGAGAGAAGTGGGGGGGGGTGTGGTTGTAGGGACAAACAAGCAGTGATAGAAGCAGATCATCAAAAGATGTCAACAACAATAGAACAAAAGAACACGTGTTAAAGTTGGTGATATTATCTAAACGAATGTGCTAATTAAGAATGGATGGTAGGGTACTCAAGGTATAGCTCTAGTGGGGGTGGGGAGAGCATAAAAGATTTTAAAATATTTAAAAATAATGGAAATAGGTGGGAAAAGAAAAATCTATATAGTTTATTGGAAAAAAAAAGGAAGGGGGAAACAGAAAGGGGGTGGGGATGGGGGAGGGAGCTCAAGACCTAAAGTTGTTGAATTCAATATTCAGTCCAGAAGGCTGTAAAGTGCCTAGTCAGAAGATGAGTTGTTCCTCCAGTTTGCGATGGGCTTCACTGGAACAATGCAGCAAGCCAAGGACAGACATGTGGGCAAGAGAGCAGAGTGTTAAAATGGCAAGCGACAGGGAGGTTTGGGTCATTCTTGCGGACAGACCGCAGGTGTTCTGCAAAGCAGTCGCCCAATTTACGTTTGGTCTCTCCAATGTAGAGGAGACCACATTGGGAGCAACGAATGCAGTAGACTAAGTTGGGGGAAATGCAAGTGAAATGCTGCTTCACTTGAAAGGAGTGTTTGGGCCCTTGGACGGTGAGGAGAGAGGAAGTGAAGGGGCAGGTGTTGCATCTTTTGCGTGGGCATGGGGTGGTGCCATAGGAGGGGTTTGAGGAGTAGGGGGTGATGGAGGAGTGGACCAGGGTGTCCCGGAGGGACCGATCCCTACGGAATGCCGATAGGGGGGTTGAAGGGAAGATGTGTTTGGTGGTGGCATCATGCTGGAGTTGGCGGAAATGGCGGAGGATGATCCTTTGAATGCGGAGGCTGGTGGGGTGATAAGTGAGGACAAGGGGGACCCTATCATGTTTCTGGGAGGGAGGAGAAGGCGTGAGGGCAGATGCGCGAGAGATGGGCCGGACACGGTTGAGGGCCCTGTCAACGACTGTGGGTGGAAAACCTCGGTTAAGGAAGAAGGAGGACATGACAGAGGAACTGTTTTTGAAGGTAGCATCATCGGAATAGATGCGACGGAGGCGAAGGAACTGAGAGAATGGGATGGAGTTCTTACAGGAAGCGGGGTGTGAGGAGCTGTAGTCGAGGTAGCTGTGGGAGTCCGTGGGTTTGTAATGGATATTGGTGGACAGTCTATCACCAGAGATTGAGACAGAGAGGTCAAGGAAGGGAAGGGAAGTGTCAGAGATGGACTACGTGAAAATGATGGAGGGGTGGAGATTGGAAGCAATCGATGTACCGGAGAAAGAGTTGTGGAAGGGGGCCGGAGTAGGACTGGAACAAGGAATGTTCCACATACCCCATAAAGAGACAGGCATAGCTGGGGCCCATGCGGGTACCCATAGCCACACCTTTTATTTGGAGGAAGTGAGAGGAGTTGAAGGAGAAATTGTTCAGCTTGAGAACAAGTTCAGCCAGACGGAGGAGAATAGTGGTGGATGGGGATTGTTCGGGCCTCTGTTCGAGGAAGAAGCTAAGGGCCCTCAGACCATCCTGGTGGGGGATGGTGTTGTAGAGGGATTGGGCGTCCACGGTGAAGAGTAAGTGGTTGGGGCCAGGGAACTGGAAATTGTTGATGTGACGTAAGGTGTCAGAGGAATCACGGATGTAGGTGGGAAGGGACTGGACAAGGGGAGAGAGAAGGGAGTCAAGATAACGAGAAATGAGTTCTGTGGGGCAGGAGCAAGCTGAGACGATCGGTCTACCGGGGCAGTTCTGTTTGTGGATTTTGGTTAGGACATAGAAGCGGGCCATCAGAGGTTGGGCGACTATCAGGTTGGAAGCTGTGGGAGGAAGATCCCCAGAGGAGATGAGGTCAGTGACAGTCCTGGAAACAATGGCTTGATGTTCAGTGGTGGGGTCATGGTCCAGGGAGAGGTAAACTTTAGGCACTTTACAGCCTTCCGGACTGAATATTGAATTCAACAACTTTAGGTCTTGAGCTCCCTCCCCCATCCCCACCCCCTTTCTGTTTCCCCCTTCCTTTTTTTTTCCAATAAATTATATAGATTTTTCTTTTCCCACCTATTTCCATTATTTTTAAATATTTTAAAATCTTTTATGCTCTCCCCACCCCCACTAGAGCTATACCTTGAGTGCCCTACCATCCATTCTTAATTAGCACATTCGTTTAGATAATATCACCAACTTTAACACCTATGTGTTCTTTTGTTCTATTGTTGTTGACATCTTTTGATGATCTGCTTCTATCACTGCTTGTTTGTCCCTACAACCACACCCCCCCCACTTCTCTCTCTCTCTCTCTCTCTCTCTCTCTCTCCGCAACCCCCCACAGACCTTAAACCAGCTTATATTTCAACTCTTTCTTTGACTCGGACTCAAGTTCTGTCGAGGGGTCATAAGGACTCGAAACGTCAACTCTTTTCTTCTTCGCCGATGCTGCCAGACCTGAGTTTTTCCAGGTAATTCTGTTTTTGTTTTGGATTTCCAGCATCCGCAGTTTTTTTGTTTTTATATCTGTATGCTTACTGATCCCTACTGTAAACTCAGCCCTGTTTAACTGTATTTTCTTTAGCCAATTCTTTCCCCTCAGGGAGACTTTGTCCCCCTCTACTACTACCAATGGCAATTAATAGAATGCATAATCATATTCCACTCTAACACTGACTTCACCTAACACCAGAATACTGTATTGGAATGACTAGTCAGTTTCACATCTGCTTTGCATAAGGAAAGGTGACTTAGAGCTTCTTGTCTTTGAAGACGTTACTCGCCTGCCTCTCAGGAAAAGGATTCCCTTGCAATTTGTAACTATCTTTTACTACCATTTCTGAGGCTGTGGCCTCATCGCAGGCCTCCTTCCATGTCAGCTTATTGCCTTTGCTCAAAAGCTTGGCCTGGATTTTATTGTACTTAAGGCCTCCTATGAATGTGTCTCTAAAGTCGCTTTCAAGTTCATGCCATACCCGTAGTGAAGAGAAAGTTTCTTTAATTAGAGAATGTAATCTGTAAGAGACTCACTTGGCAACTGCCTTCTTTAGTGGAATGCAACTTTCAGTGCAATTGTGCTGTAATTTGAATCCAGAATCTCATTAATTTCAGAATAGTTCATAGTACTGGGGTCTCACAGACAACGCTGTTGTCAAAAGCATCTGGCCCTGTTATGGTGAGGAAAACTTGAACCTTATCTTTATCTTCTATTTTACTCACTTTCAGTTAAATGTGTAACCTTCAGTTGTAATTACACCAGTCCTCTCTATTAGGGTTGAATTCCCCCATTTTCCCTAAATATGTCTTCATTGCCACTTTTTCAATTACATGCTGTGCTGATTCAGTGTACCTGAATACAACGTGGACACAGCAATCTTTCAAATTTCCTCAAAATCAACTTTATAAGTTCCAAAAAATGTGACAGTATTCTTTAGTCCTTAATTTCTCAAATGACATGTAAAAAATAATTCCATCCCAGCCTTGTCATCACCTTTCTTTTGTGTATTGCATTGAGTAAGGCTAACACGTGCTCAGATGCAGGCAGCTGTTATTGAACTAGCTTTATTTACACCTTCCCAACAGACATGATCATTCCAAGGAAGCCGGGAGAGTAATATAACAAAATGCTCAGATCTTGCAACAATGGCTTCTCACACTCACCCATTTCATGGAAAACAGGAGACCAGGAACTCCCTGTTTTAGCATTTATTGAATATTCTCGATTGTTGATATCTCTGAATTTGAACATACACAGATGATGGGCAGGAAAAATCTACCTTGGCCCATCAAGACTGCTTTGATGACCGGATGGCTGATGACATTATGCCTGATACGTTCCCCCCCTCCCCGCCGCATCTTTCTGAGATCTCTGCACTCCTCCAATTATGGCCTCTTGTGCATCCCTGGATTTAATCACTTCACCAATGGTGCATGTGGTCAGCTGTGTCGGCCTTAAGCTCTGGAATTCCTTCCTGAATTTCTCCACTTCTTTATCTCATTTTGCTTCAGATACTTTTTAAAACCTACCTCACCTGCCCTAATATCAATTTTATTAGATAACTCTCCTATGAAGTGTCTTGAGATGTTTACTACCTTAAAGGCACTATATAAATGCAACTTGTAGTTGCAATTGCATGTTATAAGTAGGCAGTGCATGATGCAGCAAGGATTATTTGATCAGACCTGCAGTTGTGATTTCTGATGTGTTATTTGAACATGCTGACTGTTGACTTTGAGAGGAGATGGCTGACATATCTGCTCAAGTGTGAAATTAATGGCTTTTTGAGGGCATAGGAAATGGCTCAGAGAAGTTGTTTTAAAGTTGAAGGTTGAAAAGACTATCTCCACAAACATATATAAGTGATACAGAATAATCCTCTTATTTTGATGGTGATTCTTAGTTGGGCTTTAATTAAGATTATACCTTTAGAAATATATCATAGCAAAATAGTGCCATCCAAAATGGTGTGATGTGACTTAATGAGTATAAGTCTGCCCAATGTAGAATAAATGAGTCCTAAAGGAAAGCCCCAGATTTAAATCCTGGTCTGTGCTGAGTTAATTGTTCTTAACCAGGTCTATAGTTGACCTCGATGTCCATTGGCAGGTATCATTTAAAATTCTCATTCATATTTTTTTTCGGAGCTGCATTCAGAAGGAAATGTGAAGAAATATATTTTGCAAGTGAAAATAGGAGGAATTACCTTAAAAGGCAACAATTTAATTGGAATAATGACATAGAGGGACTTCTGTGTGCCAGTATGTAGGTCGTTAAAGGTCACAGTTCAAAAATGTAAAGCCATAAACACTAGGCAAATCTTTGGGTTTGTAAACAAAAACATCAGTACAAAATCATAGAGGTAATGTTGAGCTTATCCAAGACTGAAAGTCATACTTGGAATATGATGTGTACAGTATTGGGCACCAGTGGTCGCCTGGGTGGCCTCCTATTTCTCGTTGTTCCTGTGTTCATTGACTACATTGGTTCCTGGTTCAGCAATACCTCAAATTTTAAATTCTCATCCTTGTGTTCAAATCCCTCCATGGCCTCCCCAGTCTGTGTATCTGTAATCTCCTCCAGCCCTTCTGAGAACCTTTGTGTTCCTCCCACTCTGGCCTCTTGTGTATCCCTGATTTCCTTCACTCTACCATTGCCGGCTTTCAGCCATCTAGCCCCTAACCTCTTGAATTCAGTCCCTAAACCTCCCACTCCCCTCTCTCTTTCCTCCTGTACACTCATGAATACCTACCTTTGACCAAGTTTTTGTTCACCTCTAATATCTCGTGGTTCAGCGTCAACTTTTGGTAGATGACACTTGGGACATTTTTACTACATTTTAATGTACTATGTAGATATTGTTGAAGATTATAAGAATAATGGAAAAGATGCAGCTTAGACTCATTGGGATGCTTTTACAAATAAGGGGATGGAGTTATGATGAGCATAGTGAGAGGTTGATGCTTTCATTAGACTTGATAAAATGAAGGAGTGACCTGAATGAAGATCTTCAAGAATATGAAATTTTACAATAAACTAAATAGTGATCGTTTTCACTGGCAGTCTGGTAACAGGAGGACACAAATTTAAGATGATTACAAAAAGAATTAAAGGGCATCATTGGAAGACAAATGCAGAGGGTGGTTAGAATGTGGAATTCTCTGCCACAGAAAAGGTTTTGAAATAGGGTTGCAAAACTCTTCTGAGGAAATTAGATCTAGTTACTTGACCATGCTTATGAGTAAGAAAAGCTAACAAGTGTGTGATTAGTTTAGATGGCTTCAGGCAAAAATTGCAGGTGCAGACTTGGACTGAATGGCCTGTTTCTGTGATTTAACCAAATTGCACATGTAAATGAGAGTACAGAATGAAAGTGCTTTTAAAGAAAAAGTCCACTGTGACCTGCCTTAGTTTGGGCTAGCACTAATCTGCTGCTGTCTCCCCTTTATATTCACATGATATTTTGCAGGAGCAGTTAGATAGTTTTTTTTAAGTAAAAGAAAGACTTGCACCTGCATAGTGCCTGTCTTGATCTCAGGACAACCAACGCTCATTACTGCCAAAGAAGTACTTTTGAAATGTCGTATTGTAGGAAATGCTAATTTGCACAACGCAATGCCCAACAAAGAGCAATGTGATAATGACCAGTTAATCTGTTGTAAGTGATGCTGATTTGAATGATTACTATTGGCCAGGGCACCAGGAGAACTCCATTATTCAAAATAATGTCATGGAGCCTTTTGCACCAACATGAGAGGGCAGCCAGAGCCTTGGTTTAATGTCTTACCTCTTATAATCTGCCTAGATTTTGTGTTCAGACTCAAGTCTGGGCCCCGTATCTCAGGAAGGATGTGCTGGCCCTAGAGAGGGTCCAGAGGATGTTCACGAGAACGATCCCAGGAATGAAAGGCTTAACATATGAGGAACGTTTGAGGACTCTGGGTCTATATTCGATGGAGTTTAGAAGGATGAGGGGGGGATCTGATTGAAACTTACAGAATACTGAAAGGCCTGGATAGAGTGGATGTGGGGAAGATGTTTCCATTAGTAGGAGAGACTAGGACCCCATGGCACAGCCTCAGAGTAAAAGGAAGACCTTTTAGAATAGAGATGAGGAGAAACTTCTTTAGCCAGAGAGTGGTGAATCTATAGAATTCATTGCCACAGAAGGCTGTGGAGGCCAGGTCATTGAGTGTATTTAAGTCTGAGATAGATATTCTTAATTGGTAAGGGGATCAAAGGTTATGGGGAGAAGGTGGGAGAATGGGGTTGAGAAACTTATCAGTCATGATTGAATGGCGGAGCAGACTCGATGGGTCAAATGGCCTAATTTCTGCTCCTGTGTCTTTTGGTCTTATGGAGTCTAGAGTAGAACAGGAACCACAGCCTTCTGACTTAGAGGCGAGAGCACTACCATTGATCCAAAGATGAAACCTTGGGGTGTTGGAATGAGAGCTGAGGACTATAGCAGATTTGTTCTGCCTAAGACATGTTTTTATTAAATACTCATCAATTACCCAAGGTGTTGCACACAGTGTGGTTGTAAGGTGGTATCCTGGGACAGCAGCCCTTAATCGAAGGCCTGAAAGCTGTGTGCAGTCCTATTAGTTCAGAGCACTGCTTCTCAAAAGCAGTTTTAATGCTGAAATTTAGCTTGTTGAAACCCACAATAGTGCAAGCATCTGATGCTGCTGTCCTTTGGTATATTGAGAGCTTATTACTGTAGAGTGTTTTGTTAATGTTGGGAATTGTGTCTTTCTATCAATAGTCTAGCAAATTGACAGGGTGAAACTTCCTGGTTTGGACTCAGCATGTCTCAGTGACGATCCACAATCTGGTTGAAATGCTTCACTATTTCTTGCGCTACTGAAAGATCTCCTGAAGCTGCACTGGAACAGACTCCAGATAGGTGGAAATCTCAGTTGACATGTACATGAAAAGTCTGTGGGCAGCTGTCAGCAAGTTGAGTGCCATTCTTTCACTGCTGACAGCAAGATTTGGTCAGTTATGACACAGATAATTCAATAATTTATTTCTAGTAATTAATTCCATTTTTTAAGTGTATGCTCTTTTTGGAAATGGGCATCATCTTGCCCTGGTTCCCATCTACTGCTATTGGCCTAGTTCACTGGTCCCCTTCTGTACTTTGCAAATCTCTTGTCACTTTCCTTATTGTGCTTCTGGGTAGAAATAGAATAAATGGTAATTTTATTTTTATGACTAAGCGCAGGACATGGTATACTTCCAAAGCTTAAAAACTGCAAGTTGACTCCATAGCTCAGTGGTTAGAGCACTGGTCTTGTAAACCAGGAGTTGTGAATTCAATTCTCACTGGAGCCTATCATTTAAATTTATGGGGCTTGGCCTAAATAGCCAAGTGGTTATGGTACTGGGTTTGTAACCCCAAGATCAAGAGTTCAAATCTCACAATGGCAAACTATGAAACAGTCTGGCACTGCAGCTGATCTTAATGAAAAAAACATGAATACTGTATTGGATGAAGAACCCAAGCCTTTCCAGACCTTTCAATCTTAGCAAAACAGCTACAGAAGTGGATTGTTGCTGTTCTTTACTTGGGGTTATTTAAACTTGACTGCAATGGACATACAGAGAACAGCACATCTATGATCCAAGGCATCCTCTATGGCTAATGTAGTAACTGTAGCTTTAAGACTTATTGTTCTGTGTAGTATTGTGTGACAGTGTGAATGAATCAGCCTGAAGCATTAGAGGTGGAGTTTGTGTCTAGTTGTGGTTCTTGATGGAAGCATGTAACTGCTGCTGAAGTCCTGTAAATAAAGTTCACTGTTTCTTTTGAGAAACCTGTCTGGAAAATCAAGTCCATAACAACTGGTGACGAGGATAAATTGGTTCCGGCACTGTCCCTCACCCAGTGAATGTGAGTATCTTGTTTTAACCAGAAGAAAGGGAAAACATACTCACTAGATATGCCACTTTTTGGTGGGATCAACCCCTTCGGCTCATCCACAGAGGATTGGAGTCAATATATAGAACATGTCAGTTTATTTTTCCAAGCAAATGAAATAATGTTGGAAGAAACTAGGGAAGGAATTCCCCTCAGCGTCTGTGGGAGTAAAACTTATAATTTAATTCATGGGTTGACAGCCCCGAATGCTCCCTATTCGAAGACCTTCAGTGAACTGGTAATCCTCGTAAAGGGCCATTTTCAACCCAGACCCTCTTTAATCATGCAGAGGTTGAAATTCAATTAGAAAGTAAGAGCCCAGGAGGAGACCATAGCAACATATATAGCGAAGATGAAACAGCTAACTGAATATTGTGACTTCTGGGAGACCCTAAATGATATGTTAAGGGATCGTTTGTTCTGCAGTGTGCACAATGATGCTATTCAATGATGATTATTAGCTGAAGTAAATATAATTTTAAAAAAGCATTGGAAATAGCGCCTGCAATGGAAAGTGCTGAGCGGGATTTGCCGACCTTACAGGGTGTACAAATTGGCACCATTTTCCACTTGGGGTGGGAACAGATTGGCGGGCGTGGTGTGAAAACCAGGAAGTTAGCCATGAAGCGGGAGGCAGTCCCAAAAATTTTAAAAATATACAGCAGACAGCTCAGCAGCAAATCTGAAAATGAATTGTTACCAAGTGGATGTAACCATACCCCTGAAACTTGCCATTTTAAAGCGGTAGAGCACCATTATTGCCATAAAAGAGGGCACATACTGAAGCAATGTAAAGCAAGATTGAGACAGACTCCAAGGCAGCAAACTAAACCAAAGTACATAATGTGGAAAAACCAGAAACCACTAATTCCAATGTTCACTCTCTATTTATGTGAAAGTAAAGAAGACAGAGCCCATCACTGTTTCTCTATAGGTCAATGGAAAACCTTTGATTATGGAAGTGACTACTGGTGCATCAACCACTGTAGTGGGGAAGCATACATTCAAATATTTAAACAAGGGTATTCAACAATTGAATATGGAGCAGACTTCAGCCTAATTGAAAACATATACTGGTGAAACAATACAAGTGAAAGGTATTACCACTGTACCTATTTATTACAAGCACCAGACAGCAGAGCTCCTAGTGATTGTAGTGGAAGATGAAGGACCAAGCCTTCTAGGTTGTAATCGGTTAAAGGAAATTAAATTAATTTGTCTAAAATTTTCCAGCTGAGAGCTGGAGGACTGCCAGAGCTGCTAAAGAAATATGACAAGGTCTTTTGAGAAGAACTGGGGAAAATCAAGGGCCTATGTTGACTCTGTAGCAACTCATTTTTTTTAAAGCTAGGCCTGTGTGTTATCCCCTGAGAGAGAAGGTTGACACCGAATTAAACTGTTTAGAGAAGTTGGGTACAATTCAGCTGGTTCAGTTTTCGAAATGGGCAGCACCCATAGCCCCTGTCTTGAAACTGGATCAGACCATTCGCATCTGTGGGGATTATATGTTAACAGTAAACAAGGCTGCCAAGTTGGACAAGTACCCTATCCCAAGGACTGAGGATCTGTATACAGAATTAGCAGGAGGGGGAACTTACACTAAATTAGATATGAGTCACGCTTATCAGCAGCTGGAACTGGATGATACATCTTGAGGATTTGTAACCATTAAGACACAAAAAGGGTTGCCTTTTTTTCGGCCTGCGAGATTTTCCAGCAGACAATGGAAAGCTTGCTGTAAGGGCTACTTCAAGTCGTTATCTACCTGGACAATGTCCTAATAAATGGGTTAACAGAAGCGGAACATTTGGCTAACTTGAAAGAAGCCTTAAACCGATGCTTGGAAGCAGGGGTGCGCTTGAAAAAGAAAACCCTGTACCTTCTCAAGCAAGTGAAGTCGTTTACTTGGGCCACCAGATGGATGCTGAAGGGTTACACTGGTCGAAGAAAAATTCAAAGCTGTTAAAGAGGCACACTTGCCTACAAATGTCTCAGTTCAATTCATTCTTGGGTACGATAAATTACTATGGTTGATTCCTCCGCAACTTATCAATGGTCCTAGCCCCGCTACACTCATTATTAAAGAAAAACCAATGTTGGTCTTGGGAGTCACCACAAGAAGAAGCCTACACGATAGTTAAACAGCTCTTGCCCTCTTTGAATTTGTTAGAACATTACAACCTGGCAAAAGAATTGGTGCTAACTTGTGAAGCCTTCCCCTATGGCATGGGAATAGTACTGTCTTACAAGATGGATGATGGCCCAGAAAGGCCAATAGGCTATGTATTCAGAACCCCCTCTATGGCCGAGAAGGGTTATTCACAAATCGACAAAAGAGGAATATCGATTATTTTTGGAGTTATAACATCCATTAGTATGTAATAGTGTCTGATCTCACACTGCTCTTGGCTCTGTTTAGCGAAGAAAAAGCTATCCCTCCCATAGCCTCTGCAAGAATTCAAAGATGGGCCTTGATTATATTGGCATATGAGTATACTTTCATGCACAGGCCAGGGTTGCATATAGCCAATGCAGATGCCCTAAGTCACCTTCCTTTGCAGGAGAGCATTGAATATGCTCCAACTCCCAAGAGATCGTATTAGCGATGAATTTCCTGGATTCTTCGCCAGTCTGCGCAAGACAAATAAGAAACTAGACGAACCATGATCCAGTCTTGTCTGGAGTACGATAGCAAGTATTGAAAGGATGGTCCCAGGACCCAGCCCCGAAGAATTGAAGCCATTCTTCACTCGAAGGAATTAATTGAGTAGCCAGGATGGTATCTTATTATGGGGTGCATGTGTTGTCGTTCCTTCACAAGGAAGGGAACCACTCTTAACTGAGTTGCATAGCGTGCATCCTGGAATTTCCAAAGTGAAAATGCTTACTTGCAAGGAGCTGTATCTGGTGGCTAGGTATAAATAGTGATCTAGAAAAAATGGTTCAACACTGTCTGCAGTGCCAGCAACTACAGAAGTTGCCTGTTGCAGCCCCACTGCACCCGTGGGAATGGCCTGGTCGACCCTGGGTGAAACTGCGTATAGATTTCTAGGCATCGTGTTTCTACTAATAATTGATGTTCATTCCAAATAGTTAGACGCGTACAAAGCCAGTGTCAGGCATGACTATAGAAAGGTTACGCCAAAGTTTTTCTATACATGGATTGCCAGAAGTCATTGTCTCAGACAATGGTACTGCATTTACTTACGCTGAATTTCAAAGATTCATGAGCCTAAATGGTATCAACCATGTAAAGGCAGCACAGTATCATCCGTCATGTAACGGATTGACTAAGAGAAAGTACAAACTTTTAAAGTTGGGATGAAAAAATTATCGGGAGAATCATTGGAGACTAAACTTTCATGTCTCCTGTTTCACTATGGAACGACCCCCCAAACTGCTACGGGTTCAACACCTTCAGAGTTACTTATGAAGTGCTGCCTTTGTAAGAGATTAAGCCTGGTACTTCCCAAATTGGGGGGGAAGGTAGAGAACAGTCAAGGGAATCAAAAAGTGACTCATGATTTGCATTGTCGAGGGAGAATTTACTGTTGGTGAAACAGTATTTGTACACAACGTCGTGGTGGATCAAGTTGGTTACCTGGTGTAATACTTTCTGTGACCGAACCATTGTCATGCCACGTAGAAGTGGAGGGGCAGATCACCCAAAAATATGTAAATTATTTGTGCAGAAGGGAGATATCCCCTACAAACCAATGTTCCACGTGTAACCATTGTAAAATCTGTGGCCCCCATTGTGATTGATCAACCAAGGATAGACATACCAAATGACTCTGTCGGAGTGGATAACATTGAACTTCCTGTGCCGAAGGAGGTACCTGGTGTTGCTGTGGTTATCAAAAATGAAGATTCAGTAAGAAATTCTAAAGGCATGGAGCTACGACGTTCCACCCATCTGAGAGACTGAACTTATAATTTCATAACCCATGTATATATTTGTAATGTCATGAATGTAGTTGTTCTTGTAAATACAAATTGTAAAAAAAAAATTAAAGGGGGAGGAATATAGTGAGTGTAGCTTTAAGGCTTATTGTTCTGTGCAGTATCATGTGACTGTGTGAATGAATCAGCCCAAAGCATGGGGAACCTTAGGGCTGGAGTTTG